>NC_139344.1:35312876-35652876 GCF_055883805.1 Amblyomma maculatum
GCAATACACTCTCACGCTGTGCAGTAAACGTCGTCTTCATCAAGTTCCCACTGCAACATTCTTTTGACTATGCAGCGAACATCATTGTCTTCATGAAGTTCCACATGGGCTGCTCCTTCTTTTAACCTTGGTAATAATGCCATGCACATACGCTCTTTGGCTGAGTGCGACAGAGGTTCGCTAGCGTGATGTCGGGTCAATCGATCGGGCGGCGTGACAGGCCTCTCAATGCTTTCGCATTGCAGCACGTAAGCAGACTCAAGTGGACCCCTAGAATTTTCAGTCTGTGTTCCTTTGTATGTAGTTTGTTTAATTCTATATTGCGAGCCAGGACCTTTGTAAACGTCTCTAGCGTGCTTTGGGCCGGCGACGACTTCCACGGACAACACATTTCTCAGGAACCTGAGAAAGAACAGCCAAACGGTCGAAACAAGCAAAGGGCACCTCCATCTAATGACACAAAAGAAAGAGGTTGAACGGGCAAAGACTCGAAATTAACATCTGTTTTCGAGACAATGGCCCCTCCTAACGAAGAGGGACTTCTGTGACAGTTGACCGAGTTGTATAAAGCGAGAACTCCACTGTCCCCCAAGTGCCAGTGTTAAATGAACGGCAAGCTAAATCAGTTACGGCGCCTTGTTTCTTTTTTTTTTTTGTCCTAACTGTACTTCTCCTACGCAGAGTGACCAATCCATTCATTTCAGTAGCGAGTATGAGATTTAATTCACATGTTTTGATTTCCCAGAACATCACCAATGCCTGTCTCTCATCTTTCAAGCTAGCCACCTCACCCTCTGTTGCAGAAGGGGATGACAAGTTTAGTCCCAAGCAAACTTCATATCTACGTAATGAAGCACTCCTGTGCAACGTACGTTAGCTCAACAGATCACAGAGCTTCGGTACAGCTTTTCTGTTTGTTGACTTATTTCGTGACTAATTGTTTTGGGCTGGTAATTTACCATTAAATATTTCTTTATTTGTTTGCTTGTTTTATTGCTAATGAGCCTGTTTTTAATGTTATAAATGCACCTACAGGCTTTCAGAGGCGACGGTATAATTTGGGGACTGGTGGTGCAATATTACCGTACAAAGATTTGTTCTCTTTGTTCACTCAGTGTCTTCGGAACGGTTTATCACCTTCTTTCCGACACAAGATGCACCGAGATTTATTTCGGATGATCGCAGCCACTTGCAGCGCTTTCCACATCGCTCGAGATAGTTCTAGTTGTCTTTCGTGGCTTTAGCTCGACGTTTCCTTTAATGGTTTAAACTGAGTGATTCCGATGTCTTCTGTAGTTGGGCGAGCGTCGCGCACGTTTGCTGCTATTGCCGTTTCGTGTTACAGCTCCCTGTGGGCGCACGTAAGCCCCCAAAAAAAGAGGTTCTCTAAGAGCCCTTCGCTGTCTTCCCGAGTACGGCGCTGCATCACGACTGCGTGATATCTGGTAGAGGTGCTGGCTGTTCATCACCACAGTTCTTCAGCAGCTCTTCAACTTGGCGGTTTCGGAAGTGAGCGATACCTCTTGCAACTGTGTGTTCTTCTCGATCATGGTTTTGATGCTTGTGGCGTTCCTAGAACCTACGTGACCATGACGCTTGAGCGGGGTGGAACGCTGACTTGTTCAGCTAGTTCCCTTCCTTTCGCCCCGTCCTCCGAGCTTCCACCCCCATATTCATCCTGTTTTCCCCTCCCGAATATTTTCAGCCTATGTCGCGTCTACAGCTCTCGCTCTAACAAACTAAATGCACATCCGTCTTCGCGCGCGCGCGTTTGTGTGTGTGCGTGTGTGTGCGTGCATGTGTGTGTGTGCGTGCGTGTGTGCGTGTGCGTGTGCGTGTGCGTGCGTGTGCGTGCGTGTGCGCGCGTGTGTGTGTGCCTATGTGTGTGTGTGTGTGTGGGTGTTGTCAACTGATATGATGTTTGATGCGAATGCCAGATAAAGAAAATGCAAATATACCAGGTGATATTTTAGAGAACTGAAAGTGCCAAGCGTGCAGTCATGCGCCTTCTGTCTTTGATCTTCAAGTGGCTAAAGCAGGAATCATTGGACTTTTTATAGTTGAGCAGTGCTGTCGATCTCCTTAGAAAAAAAGTAACTGAGTTTCAATGATCGCCACTTGCTCCCGCCTTTGGACCGCATGGAGAATGAACCGAGGATGAGAGCCCACCGACTGCCGTCACAAAAGCACCGACGGGATGCTCCGCTGAGAATGGTTCAGACCTCAGCATCGAGGAAGCGCGGTAGAAAATGAATACAAAACGCGTCTTCGGGGCCTGCTGATGGCTGTCAGGAACAACCATTTCGCCCTCACAAGAAACTGCTTGGCTGAAAAATGGTCCTTTTCTGTATACGCCACGACAAGTCAATCCCGTGGCCGTTTGAAGAGACGCCACCTTCGAAAGGAAATCCTCGTTCGTCGCTCTGCATCGGCTCGCGTGTGTGCTTATCAATGATGGAACAAGAGAAATGGTTTTGGCGGGAAGATATACCAAAGGACGTCTTCAGTAAAAGTATCCTCGCTACTCCAACCGCCATATTCGAACAGGAAAAAGCCTGAAGAATGGAAGAAACGTAGAGTAAAGATAAAAATAAAATTGCGTGGAACCGGCAATTTCTCTTTTACAAGGGAGGTGGTGTCACTGTTGCCTTGCACCTGCGTCGAAGTTCCACGGCAAATGACGCGAAATCGCTGTGCCCTGATAGGCCTTTTCGTTTACAGTGCTCAAGCCTCAACAAGCTCTCACCTGATATTCTGGCAGCTGCTGAAGAAGGGAATCGGAATTAGCTTGAGGTCGAAAAATACAGTCTTAAATTCGCCCATGAAGGTAGTCAGGCAATAATTATAAAATTTACACAAGTCATATTAGGAATGTAGTAAGAACAAATTAAAGGAGGGCGAGCTTCTGTTCGAGAGAAAAGATGCAACGAAAGGGTTCACGTTGTCTTTTTTTCTTCTTGCCATAAAAGTGCAATAAAATTTGCGTAATTAAGTTCCCAGTAAAGATAGTTGAAACGAGCATACTTTCTGCGCAAACTTTTCTACTTTAGTGATTCGCTTGGCATCTATGCTCTGCGCTTTCTAACAGCGATGAAGTACATTTGCAGAGATAGCCAATGCTCGAGTCATTACAGGAAAAAACTTAATCGCAAATTAACCTTGCAGTGTCTTGCAAGTCGTCGCAACCTTCACTCAAATCTAGCTTCGGCTCCTTTTGAGGAAGAAAACAAGCTTTTCTAAACTGAGCATACCCCGCCTCGAGTCAGCTTTTTCTTGCATTCTTTCTCTTCTAGCCGGAGTTCCTTCGCAGCCTGAAAAAAAGAAGTGTTCAAAAAGAGAATTTTTATAAATGACACCGATGGTGCCCACAGTCTGGGTCCTTGAGCACAAGTGTCCGCTGTAAGCAACAACGAAAAAGAACGGTTAATTCTCCAGCACGCCGCCTTAAGCGCTTCCGTATTCCCCGCTGGCAGCTGCGCAGGAATGTAAAAGCAGCAGCAGTGCATGGCAAAGATTGCCTTCTGCCAAGCCCAGCTTCAGAGCTCCGCTTACAACGAAACATTTTCCAAGATTTGTGGGATTATGGCCGGCTTAATTCGTGAGGGGCTTACGCTTTAGCCGGTGGTGGTAGAGGGCAATTCCCGAAGATTAAGACGCGGCAAAAAAAAAAAAAAAAAAAAGTAGAAGGAGAATGTGCTTTCGCTGTCTTACTTAATAGCAGACGGCGATTATAACTTAAGTACCTAGTTGATATGAAACACAAAGACGAGCGTTACGGTCACTATCCCTGTTCTAAACATGGTAAACATTTTGATATTAGGTCATATGAAGAACTAAATGTAAGCCTCCGGCTTAATAATGCTTAATAGGCTTCCTCATCGTTGTCGTTAAACTTGCACATGTCGAAACACTTTCGAGTGTTGGCTAAGAACATGGGCAACACAACGTCTACGCTGCCTTTCTTCTTGCTTCTCACTAATTTAAAAACTGTTTTGGAAAATTCAGAAGGTAAAGAGCCTTTCTAATAAAATAACAGTATGTGCCGCACTTAAGGACACCATGGCACTTGTTGCAATACTTCTTTATTTGTCCTCTCTCATCAGACATTTTTCCGGCTATATATGTACCCTTTAAAGGCGCCAGGGCCTTGCTTCACAGAATTCAATGAAAAAAGTTTGCATTTTCGGCTGTGCATAAATTTTACATACATACATGCCCACTTAAGAGAAGGAAGGCTGATCCTCGAAGTAGGTACTGAAGAACTGCCGAGAAGCTTTATTGCATGTTTTAAGAGGTACAGGAAGATGGTTTAAGTGAACCGTCCGCAACCAACGTACCTTGCGCCAATGTTTCTTTATCCGTGTAGTGTAAAGTGTCTTCAGCGTTCAGCCACAATGTTTAGAGGGCCTGCTTTCCAAATGGCGGCAGTTATTTCTATCAGTATTTCGCGTTTTCCTTTTTTTTTATATATGGCTAGAAAAGAACTAGCAATTTTCTTCTTCCGTTCCTTCATAATCGTTTGTTGAATCGTTAATGGTAAGAAGTAACACGACCGAGTTATAGCGATTACAGAGGCTCTGCAAAATTATAGGAGTCGCTTGAGCTACGCCTTTTAGTGTTAACTACACCTATCTGCGGTTCCTCGTTCGCGTGCGTATATACAACATGAACTGGAGGGGTAGTTGGTCTGACATCTCCAAGTGGTGCAGCGCAACGGCACGTGTGGCCTATACGAAAGAAGAGGACAAGCAGAGCTCTGAACTGACAGCATAAGTTTATTCAAGGCGCCATCGCTATATATACTCTGGTCCCGCAGAAAAACAGGAAATGCACGCACGTAGCAGGAAGGTCAGCGCATATCACTCTGACAAGCAGATTTTTCGTCAAGTCCGACGATTGCAAGACAGCAGATAGTTTTGCTTTTTCTCCGATATGGCAACAGACGATGTGCTGACACATTTCGCACCAAGTTTCATAATTTCTGATACCTCAATTGCCTCTCTTGTTAGCTTATCTTTGTGGGTCGTGCCAATCTGGCTTTTTTATTTCAACAATGGATAACAAGAGCACTCGCGGCAGTGAATTACTATGTTACGGGCAGCATTCTTAACCTAATTAGTGCTATGCTCCCTAAGCTTGTCATTTAGACAACGGCTGGTCTGGCCAATGTACAAACAACCGCAAGAGAGCGAGATTGAATAAACACCATTATTATTGCAGGACCCATACTTGCTGTGATGATTTTTCTTGTAATTAGGAACATCTTCTTTTGTACTTTTTCCAGATTCGTTTACCCGCGAGCACAAGTATGCAGTTGCATGTGTGCATTTCCTGTTCTTCTGCGGTGCCAGAGTATATATAGAGATGGCGCCCTGAATAAACTTATGTTGTCAGTTCAGCGATGTCTTCCTCCCCTAATCGCGTCCAGGCCACGTGCCGTTGCGCTGCACCATTTGAAGTGCGCATATACCTTCTGCTGGCTATTCTTAAACTCGTTCCTCTAATACATCACGCATACTTGTTAGCAGAGTTTTCAGCTACCACGTTATCGAGCTCCCGCTCGTAAGTGAGCATCTAAAGCAAATAGAAAGTCCTGCTTTAACCAAGCCGCAAGAACGCGCCTGTATGATCTATAGGTGGAGAGTGACTGACTCGGCATCCAATAGAACTGGAAGATTGGTTCCCATCCCACCATGCAACCTCAAATGGCCGACACGAGCTGGCAGCTCCTCCCAACTTTGTGACACCATGCGGCATCGTTATGTAACACAAACCATCTTCTAATCAGCGCTCAGATAAGTCAGCGGCCAACTACCACCTGCCAGAGCCATGTCCGGATCCTCGCTCACAACACCATTAACGCCGACTCCGGATTTTCGTTCGAGCATAGTTTTAACGCTCTCGTGTTAAAACTCAGATTCTTATTGACTCTCCTAGCATCACGCCTATAAAATTATAATTTCGGAAGGACCTCGATGCTGTGTAATGATGGTGCCCGCCACACAATTTTTATGCGGGTTGGAAGTGAGCGTCAAGGCGAAGGGGGTTGTATTGGCAACTTCATCGTATTGTTCGTGCTTGCCAGAGGCAGTCTCCTCCATAGGCAGACATGCAAGTCGGCCATCGTGAGTGACACTGTCATACAGCTCGTGCGCCAACATATAGCGTCGAGCATAATGGTATAACCTTTCCGCATGCCGGGCATCACATCAAAGGCCGACATGCTCGTTGTCTCTTGAAACGCGGTGTTGTTAGCAACCATAACGAAATACAGTGTTTGACGGAGGCCTCTTTGACGGTACATTCATGGCGGAAAAATGTCGTGCGTCTACCAATCGCAGAGAGAAAAGAAATGTGGACAAGAATGCTGAATTGGGCGAGTTGGTGCGTTAGCATTTTAGGAAACGTAGCGCAAAGAAGACAAGGACAAAATCCACAAAATGTGTATCCCTTATTTTGTCCTTGTCTTCTTTGCGCTACGTTTCCTAAAATGCAACCAATGTGGTTTGGACCCTCAAAACGCTACTGGGTAAAAATATGTTTGTTTTGCTCACATGTTCTGTGCACTAGGTCAGCATAGTTACTCCCGTATTTCATGTTGCTTTCTTTACCCTTTCCATTAGCCCCTTAGTTTACGAATGTTGCGCGGTAGAGGTGGCTGGCATGACTGACAGAGGAGCTCCTGTAGGAGCTTTAGCGGTAATGCAGTTACACGACCGATGATCAGGGATTACGAAGCTTCGTGTGGTACAGCAATACACTCCGCAAGAAAATCGACCACCTCAGCAGCCGTTCTCCATGAAAGTGCTGGTGATTCGACGTTGCGCGTCACACAACCATTTGTTACCCGAATGGGACGTGTGAAATGGGACGAGAAAATCAATTGTGATTCCATGGAGCTTCACAGTCGGCGGTTCAACCGGATGAAAAACCTCCGTGGTTCGTGTGGGTAGTTTTTTCTCCTTTGGCATTGGCGGTAAGCCTTCCAGTATAAACACACAAAGCTTACAAGCTTCATCCGAGGCACCCAGCTGTCAAGTCATCGTGACAGGCTTGAATTCTCCCTCTGCGCACCTACTTTACACAAAAGAAAATACGAGCTAGGCGGATGTTATGGAAATTCATCATCATCACCAGCCTCCGCTGCAGGACAAAGGCCTCTCCCATATGTCTCCAGTTAAGCCGCTATTGTGACAGCTGCGGCCCCGTTATCTCCACAAACCTCATCTGCATGCTCACCTAACTTTTCGCCACCCTTTGCTATGTTTGCCTTCTCTTGGAACCCAGTCATCAACCCTTGACGACCAGCCATTATTAACGCGACAGCGTTAAGGGCCCCGTGTCGCAGAAAAGTCGATGTCCTCGTCGGCGGCCGCCGTCCCGCATTGTCCGGCGTTGGCCATGAGCGAAAAATCCCAGAAGCATAAATAAATAAAAACGCGTAGGAAAAATCGCCAACCTGATGAATCGAGTGTGGGCCTCCGGGGTGCGAGACGAGCACACTAACCACTCCTCCACGTCAGCTTTTTTTTTTTCTTTATTGCATAAATTGATACAAATACATCAGTAAAAGACCCTGGTTGCCATGCCCCTTGGCTGACAACCGTGTCTAATGGACTTTCATTATCACAAGTTGGCCCATCAGACTCAAGACCTCCTCCGCAGCGTCTTGCTGCAATCAATCAATAGACACGCCTTTGTCCATTTCAAACCATCTAGCTGGCGTGGAGGAGTACTAAAAGAAATTTTGAAGCACTCCTCCACGCCAGCTAGATGGTTTGAAATGGACAAAGGCGCGTCTATTGATTGCGGTGTTGTCTCAGAAATGTCCCTTAGAGAAGTGTATTGTGGCGTATAATAATAATTATGGGCATGTAAATTACAGAATTATAGACCACGCAGTTAAGCGAGTGGCAAATTGCTTTTCAGTTTTCCTTCCTCTTCGCTTGGCGTGCACGTAGCGCCATCATGCGTGTGGTGCGCGGAATAAGATAGACAGGGCATGGCCTCCGAGATATTCATCGCGCCGGCTCGGATCGGCAACGATGTTACCGACGAACTACGACTGCAACTTGAGGCCCGAGCGTTTCGGCAAGGTGGCTGGCAGCGCTTCTACGTCCCGGAAGGATTAATAAATAAAAATGAGTATAGCAAGTTGCTCGATAACGCTATCGCGTTCCATTCTTAAAGGCGAAGCTTAAGCGTCCTCCAATTTTTTTTTTTGCCTTCGCATCATGCGTACAGCTCCATGTCCATCTCTAGGATGCATTAACTCGCGTTTATTTCATTCCCTGACCTACTCTGCCATGCATCTTCGCCCCTTTACGTTGCGCCTCTTCTTTCCATAGCTCTCTGCGTTCCCCTCACTTTTTGTTAGCCTCCTCGTTTCTGCCCCATAGGTGGGTACCGGTAAGGCAGAAATGTCATAGGCTTTGCTTCTGCGGAATACTGCACGGTAAGGGACCATTCATAATCTGAGAGTACCTGCCAATTGTGCTCCGTACCCTATTCCAATTAATTCAATTATTCAGCTGCTATAGTCCGGATCGGCAGGTCACAACCTGCCCTAATTAGAAGTATTTGCTTATCATTTCCAGCACCCGTGTACGTATCGTAAACTGCTGTTCCCTTCGGAGACTGGTTAACATTGTTTAGTGTTCTGCATAATAATTTTTAAAGTCATTGTTCTGCTTAGCCTGTCTAGGTCTTTGAATATATGCTTTACAGTTCCTCCTGTGAGTTACTTAGCAAGACAGCAAGACAGTGTCATCAGCGAATCACAAACTATTGAGGTATTCTCCATTAGCTCTTACATCTAACTCTTCCTAATCCAGGTCTCTCAATATATTGTTCCTGCAAACACACGTTGAACAGAATAGGAGATATCGTAACTTCCGGCGTGACATCCTTCCTTATTGGGATGAAGAATTATGGTAATGTGCAGCCGTTTTGATAACTTCTAGTATATTTTTTTCATGTGGCTTGTATGTACCTTCCGTAATTCCGTATTTTATGCAAGAGTGCTGAGTTTTCAACTCAATTAGATTATTTACTGTTCTCTGCGAGGGTTATATTGTCACCAACACACGTAGCAAGCAGCACAACAACCGAGCTGGCCCTTTTTAATCAAGCGAAACTCGAGCGAGACGAGGATGACACTCAGCCACGCGCCAAGACATTCGGCCACTTGGTGGCACTAGAAGATGGGCAGCGGTGTGGCATTGCCCCCCTTCCAAGAGGCATCGACCCGATGCCGCAAACGTAAGGGAGCAATAGGAAAGCGGGGCAAGTTATGCGGGAGTCTTCTGCTCTGGTTTGGACCCTAAAATTGTTTAACGACAGTAATAAGGCTTCATTCTGGCGACGTGGACTATTTCAGACTTCGGATGCCGAGAGGAGCGGACAGTGCCTTGTGGTAACACCTCGTAGTTCACCGCGCTGAGGCGACGGAGCACCTCGTAGGGTCCAAAGTAACGGCGCAGAAGCTTTTCAGAGCGCCCTCGCAACCGTATTGGGCTCCAAACCCAGACTTGTCTAGTCTGGGTTTGGAATAGTCTTCCTAAGAGCATAGCACAATGTAAAACGGGTAAACATTTTCAGTCTTTCCTGGCGTCCAATTTGTCGTAGTAGCTTTCCACCCTTTTAAACCTGTTTCTCGCACTCACATTTTCAGTGTTGTTCTTTTTATTGTTAAACAAATGTGCTTTACTGTATACTTTCAGTATTGTAACATGCTCATTTTAGGTATTTTTTTCCGTTATTGCCCCCCCTGCTATAATGCCCCTGGGCGCTGCAGGTACTTGTATAAATAAATAAAATTGATCGCCGGGTGTGTAAGTCACCTCTCGGTGTCGCAGGTTGTAGCGCTGGGCGTCGTGTACTTCTTAGTGCCGAATCCGCTGTCGGGCAAGTTGGCGTGCGGCTTCTGCGTCACGAATAAATTGGTCAGCCACCACGACAGTGGAGGGAGCAGAATCCGGAAGAAGCATGGCATCCAGCATAGTCAAAGGTTCGCGTCCATGGACCAAATGAAATGGAGTGAAGCGTGTGGTTTCCTGAAGCGCAGTGTTGTATGCGAACGTGATGTACGGCAGAATTCGGTCCCAGTTCCCATGATCGTCGTCTACATACATAGAAATCATGTCGGCAATTGTCTTGTTAAGCCGCTCAGTTAGTCCATTAGTTTGAGGATGATAGGCAGTTTTGCGGTGGGTGGTGCCACTGAGTCGAAGGACCTCGCTCGTGAGTGCCGACGTAAACAAGGTTCCCCTGTCAGTTAAGACGACTGTTGGGGCGCCGTGATGGAGTATAATGTTATGAATGAAGAAATGCGCAACTTCCTCTGCGGTACCACGGGGAATGGCTTTGGTCTCACAGTAGCAGCTGAGATAGTCAGTGGCAACCGCTATATACCTGTTACCCATTGAGGACTTCGGGAATGGGCCCAGTAAGTCCATGCCTACCTGTTGAAATGGGAATTTCGGGGGATCGATAGGCTGCAGGAGGCCAGCTGGTTTAATGGGTGGTGTCTTCCGCCGCTGGCACTCACGGCAGGTACGGACGTAGCGGTGCACAACGGCAGCTAGCTTGGGCCAGTAGTACTTTCGGCGTATCCGTGCCAATGTGCGAGAAAAACCTAGATGGCCGGAAGAAAGGTCATCGTGGCACGCACGAAGAACTTCGTCATGAAGGGTGGTGGGTACTACTAGCAGATAAACAGTTTCTGTTGGACCGTAGTTCTTCTTGTAGAGCACACCATCGCGCAAGCAAAATGACGATAGTCCGCGCCTGAAGAGCTGAGGAGGAGATGACCCGGTTCCTTCGAGGTATTCGATGAGGGGCAAAAGTTCAGAATCGGCCCGCTGCTTTCGGGCTAACGTGGACGACGTGATAACACCGAGGAAAGCGGTATCGTCGTCGCAGCCGTCCGTGTGGCAGGGAGTAGGGGCGCGGGACAGACAGTCAGCATCACTGTGTTTCTTGCCGGACTTGTGCACGATAGTAACGTCAAATTCTTGCAACCGAAGGCTCCATCGAGCAAGCCGACCCGAAGGATCTTTCAGGTTTGCCAGCCAACACAGTGAGTGATGGTCGCTCACGACACGAAACGGACGACCGTACAAGTATGGACGAAATTTCATGACTGCCCACACAACAACGAGGCATTCCTTTTCCGTAGTTGAATAGTTGACTTCAGAACGGGACAAAGTGCGACTGGCGTAAACAATGACGCGTTCTGCACCGTCCTGCCACTGAACAAGGACCGCACCGAGGCCAATGTTACTGGCATCCGTGTGCAGTTCCGTGTCAGCCTCTTCGTCGAAGTGGCCAAGTATAGGTGTACATTGGAGACGGGACTTGAGTTCCGCGAAGGCTTGTTGCTGGTTGGGGCCCCAAACGAACGGTTCGGCGTCTTTTGTCAGGCGGGTCAGAGGCTCAGCGATCTTGGAGAAATTCTGAACGAAGCGACGATAGTACGCGCAGAGGCCGAGAAATCGACGCAAGCTTCGTTTATCTTCTGGTTTGGGGAATGAAGCGACAGTGGCCTTCTTTTCTAGGTCTGGGCTAACACCTCGAGCGCTGGCAATGTGGCCGAGAAATTTCAGCTCATTAAAAGCGAAGTGGCATTTTTCGGGCTTTAGAGAGAGACCAGCAGATCGGATGGCCTCGAAAACAGCGCGCAAACGTTTCAGGTGCTCGTCGAACGTGTCCGAGAAAATTACAACGTCGTCGAGATATACGAGGCATGACTGCCACTTCAGGCCAGAGAGTACGGTGTCCATCATTCGTTGAAATGTGGCAGGGGCCGAGCACAGGCCAAACGGAAGCACTTTAAACTCATACAAACCGTCCGGCGTAATAAAAGCGGTCTTCTCACGGTCTCGCTCGTCAACCTTTATTTGCCAATATCCACTGCGGAGGTCAAGTGACGAAAAGTAAGTGGCATGGCGAAGGCGATCGAGGGAGTCGTCTATGCGCGGCAGGGGGTACACATCCTTTTTCGTGACGTTGTTGAGGCGTCTATAATCAACGCAGAACCTCAAGGTTCCATCCTTCTTCGCGACAAGGACAACAGGCGAAGCCCACGGGCTCGTCGACGGCTGGATAACGTCGTCCTGGAGCATTTCTGTTACTTGGCGGCGGATGGCGTCACGTTCTTTTGAAGACACCCGGTAAGGACGCTGGCATAGTGGACGTTGGTCATAGGCAACTATAATTCGGTGCTTCGTTAGTGGCGTCTGTCGGAACTTGGAGGTTGATGCAAAACAATCGCGGAACGAATTGATAAGATTCTCTATGCAGCGTTTCTGACTGGGCAAGAGGTGTGGGTTCAAATCGGTCTGAATGGCTGTAGACGCCGCATTGTCGAGGTCTGACGTGTTCGATAAAGCGTACTGGCCTGTCCATTCTCCAAGTTCTTCAAAATAAGCGACCATCGTGTTCGCCGTCAAATGTTGGGGTTCACACGAGAAGTTTGTCACTAACACTTCGGCTTGCCCACGGACAAGTTCGACAAGGCCCCGAGCTACACTAACTTGTCGAGAGAGAAGCAGTGACATGTTAGCTTCGGCAATGCCACGCGTGTCGGTGCTGTGATCGCATTTGACTGTGACGAACTTGTTCGCTCTCGGAGGGATTGTTATGTGGTCGTCAGAGACGCGCAACATCGTTTTCCGGAAGTCCGTGTTGCTATCAACGGCTCGCTTGGTTGAAAACGATTCTGTGAGCTGCTCCCGAATATCTATAACAGCACCATACTCTTGCAGAAAATCCATGCCTAGAGTCAGATCTTTACAGCAGTCTTTTAATACGGCAAAGGTGCCAGTGAAAGTAAGACCGCAGATCTCTATGCGGCAAGTGCACATGCCAATCGGCGTCATGACATGGCCACCGGCAGTGCGCATCATTGGCCCAGACCAATTTATTATAAAGCTCTTGCTGTCTATAGAGCTAACATCAGGCGTACACACGACAATTATGTAAAGGAACTTTGCTCAAATGCTACAAGGAAATTCCTTTTTGGCAAACCATACAAGTATGCTTTTGGAAAGCTCAGGACTCCTTCAATAATTCCTATGCTGAGATACCCTGACGGCACCTATACAGAGACGTTTCAAGACACTATAAAGCTTCTGATGAATACGCATATCGCTGCGGACGATTCTTCTTTAGATCTACCTTTACATACTCACGTTAGGGATGATATTAAGCAGCCTTATAATAACTCGATCCATGATCCACCGTTCACTCTCGAAGAAATTGAGGCTGTTATAACTTCAATGGATTTAACGTCTTCTGCTGGCCCCGATCTTATCTCTCCTCGTTTTGTCGTTTCCTTGTTTAATGCTCATCCCTTCTTCTTTTCCTCAATTTTCAATTCTTCTCTGTTTTTGGGTCACTTCCCACAACCATGGAAAATAGGCAGAGTTATTTTTATTCCCAAACCCAACAGACCACCGGACCTTCCGAGCTCATACCGCCCGATTTGTATTAATTCTTCGTTTGGTAAAGTACTCGAGCGCTTACTTTATGGTCGACTGTACTACTTTTTATCAAATAATAACTTGCTTCACAGGAATCAGTATGGTTTCACTCACGGCCGAAATTCTGTCCAGGCCATTTATAAATTACGTGAATTATTACAGGACTACAAACAACAGAAGCACCCTGTGGTTTTAATTTCTCTGGACTTTAAAGGTGCATTTGATAGTGTTTGGCACCCTTTAATCTTGCGTTTTCTAAGGCAGCATCGATGTCCAAAAAATATATATTCCCTTATAGCTTCCTTCTTAGATGACCGGCATTTAACATATCAATCTCCTTCTTGTTCTATTTCGGCTCCTTCTACTCTTGGTAGTCCGCAAGGTTCACCTCTTTCCCCATTACTTTGGAACATTGTCCTTTATGACCTCCTAAATATATCTCTCCCTTCCCCAATTCACATTCAGGCATATGCCGACGACACCATTATCCTTGTACCTGGTAAGACAAGTCGCGAGTTATCTACAAGGGCAACCAGCGTTCTGACTTTAGTCCAGCAATGGTGCACCGAAAATCGTGTTCAGTTAAACGCACAAAAATGCTCTTATGTTTTGTTTCATAATGGAGTACCAGCATTACATAAGCGTAAACCCACCATCCGTCTTGGAACTCACAGCCTTAAGTGCGAGCCAACTATCAAATTATTAGGGGTCGTTTTTGATTCGTACCTTACCTTTATTCCCCATGTAAATCACTTGCAAATTAAAACTTTGGCCTCTACCACTAAGCTCCTTAATTGGTTTAATTTACACTTTCGCGTTTCACCTTCTCATTTGCGTCAACTTTATCACCAAGTCATTCTCCCCTCGATTACGTATGCTGCCCCTGCATGGTGGTATCACTGTCCTCTTTCTAGACTAAGAGATCGCGTCCTATCACTACAGCGAATACCACTCCTCGCTCTTACTGGCGCCTACGCTACCACGCGAACAGCCGCACTTTGCGTGCTTGCAAATGTTGTTCCGTTGCCTATTCATCTAGACCAGTTATGTGCCGAGTTCAAGCTTTTTACACTCCGGCAACCTATAGTTTATGGCAACGTTACATACAACCCTGCTGAAATACAACCATTGTTCAATCCCTGGGCTGATCATCCCTCAATCAAGTTTAAATTTCATTTTATTAAACTCACCTACCAGGAAGCCATGTTTTGTTCTTCCCAACGCGCACTGCATATCTATACTGATGGGTCCTTCACACTTCACTCCGCGGGCGCAGCTTTTGTAGTACTTAACTCAACCCAAAACATACTATTTGTTCATCGCCTTTCTTTGCAGCCACCTTCCAGTGCGTATGAAGCGGAACTTGTAGCCTTTAATTCTGCGGTTGAATATGCTCTTAACAACCCTCCCACTATGCCTATTCATTTCTATACAGATTCTCTGTCTCTGCTCTCTGCCATCTCTTCAGTAAATTCGTTTAACCCCACAATTCTTACCATTAAAAAGAACCTGTCGCGCTTATCGTCTCTCGCTCAATTCATGTTATTCCATATCCGGGGCCACTCCGGCATTTATGGCAATGAGTTAGCCGACCAAGCAGCTGGTACCGCAGGACAGTACGGCTGTTTACATCCTTCTACTCTTTCAAAACGTTATGTCCGTTCACGCTTACATCGTTCTTCCCTTGTTTTGTGGAGCACATATTGGCGCGAAAATAATGGCGGCACAGAATTATTTAATTGGATACCCGATACCCTCAATATACCACGCATTTGTCCGCCCCGTAATGCGATTACAACTCTAATTACAGGGCATGGCAGATTTCCTTTTTATTTTAAAAAAGTACGTCTATCCTCCTCTTCACTTTGTTCCTGTGGCAAGATGTGTAATGACGTCCGTCACTACTTCCAAGACTGCTCCCTTACTGCTCCTTTTGTTTCTCGCCTGAAGTCTTTTTGCTCATCAGATATAACAACGTCTCAATACCCGACGTTGCTTCGAAATCCTGTCGCTTGTGCAATTTTAATTCAAATGGTTAAACACATAAGCAGCACTATACCTGACTATTGTCGCTGACATCATTCTGTTAAGTAAACTATTTGCTTGTTATTTCGCATTCTTTAAATTATTATGCCGCAGGGTTTATTTTTCTACGTATCTCCTCTGAAAGGTTACCTATGCGTTTTCTTTTTCTCTTTATTTCTGTCCTAATAATTTATATATATATATGTATATATATATTCTTTTCAAAACATGCGTTCCAATTATGTACGTAATCATTTAGAGTTGATTTCCTTCTCTCTAATATTTTCCTTGAATTCTTTGTTTTTCTTCTCAGGTACCCTTTATTTCTCTTTTTTTTTTTTTTTCTGGCTGCCTTATTCCTTGGGTGCAATTTTGACCTGTTTCCTGTTGTGGCGTGCACGCTGCTGCTGCCAACAGCCCATCTCTGGCTCTACAAGCACCAGTGGATTTCCGTTAGATCCGTACTGTACTTGAGACTGGGGATGAGGGACTCCTCGGAGTTTCCTGCCGACCCCCAACCACGCTCAGTACAGAGGAGGAAGATTGCTCTTCCTTTCAGCCTGTCTGATACGGACACGCCCACGTGCCTGCATGGAGGCGCCTATGGCTGTAGTGCGCAGGTCACTTATGCCTACTGGATCACGTTTCTACGTGTCCATTGGTATTTCGTCGTGGCGTGCCCTTCGATGCCGCCAACTCTCCATCTTGGTTTTTACAAGCACCAGCGGATGACCTGCTGATCCTGTGCTTGAGCCTGATGGTGGTGGGGGCGAGGGTCTCGTCGGAGGGTCCTGAAGACCCCCTGCCACGCTCTGCACAGGGGAGGGCTCCGTGCTCCTGTGTTGAGCAGAGTGCTTAAGGCATGCCTTTCAGTTTTCCTGGATGTGCTCGTGACTGCAGGCACTCTTGCCTACAGAGCCAGGTCCGTATGGGCAGCATGCATACTGCTATGAAATGAGTAGAGTTATTTTTTGTTCTCTTGTTCCTCTGTGATATCTGAAATTTTACTTATTTTGCCTTTTCTGCTGCGGTTGTCACACGAGTCCGGTATAGTGGTGCTGTAATTTTTTTTTTTATTATTATTATTTTTTATTATTTTTTTTTTATATATATGAATCTTCCTCCATCGTTTCTCTTACCCGTGCATTTTGCGGTTAATATAATCTGGCATAGTGACGGACGTCTTTTCGCATCAGACTAGATTTAATAATTTTTTTTCTCTCTCTTAATGTTTTATCTAGGTTTTGCCATTCTTTCTCATCCCCTACCTCTTGTCTGTGGTGTCGGAAGTTAATTTTTTTTTTTTCCTTTGCTTGATTCTTCTATTCCTAACATCAGTATTTTCTCTCTTTAATTCGTGGACCAACGATTACAATGCCGTTGGAGACAGCAATTCTCTATTGTTCACCCGATTTTATTTCTTTGTTGGGGACTGTCCTGTTTACTTTTCTACCCCAGTCTCTCTTTTTTTTATGCTTTGAGTTTCGTACGTCTGCCTCTCTCCCCGTATTGTTTTGTCATTTTGTGTGATGGTGGTTTTGCTGCTGTTCTTTTCTGGTTCTGGTTCGTGTTTTGTTTCACTTGCAGGTCTGGATGCTACCTTCTGGGGTTTTCCTTTTATTCTTCTTAAACCAGCGTGGACCACCTTTCGACATGGACTTCGTCTTTTTTTTTTTTTTTTTTTTTAATACCTTCCATCGCTTTTAAAAAGTTTTTTTTTTTTATCTCGAGCTGCTGCTCGTTTTTATTTATTTTTAATTGGTTTAAGCCTGGCAAAGCTTTTGCTGGTCCAGGCTCCCCCTCAATTTTTTTATGTTTTTTTTTTCTCAGTTCGAGGGGGCGAATAAAAATGGTAAAAAAAATGGCCCAGACCAAGGCGTCAGAACCCTACGGAGTGTCGTTGCTAGCTGGCTGCTCATGACGGAAAAATCGGCGCCGGTATCCACAAGTGCGGTCACATCCCAACTGTCGGCGGTTACAAAAATTTCCCCGGAAACAATGCGTTCGCAGCACGTCGGTAAGTTCGTCGGATTGGGTCGTCGCCGCTCGAGCCGTCGAGTCAAATCGTCGGGTGGAGGCTGTTTATTCTGAGCCGTAGCAGCGGCCTCACCCCCGGAGGTCGCCGTGTTTAGCTTTCCCGGTGAGGGGACGTGCCTCTGAATTGCCCAGAGGAGGAGTATCGACTGGGTGACCCAGAACGCTTCGGGGATGACGATCGCGGCTGCCGTTGCTGTGACGTCGGGTGCATCTCGTTAGCAGCCAGGTATTCCTCAATCTCCTGTGGTCTTTCTCCATAGCGAGGTCGAGGCGCGTTCGGTGGGAATCCTCTTAAGCCCATTCTCCGGTATGGGCAATTGCGTAGAATGTGGCCAGGCTCGCCGTAGTGATAACAGAGCGGCCGTCTGTTGGGTATGCGCCACAAGTGCGCCTTGCTGATGGCGGGACGCTGGTCTTGCTGTGGCTCGACGGGGCGCAGATCTTGTTGCTGCTCGACGGGACGCAAGTAGCGAGGCGGTGGTCCGGCAACGGGGCGGAATGAATGTGGCTTGGGGGCAGGTCGACGTAGGACATCACTATACGTCATAATGCATGGCTCTGATTGTGGTGCTGGTGGTGGCTGCACCGCTCGCCGGATTTCATCTCGAATGATGTCTCCGGTAGAATAATTCACTACAGGTAGTGCATTCAAGTGGAGCTTCTGCAGTTCTTCGCGAATGATGCTCCTCACAAGCTCCCGCAATGCCTCGTCCCTAGCTGCTGGCACGGACGCGCAGTAGGGTGTGGCCGCTACGCTTGCCTGATGGCCATATTGGGTACAGCGTTCCTGCAGTGAACGTTTCATGCTCGTAGCTTCTCTCGCGAAATCTGCGACAGTTCTTGGAGGGTCACGAATGAGGCCAGCGAACAACTGTTCCTTCACCCCACGCATGAGGTGCCATACTTTCGTTGCCTCGGGCATGGTAGTGTCGGCCCGATTGAAAAGTCGCGTCATGTCCTCGACAAACATGGCCACGCTCTCATTTGACTGCTGAGACCTCGAACGGATTGCTATCTCTGCGTTTTCTTTGCGCGTGCTCGAGCTGAACGTTGTGAGCAACTCACGGCGAAATACGGCCCAGTTGACGAAGGACGTCTCGTGGTTGTCAAACCACGTCTTGGCCGAGTCTTGCAGCGCGAAGTACACATTCATTAGCTTCCGCTCGTCGTCCCATTGGTTGAATGCGGCCACACGGTCAAAAGTGGCCAACCAGTCTTCGACATCCTCGAACCGGTCACCGCGGAATGATGGCGGTGATCGAGGTGCGAGAAGGACGTACGGTGGGGCGTTGCTGGAATGCTGACTTGTCTGGCTGCCCGTCGTGGATGTCATGATTCGTAGCGGGGTGGACAGTGGTTCAAACTCAGGTTGTAGGCCTCGGAGGCGACGGCTGGCTTTATGGACAGGAGTCGCGTCCACGCGTTGATGAGCAGCGTCACTGACGTCTTCGGGGGCAACGTACATGGGATCTTATCCTGCACAATCCACCAAATGTCACCAACACACGTAGCAAGCAGCACAACAACCGAGCTGGCCCTTTTTAATCAAGCGAAACTCGAGCGAGACGAGGATGACGCTCAGCCACGCGCCAAGACATTCGGCCACTTGGTGGCACTAGAAGATGGGCAGCGGTGTGGCAATATATACAACGGTAGGTTATAACATGTGCGTACAGGACTCGTGAGGACAGAATGGCTTCTTGTGAAGCTTCTCTTCGCTAAGCCCATGGCTGCTCGCGTAATGCATTTAAGCATGCGGTAGATATTATTTATTTGTCGGGGGATTGTTGATGTCTGCTCGATATTTTAGCCGCCATACCGGATACAACGAATGAATCATATATTAGCTTGGAGTGGCAGCAGGGAAGTTAATTTTCACAGTAACATGTGAGCGGTATAACTTCGCTGCCCTCTTCTTGTGGTTTAGCACGACTGTTTAGCCGCATAAAAAAAAATGAAATGACACTGAGAATTTTTTCTTCCTGCCCCTTCCTCATACTTTCGGCAATGCGCGGAAAACAAAACTTGTTTATTAGTGTTGTAAATGGTTTCACTTAAAATAAATAACTCTCGATCCCCTTACCTATTTTTTCAGACGGCATGCTGCTTTGATTAAATATGGGCTAGATGCAATTTTAGCGGGAAGGCTTGCAACGCAACACAGATATCACAGAATCTGGGCTCACAGAATATGAGAAGTGGTCCCCATCGAATACGGCCAGGGCTGCACTAGCTTCATTAATATGACAACAGGATTCTACCTATTAAAGGAAAATATTATCGTACACAGCTCTAATAAAACAGTTTATTCAGCAAAGACCAGTGTGAGCTTTCAGTGCATGCAATATGCTCCTCCTTTGCGGGAACGTGAGCCGGTATCGGCGCTCTCTTGGAGGCTCAGCCGTTGGGCTCCTTGAACTTTCATGCTTGAGTTCCTTGCTTCACGTTCCTCTCGAAAGGGTCGCTGAAGATCACTTTTGTGTTGGTCACAAAGCTCGAGGCACGCCTGGCTTTGCTCTAATCATGTAGTGCCTCGTCGTTGTTTACTCGCTATGAGTCATGCGTTACCTTTACATCTATGCTTCGGTCGATGAAGAGGCTCGCAGTGTCAATTGAGGCATTGCGGGATCAAGCACACTCCACCTGGTGATACCAGTCACCTTGTGCCGATCAGGCTTTACCCTTGCTACTGTAGGGGTGTGTTTATTCGGTGAACCCAGATGATTCCAGCCGCTCAGGGGAGACTCGCAGCGAAGCGTCAGGCGTGGCGAAAGAGCAAGGCAGCGAACAACTTCTTCGTCCTTGAGAGCGGCAGCACGCGACGCATGTCAGTGGTTATATCGATGAAGATTACCACACTACAGTTTCCCCCCGGGCAGAGAAGGAGCCATCCTGGCGACTCATGGTGCCGAAAGGACAGACGGATCGTAGTAGGGCTTGATTCGGTCCACATGAACTATTTCGCGTCCACGGCGACGCAAGTCCGCAGATGGCGTAACGGGCTCAACTACGTAGTTCACAGGAGATGTTTTTTGAAGGACTCGGTATGGACCGTGATACCGAGCAAGAAGCTTCTTTGACAGGCCGGCGGTTGTGGCAGGAACCCAGAGCCACACCAGGGAGTTGGGCGCATATGAAGGCGCCTCACCAGTGTCACGATGGTGTTTTTGTTGCCATTGATTTTCCTTTGTGAGCGAACGAGCGAGCTGACGGCATTCTTCTGCATACTGGGCGGCGTCCGAGAGTGGCGTCGATTCAGAAACATCAGGGCGGTAGGGAAAAAGCGCGTCCATTGTGCAGGTTGGCTCGCGCCCGTAAAGAAGAAAAAAGGGAGAGAATCCAGTGGTGGTCTGTATCGCAGTGTTGTACGCGTAGGTTACGAAGGGAAGAACGTGGTCCCAGTTGGAATGAGCGTCGTTGACGTACATGGCCAGCATATCACTCAGAGTACGGTTGAAGCGTTCTGTCAGGCCATTCGTCTGAGGGTGGTAAGAAGTAGCGGTGCGATGAATGATGCGACATTCTTTCAGTAGGGCCTCGAGAGCGTCGCACAAGAAAACGCGTCCGCGGTCACTGAGCAGTTCCTTCGGAGTCCCGTGGCGAAGAATCAAGTTGTTGAGAATGAACAAAGCAACGTCTCTTGCAGAGGCAGAGGGTAACGGTGATGTTTCAGTGTAGCGAGTCAGATGGTCTACTGCCACAATAATCCACCGGTTTCCAGCAGGAGTAGTCGGAAGAGGGCCATAGAGATCTATGCCAACGCGGTCAAACGGACGAGCAGGGCAGGGTAACGGCTGCAACGAAACAGAGGACTTCTGAGGAGTTTTTCGGCGTTGACAAGATTCGCAAGCGCGCACGAAATGTCTTACGAAGCGGTACATTCCACGCCAGTAAAATCGCAGACGTAGGCGTGTGTAGGTTTTCAATACGCCACCGTGAGCACATTGTGGGTCACCATGGTACGCAGCACAAATGTCGGCGCGGAGATGACGCGGGATGACTAGAAGCCACTTCCGTCCATCAAGCAAATAATTGCGGCGATAGAGAAGACCGTCACGAATGGAGAAGTGGTGTGCTTGGCGGACGAGCGCTTTGGAGGAATGACCGGGAGTAGGACTTGAGAGAAAATTCAAAAGTGCATTGATCCAGGGGTCATTCCGCTGCTCGGTAGCCATGTCGATAGTTGTAAGAGTCGACATATCGTAGGCACAGACGTGGTCAGACGAATTATCTCTAGGCAATGGCGAGCGGGAAAGAGCATCCGCGTCCGTATGCTTCAGGCCTGATCGATAAATGACATGAATGTCAAACTCCTGGAGACGAAGAGCCCAGCGAGCAAGGCGACCGGATGGGTCTTTCAGAGAGGCAAGCCAGCACAAAGCGTGGTGATCGGTCACAACGTAAAACGGTCGACCATACACATAAGGACGAAATTTTCCGATAGCCCAAATAATGGCCAAACATTCCCTTTCTGTGACTGAATAATTAGATTCTGCCTTTGTCAATGTTCGGCTGGCGTATGCCACAACATACTCGCTGTAACCAGGCTTACGTTGGGTAAGGACGGCACCAAGCCCAATACCGCTGGCATCAGTGTGGATCTCCGTAGGCGCAGCCGGATCAAAGTGGCGTAGAATGGGCGGCGAAACCAAAAGGCGGCGTAAAGTGTCAAAGGCTTTATCGCAGGCTGGAGTCCAGGCGGAAAGGTCGGAGCTGCCGGCAAGGAGCTGGGTCAGAGGAGCGATGATAGAGGCGAAGTTCAAGATGAAACGTCGAAAGTAGGAGCAGAGGCCGATAAAGCTCCGAAGCTGCTTCAGGGAGGTTGGCTTCGGGAACTCTGCAACTGCGCGAAGTTTGGTGGGGTCGGGAAGAATGCCGTCCTTAGAAACTACGTGGCCTAAAATTGTGAGTTTTCGAGCGGCAAAGTGGCACTTCTTCAAATTCAACTGAAGCCCAGCGCCGGCGAGACACGTGAGGACATCCTTTAGGCGGAGAAGGTGAGAAGAAAAGTCGGCAGAAAAAACTACGATGTCGTCCAGATAACAAAGACAGGTCTGCCACTTGAGTCCACGAAGAACAGTGTCCATCAGGCGCTCGAAAGTAGCCGGGGCATTGCAGAGGCCAAAGGGCATAACGTTGAACTCGTATAATCCATCCGGTGTTATAAAGGCAGTTTTCGAGCGGTCATTATCAGCCATCGGTACCTGCCAGTAGCCGGAGCGCAAATCCAAAGAGGAGAAATACTCGGCTCCCTGTAAACAGTCCAAGGCGTCGTCGATTCGCGGCAAAGGATAGACATCTTTGCGCGTGATTTTGTTAAGCCTACGGTAATCGACGCAAAACCGGATGGAACCATCTTTCTTGGTGACCAAAACAACCGGAGAAGCCCATGGACTGTTAGATGGCTGTATGACGCCCCGGCGAAGCATGTCGTCCACGTTGTCAGCAATGACTTGGCGCTCAGAGGCCGACACGCGATAAGGACGCTGTCGTAAAGGTGCGTTTGTACCAGTGTCGATTGCGTGCGTAACGACAGACGTGCGACCCAGAGCAGTGTGAGGAAGGTCGAAGGCAGAAGTGAAGTTCTGTAGAAGAGCAGCGAGTTGATCGCGTTGTGCGGGTGGGAGATCTGCGTCAATAGCTTGTTGAAGAACATCGGGTGGTGTCGAAGCGGTCGCTGTATCGCAAGAGCTGAGCACATTAACGTCTAATGAAGTAGGCGTTGCAGGAAGAGTATTTACAAGCGCGGGATCAAGTTCTTCAATACGACCGAGACACTCGCCGCGTAGCAGGACGGACGGGCACGAAAATGGATTTGAGACGTACATTGCACTAAGGCCATCTTCGAACTTGAGGACCGCAAATGGAAGCAGGAGGCAGGGATGGCGTGAAGCGGCGTCGGAAGGTGTGAAGAAGACAGTCGAACTAATAACGCTTTCACAGGAGAGTGGAACGAGGGCAGCAGAAAATGGAGGAATGTCTGTGTCACTGGCGACGAGGAGTTTTGCAGGCCGGGTAGGGACGTCACACAAGACGGTATCACAAAGAGGTAAAAAGGAAACTTCCGCGCGGGCGCAGTCAATAACGGCATGATGAGTGGAAAGGAAATCGTAGCCCAGGATGATGTCGTGTGAGCAGCGAGACAGTACAATAAACTCGATGGTGTATAAGACGTCTTCGATGAGAACACGGGCCGTGCACGCCGCTGAGGGATGAATGCGCTGTGATGAGGCGGTGCGAAGCGAAAAGTCGGAAAGTGCGGTGGTCACCTTACGAAGACGACGGCAAAGAGCTTCACTGATGACTGATACGGCAGCGCCCGTGTCGACTAGAGCGAGTACTGCGACGCCGTCGACAAACACTTGAATTACGTTAGTGGGAGAACACCGAGGACTTGAAGAGTTCGAACCAAGCGCAGTTCTTGCCCCGGGAACTGCGACTGTTAGTTTCCCTCAACGGTGCCGGTAGAACGTCGGAGTGGGGACGGGGAACGGCGACGAGGGGAAGGTGATCGGCGAGCTGTGTACGTTTGATTGTCACGAGATACAAATTCGGAACTGGGCGGATTTCTCGGCGAGGGCTGGTCTGTATTGTGGGAGTAGTTCCATAGTTCAGGTCGAGAAGGTGGAAGGCGTTGGCGGCAAAGGCGTGCGACATGGCCCGGCAGCCCGCAAGAGTAGCAGATTGGTCGGTTGTCCGCGGTACGCCAAGGGTTCGTAGGGCGTTGGCGTACCCTTGGAATAGGGACATGGAATGCAGACCCAGGCAAAGGCGAAGGAAGGTTGGAAGGAGCGGCCTGGTAGGAAAGAGATGCTGATGGCATGAGCGGCCTGGCCGCAACTTGGGCGTAAGTCAGTGGTGCCGTTACTTGCGCTGGCACGGGGCTGGGCGGCAGCACAGGGCTGGGCGGGAGCATGGAGCTGGGAGGAAGAACGTCAGCGATGTGATCTTGAACGGCACGCCGTATGGTAGGGGCCAAAGACGGAGCCATGTCAGGAACAAGGCGGCCACTATCCTGTAACTGAGGGACCAGCGATAGCTGGCGGGCGACCTCTTCTCGAACGAAGGCTTTGATTTGCTGAAGTAAAGGGCTGTCCTCTGATGGGGTAGAACCGCCCAGCGCAAGTGTAGAGATGGCGTCGTCTCTAACACCGGACCACCGGGTAGAAGCGCGCTTCTTACGAAGCACGTCGTAGCTCTGGCAAAGCTTGATCACGTCACTCACCGTGGCAGGATTTTTTACCCAGAGCATTTGGCACGCGTCGTCAGAGATGCCTTTCATGATGTTCTCGATCTTATCCGCTTCAGTCATTAGCGGATCGACACGCTTGCATAGGTCCACGATGTCCTCTATATAACTAGTGAACGACTCATCGACTTGCTGAGTGCGCTCACGCAAGCGTTGTTCTGCCCGGAGCTTGCGAACTGCAGGGCGGCCGAACACTTCTGCAAAATTCTTTTTAAATGCAGACCAAGATGGCAGGTCTGCCTCATGGTTGCGAAACCAGAGGTTCGCCACGTCAGTCAGATAAAAGATTACATTGCTTAGCTTGATAGCGTCGTCCCATCTGTTGTAGCTACTGACGCGCTCATATGCCGCCAACCAATCGTCGACGTCCTGGTCGGCTGTGCCACTGAAGAAGCACGGATCACGCTGCCGTAGAGCTCCAGAACACAGCACGGTGGTTGGGAGGGGCGACGATGTCGTGGCAGTGTCATCCGGCATGCTGGAAGCAGAGGGTAACGTGCGGCTTCTTAGTTCCAGGGTGGACGGGAACGTACCCAGCAGCACCTGCACCAATTGTAGGGGTGTGTTTATTCGGTGAACCCAGATGATTCCAGCCGCTCAGGGGAGACTCGCAGCGAAGCGTCAGGCGTGGCGAAAGAGCAAGGCAGCGAACAACTTCTTCGTCCTTGAGAGCGGCAGCACGCGACGCATGTCAGTGGTTATATCGATGAAGATTACCACACTACACTACATACATTCAACGAGGCCGTTGAACTCGGCGTTTGAGATGTGCGTCTGAGCTGCCGACATAACCACTGCAACAAATATGCATGCATACTACATGCGGATTACCCTGACGGCTGATCTTTCCAGTTGACGCTTATGCGCCCAGGTCTAGGTACAGTCAACGTAGCAGTTCACCTATAGCTCCACTGTATTGCAACGCAGACAGCACTACCGGTCATCTTCAGTTGTCTATTGGCATCGCTATACCATGGAGTGTGTTTCAACAATCTGCTTCGTACTTTATAGTCTAAAGCGTTCATAATGTATTGGGCGCAATCTTTGAACTTTTCGCGCTATTTTAGCCCTGTTTTAAAGTTTTGGTCCTAGCGCTTAAAGCGTTTAGCTTACAACTTCTTCAACCCTCTAATAAATTGATTCTTTCGTCACTTCGAACGCTTACATGTAATCAGCACTCAGAAATACCAGAGATCTTACAAATGTTGGGCTATATACCCATATCTGAATGCCAGTAAGCACGAAGTTTGAGTCCCGTTGTTAATGAGCAAGGCACCTTCCTAGGCATAATACATTGATTATTTTATCACTTCGAATTCTTACATGTAATCAGCACTCAGAAATACCAGAGATCTGGCAAGTGTTGGGCTATATATCTATATCTGAATGCAGGTGAGCACGAAGTTTGAGTGCCGTTGTTAATGAGCAAAGCACCTTTCTAGGCAAAAAACTTCTTCAAGCCTCTAATACGTTGATTATTTCATCACTTCGAATGCTTACATGTAATCAGCACTCAGAAATACCAGAGATCTTACAAGTGTTGGGCTCTATACCTATATCTGAATGCATGTGAGCATGAAGTTTGAGTTCCGTTGTTAAGGAGCAAAGCCCTTCCTACACAAAAAAAAAAAATAAAACAATAAAAAAAACTGATCTATGCGGTTAAATTTCGGTACTGCATTGAGAGAAAAGTACGTATTCTACTAGGAATGCCTTACATTATACTCATTCCATTGCATTTCCATTAGCAACCAAAATTTCGTTACCGCAGAAAACAAAATTTCAATGGTAAAGCTTCACAGAAGTGGTCGAAATGAATCTCAGTTTTTTTTTAGAGAAGAACATTGGGCTACTAGCTTGGATAAAAAAAAAAAAGATATCTTTGGTATAATAAACTAAAATATGGCAAACAATGTGGTATCTATTGATTCAAGTAAGTACTGAATACTCAGATGAAAGATCGCGTTTAAAGTTACCAAGAGGGTGATTTCGGTCATATGGTACGCACCTTAATAACCACAAGCCTACTGCGAGCAGCAACCTTTGGAAGCTGCAGCCGATACGCGCCGAAACACTCGCTCCTTAAGCATGCGCTCTGAATAATGACAACAGCGATTCAAAGCTCTCATCCTGCCATGATTTTTTTTTTATCTATTTGCCTTTCTTTTGTGTACAACGTTCTCGTTCCACATGAAGGTGAAGTGCAGCACTCAATAATGCAGACGTAGCGAGAGGAAAATAGCAAAGGTATGAGTGGGGTCGTACTGAATCAACCCTCACGGCCAGCCCAGGCCGTGTACCGAAGAAGACGACGCAGCACCGGTAAATTCCCGGTAAAACTTTCAGGACCCTCGTCTTGGCTGGACGTTTTCCGCCGCCGCTCCTCCGGTCGTAACATCGCACGACTTAATCATTGTGGCCGCGGCTGCTTTGTCAGGCGCCCTGAACAGAAAACGATAGAGCTGTTTCCCAACGAGAACAATCTCGACGAAATCCCCCCAAATAGAGTCACTCCAAAGAAGCTGCGGGCGCCATCCAGCGCTAGCAGGCGGTACCTCGCTCAATGTGTCCCCTTCGTTGTAATCGGGCAGGGACAAGGACGCAGGCGAGAGATGCCAGCCGCCGCCCCAAAAATATGCCGGCCCACGCAAGAATGAGCCAATCGCTACATTCAGACGCTGAAAAAAAAAAAAAAAAAAAAAAAAAAAAAACATTGCTGATAATTCCGTATATGTTAGGTCCCCTCAAAATCAAGAAAATTTATTAGGCTTACGCTGCTACAATTTCTTGATTTTGATTAGTTATCTGTCGAAGATATTCCTCCTCCAACCAACCACCCCACTCCCCATTCCTCCCAATTTCTTGGCGCTACGCTACTACAAATTACCTGGCGCCGTCCCTGGGCAGGACCAGCGGTCAATGGCGTCGAACGCATAGAAATCCTTCTAAGACACTATTCGCGCTTCTCGTTTGGAGCTGCAGTCGTCAGATGTGACTCCCGGTCGCCAATCGCCGCCAAACACTCAACACTTTTAGCGTGGTTCGGATTTCGAGGAAGCGCCAAGTGAAAGTCGCAGCACGGCAACCTGGGTCGGACGCGTGGCGGGTCCGCTGCCCGTGTATCCCCACTACAGCATTGTAATCTCGAGAACATTTGGTTTGGTTTAGATTGGTTTGGTTTGGTTTGGTTTGGCTTGGCTTGGTTTGGTTTGGTAGGTTTAACGTCCCAAAGCAACTCAGGCTACGCGAGACGCCGTAGTGGAGGGCTCCGGAAATTTCGACCACCTGGGGTTCTTTAACGTGCACAGAAATCGCACGGCACACGGGAGCCTTGCCTTTCGTCTCTACCGAAAAGCGGCCGCCGCTTCCGGAATTCGATCGCGCGCATCCAATTGGGCACAGTAGACCAGCGCCCTAACCACTGCACCACCACGGCGGGGCTCGAGAAAACTTGGTCGCTCAGGAGAGTGATCAAGTGTTCTCGACAAGAGCAATAAAACGGGTGCTTAAAGGTCGCAACACTCGATCTCTGTGCATGGCTGAGAAACACGGCACACTATGCACGCATGCATTTCCGCAGGGAGGTATGCTAAAAGCACAGCACGCGCTAAAGCGGTAATTTTAGTTTAGGAAGATTTTTTTTTTTTTAATTTCATTAGATAGGTTGGCGAGATGACTTACAGAGGATCGCCAACAACCCCCTAACCGTTAGCTAAGTTAGAGTTATGTGTTTTCCCGGGGCTCATCATGCAAACGACCCTATTCTTCCCTTTTTTCCCTCTGGTCTTACGTTGTTTCGAAGCAAACACTGCCAACTGAGGCATAGCTTGTTCGCGGGTTTTTCTGCGCTTATTTCTGGGGAAGATTGGAGGATGTTTTTATTTTTCTTTCGCTTAATTTTTGTGGGAACGCTTTGTTTGCAAAGACAAAGAGCGGGGAATGTTGGAGAAGAAAAAGTTATCAAAGTTTACGATGTTTACAAAGGGCTCAGAAATAAAATAGCTTAAACTATTTTTCCTCGTCGGTACACCCGCTAAGAACGGTTGGCTGTCTAGCGGTAGGCTTGTCGACCTTCTTGACTAGTATGTGTTAGCATTCCTGTGTTGACAGCAGAAGTTCTAAAGAATTACCCGAGAGGAAGAAAGAACGTGGAATTCGCCTGGGTACCGGCTCATTCGTGAAACCCGGGGAACGAGGCAGCCCGCATAAATGGCCGTCAGCATCGACTGACGGCCATTTATCAAGGTCCACAAGGCCGCCAACTACCATACGGCAATAATAAAGTTTTTCCAATACAGTGAAAGCATCGAACGTTGATAAAGTTCGTTCGAAATTTACTAACCGAGATGGTAAGAGACGTTCGGACAATACGGGCTACTCGTATTCACCCCTGGCTTTAGAAAACCACGAAGTGACTATATGAGAGCGAGGCTTCTTTATTGCAGCAAGTTCGTATTGCACTAAAGTTTCCTGAGATCGCACATGCCATGCACGACAAGTCTCTTCGGAGTGGGCGAATATCTTTTGCAAATGCATTTTCACAAAGGGCAACAATTCGGACGGGTCAGTTTTCAACTGCAAATTATTATACAGTAGATCTTCTGCTGGATATACCTAAGCAAAGTCTTGGAGCCCCTTCCAGAAGTCTGTGGGGAAGAAAATTCTCGAATGCGATCACCTTCTCCGACTGAAGCGCCTTCACAGCGTTGCGTTATGTGGTAAATGCCTTGTGCAGAAAGGCCATCCTCAGAAGCCGTTCCGAAATTCTAGATTCCATAAAAATGTCCTTCGAGTGATTGACACCTCTACCTGGTGGCCTCAGCGCTACTAATGCTTGGGCGCATCAGCGGCAGCGTACACAAATTATCACGTGGAGACAGTTGCACAGCCAGAAATACTTTTCGCGGTGTGTAATACGCAACTGGACAAGAAATAATTGCGAAAAAAAAAAAAGAACCCTTATGCTGGGGTAGGGCACAGTGCTGTTCTGACGCCGAAACGGGCCTAATTTTTTGGCACCCAATGTAAAATGAGTTAATGATTTAATTATTTTGTTGTATTAATAGCTGTACAAAGGACTGCAATGAGTCCTAGGTAGTGCCACAAAAGAAGCATTTGCAACGTTAAGATGAGTTTTTTCCGTGGAATTTGCACTGTCAGGAGATGAGTATATATGCATCACTGCTTACCACTTTGCCGCACAGATGGACTTAACGTCTCGGAATTGGCCTAGTCTTTAGCTGAAATTATGTGTTCTGCTCCACATATATTGCTTTAAAATTGGTAATTAAGGAATAATGTCGACATGGCAGTGTTTAATTTACCGCAATAAAATTACAATATTTGTTTACTTTTCCAGCAATATATAAAGTAGCTAAACATGCTTTTAAACAGTAAACTCGCAGCAAGAATAATAAAACCTTCTATTTAAAAAATGCACCTTTTTTGTCAGTATCACTTTGGCCTTGCGCGACGAGCCTGGGCCAGCAAGCCAGCTTAGTAGCGCACGCGGACGAGTTCTGATGGGCACGAAGGGGTGAACCCGCCCGCTAAGTACCTTACGTCACCTTGGAGCCGAGTAGCATGAAAGTAACCTCTGTAACTGCATGCGCGTGCAAGCACACGCGCATATATACTCCCTGTCACGTGATTTTGTTATTTTTTATTTGAACCGAAGCCTGAGAAAGCTTTTAATCAATAAAGAAACTCAGTTGTCCAGCACGAACTCCGTAAGCTGAGCTACTGTTCTGCATGGTCTACACTCTTTCTCTGAAACCAGACTAAACTGTCAGCACTTGCTTTGATGCTGAACCTGTGTACTTTTCGAATGAATGAACACAGATAAAAAAAAATAGGTTCATTTTTTTACTTTTTGTATTTGCTTTGTGAGATGGTTGTTCTTTATGAGTAGTAATAAGTATTGTAATTCATTACAATTTCACGATTTTTAGAAAAGCCCTTTGTATACGATTAGATAACTTTTCAGAGAATTTTGGCAATGACTGGTAGTTGGTTCGTGGTAACTACAAAGATCACATGACAAAACAAATTCAAAAGATAAAATTACTCTGTCAGTCAATATTTTGCACATTTTGAAGTCATGACGGTAGCTGTACATTCAGCTCCCTGACTAACTTCTGTGAATATATAATTGAAAGTTTCGGATATCGAACTGCACTTCGCTTTGCTCGAGCTATAGGCCCGATTCGAAGGCATTGTGGCAAAGAAACGATCAGTGCTATCGAAACCTGTTTTATGCAGATTACACGTGACTTCACATCGGTTTGGCATATTTAGAAAGACTAATGGTCAAGTAGCATCAAACGGCTAGTATTTTCCGATTGATAGGCGGTTTCCGAGCGCGAAAGCTTGTTATGCAAGTTCGCCTACTTTCTTCTCAGTCAGCTCGCGAATACCGAGAGCGTCCATCTCGCGAAGTGCGTAGCGAGGCCAAAATTCTACCGGGTGCTCCAGATACCCTGCCACTTGGGCTTACTCTTCCGCCACACCGCCATGTGCATACAGAATGCCTAATTAGTGTCCGGATCGCCATCGACTCCCAGAGATAGCCGACACTGAACCGTTAAGGACGTGATATTCAATTGCTTCAAAGAAACAAGCGTTAGTCGAGTGGAACAAATATTAAAAATAACACCTTCCCATACAAACTGAAGCCGTTCACTTATTCGCAGAAATTAATGCAGCGCGCGTCTATCGGCGCCCAATGGTTTCAATTTATGAAAAGCTAAAAATGACGGGAATGACTTGTTCATTTTCAAGGTAATATTTTAATTTACGCTGCGCAGTTTAGCTATGCCAAGGAGAGGTAGAAAATCAAAATATACTTATCTTATGCAATCGATGACCGATCATGCTACGTTTTCTGCATATATTCATAAATCTGAGTGCGTTTTTTTTGCGCAGCATTTCCTTCTCCCTCCTATACAGTAAATCGTACAGTTGGATACAGCTAAAAACAAAAAAAAAAAAAAAGCTTTTGACCCCCAAAGGAGCCCTCGCTGCAGCAAATGGCGTCGACGGATTTTCAGACGTCATGGATAATCCGCTCGGACCTTTTAGCGTGACAATGCAGGCGTTATAGCGATGAAACTTGGTTCTCCTCGGCTAATCGGATTAACTGTGGCATCATGAAAATTGGCCGACTCAATTAGCTCAAGAGCGTCCTTTGAAGGATATCTGCCGTTTTTCCTCAAGATGTGTGCGACTGTAGAGTCTCTGATGTGTACAAGGTCACTGTCGTTCGTGGTTGAGAGCGACGTCCAATACGAGAGGGTAAGCAGGTTGCCAGATATTAAAGCTTGCAGGCTTAAAATGCTCTCACGGAAGCAAACGTAGTTAGAAAATTAACCATTCAATGCACTGGCAGTCGTACCTGACAACAAAATACCGGTTCGTAAGCTGCTATAGGACAGCGGGCTGCCGCTGGCTTACAAGGAGCCCTCGAGAAACCGTGCGTTACCGCAGGTTCTACCACTTAAAAAACTAACACTCTCAAGTCTCTCATGTAAGATTGATATTCTTTTTCATTTTTTTGCTGCGGACAGATTAAATTGCGTACCACATATGAGCAGTAGATATATTGTAATTGCTTTAGGTAGCGGTTACAACTGTACCGTAATAATTTCGAGCCAACCGTCGCCCATGATTCTCCACGGATGGATATGCATTTACATTTTAGTTGAATAACTCATTCAGTCAGTCAGTCAGTCTGTTTGTTTGTTTGCTTGTTTGTGTTTTCAGGTTGGGCCCAGTACGTCGACCTGAAGTGAGGTTTAGTGATGCCGCCAGTGGGTTCTTAAAACGTGGAGTGAGGTCACGTGAGGAGGCTCCAACTTCAAAAGATGAGGTTAAGTGAAGTCACCAAACTTTATTTGAGGTTGTAGTGAGGTTGAGGCCTTCAAGGTCAAAAGCCCGAAGCTGACAGCCCGAGTGTGTTAATCGGCATTCATATATATGATCCGCACTCGCAAGAGCAAAACTGGCCGCGCAGTGCTGACAGGCGGCATGGTTGTAACGCACTGAAACCAGAGAAAGGCTGAAAGCGAAATAAAACTAGGGCACAAACAAAAACTTCTTTAATGCATTAGGCCAGGTGGCGCTTGCAACCACCCCTATGCAGGCGCAGTCCGGAAGTCCGGAAGTCGATGCAGGCGCCGTCACTGTTCCTGAAGCTCTGAGGTTTAGAGATACCCGTGGCCGGGTGAATAAACCGGCGGTGGAAGCTAGCAAAAAACGACTCGAAGATTGGTGGCTTAAAAGCAGAAAAGTGACATAAGGTTAGTAATGTAGAAACAAATATTTAATAAATAGAACGATAGTTAACCATTCTAAAACAATAATTAACATATAGGAAGAAAAATGAGCATGATAGCTACTGCTACCACCCCGTTTCAAAGGGGACGCTCCTATATTCCATCCATCCATCCATCCATCCATCCATCCATCCATCCATCCATCCATCCATCCATCCATCCATCCATCCATCCATCCATCCATCCATCCATTCATCCGTCCATCCGTCCATCCGTCCGTCCGTCCGTCCGTCCGTCCATCCATCCATCCATCCATCCATCCATCCATCCATCCATCCATCCATCCATCCATCCATCCATCCATCCATCCATCCATCCATCCATCCATCCATCCATCCATCCATCCATCCATCCATCCATCCATCCATTCATCCGTCCGTCCGTCCGTCCGTCCGTCCGTCCGTCCATCCATCCATCCATCCATCCATCCATCCATCCATCCATCCATCCATCCATCCATCCATCCATCCATCCATCCATCCATGCCGAGGCGTCGCCAGTGATATCTATAGCTCATTCTATGCAAGTGACTGCGTGAAAGAACAGTAAACAGCGCTCGCCGCAGCCAGAAATGGTAAGGATCAACTCATTGCCATAGGCATATGTAAAGTGCCCAGATTTTCGTGGTGACGCTAAAAATCGCGGATTTAGTCATGATCGTCAAAAGGGAATATTCCATAAATATAACGCGTTTTATGCCTAAATCGTCTTGTTCACAAAGCGCTTCGAATGATATTGTGAAACAATCTAATAGAGCTTGATCTTTTTGATCTTTGCTTCGCCGTTCTTTTTTTTTTTTCTTTTTTGAGATACTCCCTGCGCTCTCGCCAACTACAGGCTCGTAAACGAGGAAATGCAAGCTTCACTGGCGAGAAAGGACAGTGGAGGCCTATAGAGAAAGAGAAGGCAGTTAGTGGAGCGTGAGGAGTAGAAAATGTAAACCAAGGGGTCAGCGGGCAGAGAACTATATACAGCACGAAACACCAAGCGGCAAAGAAATAAGCTGCATGGCGCGGCAGCCGCTTCGGCAAAAAAGGCCGCGTGCGTGAGCCCACGATAGGCTTATACCGCTGAACACTGCAGCTTCTTTGTTGTGATTTCGCGCAATTTCAAGTTCCCCGCCGGCGAAATATAGAGACCATCATGGGCCATTTCCCAGCTTTTTCCATGTTTAGCGATTTGCACAGTCGTTCAAGTAGTCCATGTGCTCAGCAGAGTATAGCACGAGGGACCGTTTATGAGAGGCTGAAAGAATCGACAGGCAGCCATGGTGTTTTAGCATCATGGAACTCAAATTGGTTTTGACGCTGGAGAAGAGCTGATTCGACAACAGCAGCGATATTTGTCCGCGCGCGCTAAAAGAACAATACAGTATATATGCCGCCGGCACAGCCGGCTCAAAAACGGGTCGAAGCCGAACTGTGGGCAAGCGTCATCCTCCGCTTTGCTACGCCTATCCTGCGAAGCATTTCCGATTGGCAGCTACACTCGGAGACCAGGCAGGCCGCGCTTAAACTCGATAGCATTGACTGCCCTGTTCCCGAGAAAACCTGGCGTGCGCGCGTTGTGGGCGAAAAATCCCGGCCATAGCTCTGGCAGGTGACATGCCATGTGCACCGAGTGACCGTTGTGTTGTGTGACGTCACAGTATCACGCAACATGACCAAGTTGTAAGGCGCTATCAACCCGCGCTTCGCCTTCGAGATGGTTGAGTAATAAACTTTATTGGGGAAAATTGGGGATTAGGGGTAGGGGGGGTAAGGAAAGAGCAATGGTCGGCAGTCCTTTGTCCAGGAGTCCATTGGCCTAAGCAGCGGCCGGCTCGATGCACCCGCGTGAGCTGATGCTGCGCGTCGTGTGTAGTATAGTGTGGCAGTGTCTCCGCATGCAGACACATTCGCTTTGATATTGTGTTAACCAAATCTTGGGGTACAGGGCTCTGTTTGGATATGTGTTTGTTTGTAGGCGCCTAAGTGTATAGTGGCTTGCTCTCCGATGTGGAAGTGCGTACTTTCTACGCCTCTTCCTACACGTTCGTATTGTTTCCCCGCATGTTTCTGGTATTGTGAAAGGCTCTGCAGATGGCTCCGCCGTCAGGCTAGTGAAACCTGGGACGACGGCGTCTCCTCTATAGTGTTACCCTCCATCCCAGCGTCGGGGACCAAAGCAATCGTGTATTGCCTATATGGGTCTATGCCTTCCGGCCGACCGGCTAGGAACTTGTTTGTTATACGACTATAATCATGTTTTTTTGGGAGGCTCGAACGAGATGAGATGGTGATATCAGAATCCAGCACTCCACAGCCATGACCCATGGACACGTCCCGAGTCGGTCACGGTAGTCCTAGGCCACGCAGGCAGCTCCGTAGAGCTTGATTACAGCAGGGCTATATATCTATGACGGGTGGTGTTTTATGTAATGTAACAGCTGACGAATGTATGCTAATCGTTCGTGCGAGATAACAGAGGCACAAACTAAGGAATTAGTGATTAAGCTAATAGCGGAGTACATGTAAGCGAACGGGGTGCCGTAAGGGGAGCCACCGACGGAATCCAGTAACGCTGCCGCATCCTATCTCCGAAGTCGAAGTGATCCCTATTTTTTCGGAATAGGTTCGAAAAAGGGTTGTCTGCCTTTCGTCATGATTTAAAAACTACGAAACGAGGCAGTAAAATTGTCTTTCCCTCCATGCAGTGTGAATGCTAAGGAAACGTTTTGCATCTCGAGCATCTTAAACAGGTTCATGGTGTAAATAAAATTAATTCCCCAATGCGTGTCTTTACTTACCGCGCCAATTGAGCATGTGCCATCGGGATATCATCTGTAAGGAGGATATCAGTTTATAGCCCGAGAAATCAGCCTTAACAGTGAAAATAATCTAGAACTCTACCATCGAGAGGGAAATTAATTTCAGACTCAAACTTGCGCTGAGCAACTCTTTTTAGCCAGCGTGGCGAACTACCTGATATCTCCACGGTCTTTCACGGGGCTTCGTGTTTTCGGTTTAAAATTTTTTTAAATTGTTTTTTTTTTTTAAATTGTAGCTACAGGGATGAGCTGGATGCTGATATCCGATTAAAAGTATATTACAAAGAACACCTCAAAAAGCCTACCAGACCAAATAATGAACTCCTTTCCATCGGGAGCACTGTTTTGTGCATGCTGGAAAAACAAATTTTCTTCTAAAGTTTATCCAGCGCTCCCGACTCCCATAGAAACCAAATATGATGGGTTTTGAGTTTTTAGAGTAAATTAATAAAAAAACTACAAGCCTCCTGAGTGAGGACATGTGGATTTATTGATTGTTATGGCCCAGTTGCAAAATACGTGGAAACGTTATGTACAGCATGTTTCCGGTATTTGTCCAAAACTTCTTGCTAGGCTGGGACTTATGATTGACTGGATATTCACGCGGAGCAAAGAACCTGGAGGAAGCTAAAGCAGCTGATGACCCGCACAAAATGTCACAAGTGCAGAGGTGCGTCATTCGACGTCTTACTCATATATAAAAGAACATCGTGGAGCTCCTGCGGATCTCTAATGGAGCGATTCCATGCACCTCGTTTTCTCGCCTTCTTCGATTCCACAAAGCATCATACTGCTATTCATTGGTGTGTGTGGATTTTTATAAGTTAAATATATATTTTGCGCTAGGACGTGTGAGCTCTGGTTAGTGAAGGCTTTCTTTTTTTTCTTTGTAAGTAAAAATATTACCGTAGTAAAACTCAGTTGTTAGAGGCAACCGTCAGTCACTTTAATTTGAAAGATTTTGTGCACGTGATACAGTCCAAAAGAAAAAAATAGTGTAAAAACAGAAAGGTTATCTTAGAGGATGACAACCGGACCATTAATGAACTTGTGTAGCTAATACTGGTCAGTTTGAATTTTTGCGCAAATTTCTGGAAGATTTGGTATTGAGACAAGCTGAGGCAAAATTCGTGAGTTTCTTACACACCCGGAGGCAGTTGGTTTCCTGTACGCTGCGCTCACGAGTGATTTGCGGCTTGTATTCCTTTTCTTCAACCAAAATAACCTAAATTTATCCAAGTGCTAGAGTTAGGACCTAGTAACCTAAAATAAAAGCAATGCAGTCAGCCGAAATTGGACTTCACCACCACCGAAAACTATTTCATAACCGAATAACTGGCACAGACAACCAATTACAACCCATCTTACATTCAATTGATGTATGTTTCCGGAATAACTGCGACCGATAATCAGTCTCTCTTGGTCAGACATTTACGCAAGGTTTGTATTTGGAATTTCGAAAAGTTATTGCGTCCCAACTGGAACAAAGAACCAGTATGTGACTTCAGGGCTTACAAAATTACCTGCTTGTCCAAGCGATTATTGCTTTGTAGTTTAAATACAGCCTAAGCATTTTTCCCAGCCCTGTTTAATAACCTTACCTAACCTCATTACGGTTCTTTTTTATTTTCATAGATTAAGAGTGGCCACTTGACGAGGCCTAAGAAGTAGTATAAACCATTTACTTAAGGAAAGCGGTGTACGGGTTAGGGACGGGTTTGGTCGGGTCCTCAGTCCAGGACTCCGTTGGCTGAAGCCGCTGCCCAAGCTCTGCCAACCAAGGATTTTTGTACAGGACATTTCTTTACAGTGGGACAGGGACGTCCTCGATTCGCCCACATTGTGCTTTCTTTATGGGGTCTAGCTTGATTACCTCGGCAAGCCCATACCATGCGGTAAATATATACATTCAGGCCGCAAAGCGTGCATTCAGCCGAAAAAAAAAACATTTTTTTTTTCAGCTAATTGCATGCAGTCTAGGTGGGCAGTTGTAGCAAAGCGTTTGTAAACGCCTGATAACACTCCTCCTATTTATAAAAGGGTTTTAGATCCACAGGGTGTTTTAGCCGGTATTTCGTGCAATTTAAAAAATGGTATCTTTGAATTAGAAGAGCATCCCTTAGGCAGCGCATTGGCAGCGGTATTGGGCATCAGAATACAGCTGAGGCTTGAGCAACCAGCGGAGGACACGTTACTGGTGCGTCTCTGTGCGACGCGCGCCAGGGACGTGGCTGGCAATGTGTCCGGCGCTGAGTTGATCTTTCGACTCAGCGCGGCCCCGACATTTCTCACCGTGAAGCGGCGAGAAGAGTGGCATTTTAGAAACATCTAAAACTGATATGGTCGTGTGCTGTGCAATGTCAGCGCACGTTAAAGATCCCCAGGTGGTCGAAATTATTCCGGAGACCTCCACTACGGCTCTCCTTTCCCTCTTTCCACTTTCACATCAACCTTCCTCCCGTCCCTTATGGCGCGGTTCAGGTGTCCACAGAACAAGTGTGACAGATATCACGCCCTTTCTTTCCTATGAACCATATTGTTATTATATATAGTAACGTCGGGATAGAAAGCTCCGCTTAAATGAAGAGCCTGAGCGTAATTGTAAGAAGTTAATTAGTTTATATTAGTTTAACAGCCAGCACGTTATCATGTCATCATCATCATCAGCCTGACTATACCCACTGCAGGGCGAAGGCCTCTCCCATATTTCTCCAATTAACCCTGTTCTGTGCCAGCTGCATCCACTTGACCTCAGCGAACTTCTTAACCTCATCCGCCCACCTAACTTTCTGCCGCCCCCTGCTACGCTTTCCTTCCCTTGGAATCCAGTTTGTTACCCTAAGCGACCATCGGTTATCCTCTCTTCGCACTACATGCCCTGCCCATGTCCATTTCTTCTTCTTAATTTCTACTAGAATGTCAGTAACTTGAGTTATTTCTCTGACCCAAACAGCACGCTTCCTATCTTTTAATGTTACCCCTACCATTTTGCGTTGTCATGTCATAGCTACATATTAATGCGGGCTACGGCTGCGCATACCAGTCAGAAAATGCGTTCTTCTTGTTCGAACACCCTGTATAAATTTTTGTAATATGTTCAGAGTAGTGACAAAAAAGGATCAATAAGAGCCCTGCTTAAAAATACGAGTAGTACATTCAAGCTGTTGAACTAGGAGAGTCGATTATGAAAGAACATTTTTTTAGGAAAGATTCACTTTATTTCTTTTTTTCTGGGAGAGGATTCGCTCTTGCACAAGTCTAAGACGCCAACTTGACGAGATTCGCGAAAGCCACCCGTGACAGCTAGACTTTTTGTTGTTGTTTTTTTTTTTTGTAGATGGACATTTCTTTTAGGACAAGATAAGTCGGAATATGGTTCTTGCGTGAGTACAAAGAGAGCGCGTTCTTTTTTTTTTATGTCAGAAGTTCAATATAACGATTTCAATGTGTGTTCAATCTTGTCTGAAAAGACTTCACAGGCTGACTTTCTTCCTTAGGGAACTCAAGGCGAAATGCTACGCGCTCTACAGGGCTCGCAGCGGGGAAGTGAACGTTCTTTTTATGGAAATTTATATGCATGACCCGGTACGTGTGGGTGGGCAAATCCCGTCGGCTCTTGGACGTTTTCTTTTCTAAGTCACTCGTAATCCCTCGTTGCTTTAGAGCGGCGCTTGTCTCGTCATAGAAACTGAAATGCCAGAATTTACGGGTTCCTTTGCAGAAGCGAACCAGAGAATTCTTTTACATACGAATCGTGGAAGACAAGATTAAAAAGCCGAACGCACGGGGCGCTGCACTGCCCGTGCCGCAGTTCATGCTAACAATTGGCTGTGGCTTAGCTCAGCTAGGCCAGGACATACGTAGCGAACGCATGTATGCCTGACGCTTGGCTGCTTACTTCTTTCAAATCCAATCCAATCTAATCCCATCCAATCCAGTCTAATCTAATCCAATTCCAACCAATTCAGTCTAATCAAATTGAGTCAAACCAAGTACAGCTCATTCCAGTGAAATACAATCCAACCAATCATGTCGAATTCAATACAAACCAGTCCAATCGAGTCTAATCCAATCCTGCCCAATGCTGAGTACACGCTCGCCCGAAATGCGCCGGTGGCTAGCCTATCATCATCACTACTATCATTCTCACGCTAGAGAAGGAGAATTAAGATGCGCTACACACTATGTCTAGTTATGTCGTCGTTGCATGAAAGACGAGACATCATCTTCTTCTGGTTGCGTTTTCATTCCCAGATGACACAGCGAGCGCGCGGCGTCCACCAGCTGCGGCGGTTGCTAGGCAACGGCTTTCGCTACAGTAACCTTGGAAGCGAGCGGTTGGTTTGGTTTGATTTATGGGGGTTAACGTCCTAAAATGACTCAGGTTATGATCGAGAGGCGCCGTTGAGAGCAGGGCCCTGAAAGTTTCGACCACTGGGGTTCTTTAAAGTGCGCTGACATCGCGCACAACGCGGGTGCCTAGCTTTTCGCCTCCATCGAAAAGCGGCCGCGGCGGCCGGGATTCGATCCCGCATCCCTGGACACATCTGTCCAGCTCCTTAATTACTGCGCCACCGTGACGGGGCTTAAACGTGAGAGTGGAAACGCCGGCTTAAAGCGATTTGTGGGGTTTTATAATCGTCCTGCTCATGCCAACGTTATCGAAAATCGCGTGAATGAGGATCAGCTCCTTAAATAAGGTTGTGAGTATATCTGTTCAAATAGTTGCCAATTTCTTTGCCAATAAAGAGAGAGAGAAAGGAAACACGGCTTCTTCGACGAAGGAGGCCGATTTTGAACTGCCACTCGGACTTCGTTTATGCTGGAAACGCTGTGCAGCAGTGACAGTGTAGGAAGCACCGGCACATGGCACGCTCGCGCCAGAACGTGCTATTTTCCATCAAGGGCAACTCAACTTAGTTTCTTACGTAATTTCATTTTTTTAATTTTTTCTACAAAGGTGTTAGGACCTTACATATTCCCTGTCGGTCGCAGGTCAGTGTGACACGCTGGCCGGCCGACAGCGGCTGCTAGTCGCGTCGTAAAACAAACGCATTTCCCAACCCGCCGCTCCCCCTCGGTTTCCAAAGCGGCGACTGGCCGGCAGGCGTGCCGATCCCTTCCGTCGCCGGTGCTGACGTGCGCTTTAAAAAGGCCGATGAGCGCCACCAAGTCTCACGCGTCCCGACTGCTGTCCAAATGAAGACTAATCGCGCTCGGGATTGGAAAACCGAGCCATGCTCCTTTGCAAATGAATACGAAGCGCTCTTCGGGCCGTCCACCAGAACAATCGGCTTTCTGCTTCGCTGAACATCCATTCCAGAGCATTGTTCACCGTCGCCAAGGTTCTAAGCGGAGGCTTACCCAATTATTTCCTTTTCTATTTCTCCTCTTCTCGTTCCCGGTCCGAGCGCACACCCATGAGCCTATGGTCCGGTTTGTGTGCGCGAAAGAGGTGGCTGAGTTTCATGCAACCTAAGTTCAACTTCCATAATAGGAGCCGCACCAGTGGCCAGGTGCGCCCTCCCAAAGCCTAAATGCACGGAGGTTTGCAGCTTTTCATGGTTCGGCTGCCTCTGTCCGGGGTTCGTTTTTGTGGAGACCCGTAAATTCGCGCACGATGTTCGCAACCTGTCAGCGAGACCGAACTCGAGAAAGCTATAAAAAAAATGAAAGTTGAAGGAAAGTGCGGTTTTTGATTAATACTTGAGTTAGATAATATAAATGTAGCACTTTTGATACTCACCAATTAACCACTTAAAAGCTGAAAGCACAAAAGCGTCTCAATTAGTGACACCGTACAAAGCCAAATAAACATTAACAAAATCTATGGCGTTGCCTCCGTAGCTGAATCGCCCATGAACCGGACGGTCACGCAGCGTTTTTACCCCAAATAACATTCATCAGTTTAGCGCAAATACCCTCTCAACGGTGCCAGTGATACCTTAACGACTTCGTTTTTTTTTTCTTTGTTACTTCTTAGACATTTGTTCTCTTCGCGTAAATTGCACAGTACACTTGTTGTTAGAGAGCCCGTCTCGGCTGCGGTAGGTTGCTAGTTAGAAACCCGCCGCCGTATATCCACCCATAAAAGTGGGTGCAAGCGTACCCCGGCCTGGCGCTCGGCTTTTCTAGGGGTGTGAGCCTGGGGAAGCTCCGTAAACCCCGCAGCGCCTTCCTGGTGGGCCAAACCCAGTTTCGAACCGCGCAGTCTGCAAAGGTGGTTCATCTCAGCCTCAGCTGCAGTGAGCAGCAGTGCCTGCACTGCAGTGGGTGCAATGAATGAGCCGTCTATTGTGACATAAAGGGTCACGTCCATTTCATGTAGCCCTCTACCTTGTGTTGCTGCCGCTATTACGGGAATACAAGCCCTTCCACGAAGCCAGTGCTTCTCCAAGGGCCATTCATACCGCCCCCCTCTCCCCCACCTCATCCTGGTTTTCAAGCGAAGAAATTCTGCTCGCCAGGTTTGTGTATGACATCAGGCTTGACATAGAAGTATTCTGAGCTACACCCAGCTTCTGCCCCCAAAACAGGTTTGGCCGCCGTGGTGAAGGGGCTTTTGCTATCCAGAAAAGCTGACTTCCATAGTTTTACAAAGGGTTCATAAGAATCAAACCTACGCCTTTAGCCCGCGCTGCCCATAGACGACTACTAATTATACTACCATACGAGAGCAACTCGTCTGACAGAACCCAGACTCAAAAGGAGAAGGAAGAGCGGTAGCTGGCTGGCGAACATGGCGACGAGCAAAGAGAGTTGGTTGAGAATATAAATAAAGTACTGTAAAAAGAGCTGAAGGCGCAAGCAGACCTAGCTAAGTGCTTTCACTACACAATGTACCACTACGCGATAAGAGACATCGGTCGCTAAACCAGGCAGTGAGGCAGATTATACCATGACTTTTGCGCATGAGTCAAGGTGAGAGCTGTAAAGAGATAAACAAAGCTGCTGAACAATTTCCGGAAAGGGAAGGGCATGTCTGAAAGGAATGGGGTATAAATGGCCGATAGATAAGAGGAGATGCTCACATTTCGGGTTTTTCTTAACACATAATGCTGATAGAAAACGCCACAAAATGGAAGCATAGGTAATACAATCGCGCACACTCACTGATGGCACCTTGATATCGTGTCCACGCAAAATGGAGGCGAAAGGCCAGGCGAATGTATGCAGTGCGGTGTTAGTGCAGGTTTAAAAGCCCCAGGTGATCTAAACTTCCGGAGACCTCCACTACGGCGTCTCTTATAGCCTGAGTCCTTTTAGACGTTAAACCCTTTAAATAAAAAACCAACCAAGCAAAAAAAGAAAAGGAATGTGGAAGTCTTGGTCGCGAACGCTACGCAGCGATAGCGGTTTAGAGAATGAGCTTTAATTCGGCTGATTCGGGATGAAGTGAACGGTCACAATTCCGTCTTCACGACAGGGAGCAGGAATACTTGGAGTGGCGCACCGTGAGTGACCACATCAACCGCTGAGCAGATGTAGACCACTGATATTTCACATTTGTAACTATGTGATCACGACACTTGCGTCTAAACCCCTGAAACGTAAGTCAATCAAATGAAAAAAAAAGCAATCTACTGGAAAGAAACACTAAAATAAATTGATAACAAAATACCGTGACATTATTTGTAATCCTTGTTGACGTGGAAGACTTTACAGAGACTCGATGCTACGAATATTCGAGAGCTTTGTCTTCATTCGTGGATGCTCTGATCCTAAACATTTACTTAGGCTTTGCAAACACAGTTTAATCGGCTTCATAATTTTACTCTCGGCCAAATGCCCAGCGCAAAGACAAGTGTGTGACTTTCGAAAGCTTCTCGAAGACACGGAACCAATTGGAAATCTGGTGTGGTGTACGCGCACTGTTTTTGTGCATGAGGTTTACTGAGATTTTATCCTTTTTCCAGGAACGCACCCTTCGTTCTGGCACCAGGCAAAGAGTGTTTCACAGGGCGGGTTGCCAAGGCTCCCTGCCACATTTTCTGCAGAAATTCGTTGCACAACAGTGGAGTGGGCATATTTTCTAAGGAGAAGTTAGGTGCTGGGCTGGTCTCATTTATCATGTGCAGAGACACGTGAGTTATTTCTTGACACCCATTTCTCTCACCTAATCCATGACAAAAGGATACACTGGTGAACCCGACCACATCTCGCTAGATTCGAGCGCAGACGACGACAATGCCCGCATTTCCAAGAGCCTAGAAGATGCTAGCACTGCACGTGATTATTGTGCAGCAGTTAGTTCTATCGATGACGGAGGGGACGTCGTTCGCTGAACAGCACGTGCCAGAAAAACTAACCCCCCCCCCCCCGCCCCCCATTTTTTCGCCTGACATGAACGGCGAAAATGGCGGCCGAGGAGGATTCACGCATGCCCAGGACGTTGCTGAAGAAAGGCTCAGTGCCAGCGTACGTTTCGATAATCCACTCTCGTCATTGCATATATTTCTCATGCCTGAATTAGTCAAGCAGATTAAGGTATAGCTAAACATTTCTGAAATTGTTTCGAACATTAATAAGTCAGCTTATTTGCCAACCTTATGAAGCAAGACAAGAGCTGAAAAGGGTCTACAGCACACCTACATTTTTCAGATTCCTGCGACTTCTTCCCTTCCGAAGTCGAGTAAAAACCACTTCTGTCTACAATTACCGGGTGTTTGCCAAACTAATCCGAATGCAAGAATTTTGTGGTTCACTAGAAAAAACCGAAACAATTCATAACCTAACCCGGCGCTAAAAGGCACCTGATCATGGCAGATAAACAATTCGTTGTTGCTACTAGCGTTTTGCAATGCTAATACCCACGACCTGTACCGGTGGGGACAAAAATAAACGGCACCCTTTTTCCTTCCAAAATTTTTCACGCGTTGCATAATTGTATGTGTGGACCGGTAGTAGACATCCGTGCCTTTTCATTAGGACAAATATTTTTTTCTTACCTCCAGTGCAGAAGACGTCATTTTAACTTGAACGTAAAAGCGGGCTCCGCTTACTTATATCCGTACCTGTACATCGCCCCAAATGTACAGGTGTAGGTAAAAACGTCCCCGGAAGATTCGTCCCTGGAAAAAAAGGTCCCAGGAAGAAAAGGCCCCTCAGGATGCGGCTCCCAGAAGAAAAGGTCCCCAAGGCGAAATTTTGTATAAGGAAGGTAATGTTGCAAAACTCATTTGGTCAAAAAAAAAAGAAAAAGAAAAGTTTGTTCTTTGCATTCTATGTTTCCTTTTATAATAGATGCAACCATTCTGTCGGGACTGGGTCCTCTGGATGCCTGATTAGTAGCCTTGAATAACCGCTAACAGAAAGAGCTACTGAAAACGCCTTGCAGATCTTTCGATGACGAGGTTCAGCCGTTCCGGTGACCACGGTCTGCCTTACCGGTGGTGATAGGGAAATTAGGACGGCCACCTTGAAACACCCGAACCTGGTGGTCAGTGCGCAAGCAAGACAAATACGAGGCCCCTGTCGGAGTATCAGATAATGCTACGGTCATGCAGTGCAGGTCAAGCTATGAAAGAGCACACACGTACTACACTTCGATCAATGACGTCGTTGAAGCGCAGATACGCAGATCCAGATACGCACTTCCCCTTTGTTTTCTGCTGTAGTCATCTTTTTCTGTTTCATATAAGCATGCATCATTGCAATTAACTCGCCATTTAGACTCACAGTCTATGTCTTTGTTGCTCAGTGAGGAGCTATAGCACGTACGGAATAAAAAAAAAATCAAATCAGGTTCAAGTTAAAATCAATAAAGAAGATGCAAGGAATATTAAGCATACAGGCGCAACGTCGTTAGTGCCCTCTTGCTAATTAATCGTGTAAAATCTCACTTGCGGCCATTTTTCCCACAGTTAGAACAAGCACCCTTTTTTCGAAGCAATTCATCCCCGAGAAGCCGAGTCCAAGGCCAGGCGAAAAATTGACGTTTCGATACATTTTGACTTCACCCGTATGGGGAATGTTTTCCTACTTGGTTAAAAGGGACTTTTGCCGAGGACGTTCCTAACGGAACCCAAAATGTACACTCATGGACAATTTTGTGAGATGCCAGAACACCATTTTAAAATTGCCTTGGCCTGACTAGGCGGCGATATTATAGCGGCAAGGTTAGACTGGGTGATGATTAGGCGCATGCGCATCCTATACTCGGCCGCTTGCCAGCGTGATAGCTTGTTTTGCGTGGGCAGCTGCTTTTTTCGCCGCTTGTCCGCCCTTCCTCCATGTCAGCCATCATATGGCCGCCGTACTCAGCGCGTGGTCCGGCGACTGCGATGGCGGAAGCATTCACGGTGATGATCGCATTTAATCCTGTTATTTAAGGAAATAAAGCGCGCTTTTTCTTTCCTTTCACTAATCATTTTTAACTTCTTCCCTAAGAGTGAGGCCGGGATTTTGCATATCGTTCATTGTAGTCTGCTACCACTCTGCTTTGTCATTATTAGTGTTACGATTAAGAAAAAAAAAAACTGCGCATTATTTTCGCCTTAAGAACAGACGGGCGCCGTGAATGCGCCCGTCATCGTAGGTCCCGGGCCGCGTGCCGTGTACGGCGGCCAAATGGCAAAAAGCGGCTGCCGGCGGCCAAGCTCAGAAAAAGCAGCTGCCCGCGTGAAACGAGCTAATCAGGCAGACCAGGGGGTGAATATGGGACACGCATGCGCATAGTCATTACCCAACCTAACCTCGACGTTATCCTTCTTATAATCTGGCTGCTGGCCAACTTTCATTCCTGGGATCAGTTATTTAGGGAAAAGCAAATTCGGATTACAAGAGATAACAAGGAGAGTACATATATGCGGACAAAGACACCAGGCGACCAGAATGCGGCAACAGGTGCTTCCAGACGCATCAGAACGACGCACGAACTGGCCTATCAATATGTCCTCATATGGAGCGCGAATGTTCTCGGTAAGAAAGCTACTCAGGCTGGGGTGAGTGGCGTCCACTTGCAACCGTTACCTTGTTCATCGGTTGACGAGAAGTCGGAGCTGTGTTTTGAAGCCACGCATTCGGCGCTGGGATCTGTCGACCCGGAATTGTCTTCGTCAGTTTCACTACTCCTGGGGCACAGAGGCTATAGTAGTGGAGTAGTGGCCATAGGTGGAAGGGCTGAAATCTTGACTTACACCCTCCCGAACACTTTTGGATTCTTCAGAATTGAGCACTTCAAGTCCAGAGAGCAGGTGGGCAATCTCCTCCACGAAGTACGATATTTGTCTGGAAGCTTGAAAAGCAGCCCCAGAACGGCCAGCGGCATCCCGTAGAAAGGTTACAGCGCCTCTTCGCACTTGGCGAACAAAGCTGCTATCCTTGGAGGTGTCCATGACTGGGATACGATCCATCGAAGTGCTCGCGGGATGGAAGCGGCACTAAACTTCGAAGTTCCACTGGATATGCCGGAGCTGGCCCTGATACGTAGAGCAATAAACGGCATTCAAACAGTGGGCGGGCATGGCTCTGCACGAACTCGCCTGGAATGGGCACGGTTTGAACCTCCTTTTTTATGGTCCGTTGGGCACCTAATGTATGCATTTGCGCACTCATCAAGAAGCCGGTCTGAATTCGTGGCCCTATACAGACAATGATCGCACATGGTGTGGCGACACGGGAGAAGTTTTGGACTGGCTGGTAACGCTCGGCCCGTTGAGCACAAAAAAACATCCGAGCACAGGTTTCGGAAACTTGACCCACTTCTGGTCAAGGCAGGAGTCGAAGCCGCTGAGCAGGTACCAGTAGCCACGCCCCCTTGGCAACCTCTCTTCGGCGCCCTCATCGAAGCGCTTGTATGGTGCACCTACGGAAATGTGTCGATAAGTGGAAATATGACTGCGGTTCCTGCTACCCAGCTTTATCAGGCTGACGGCGAGGGCCTTGGGGATAAGGGCGATGCGGTTCTCTTCTATATTAGCAGATGCTGGGAAACGATTCTCGTGCCCGATCAGCCCACTCTGGAGCAGCTCGCGACCAAAGTTGCGAAGAATGGTCTTCATCGCTGTCGACCGCCTGCGAGCCCTGCACGACAGCCACACGCGCCCTCCACCGCGCAGCAGGGAAAGCAGAAGAAAAACACGACGACGCTTAAATTGTTTCTTGTGCCTATACGATTGCTTGGCTAACTCTCAGGGGATGCCGAGAGGATCGCTTTTTATTTATTTATTTATTTATTTATTTATTTATTTATTTATTTATTTATTTATTTATTTATTTATTTATTACAGGTTCCTGCAGCGCCCGAAGGCATTATTGCAGGGGGGGGGGGGGGGGAGATGACAAATAATCTTGCTGGGAGCGCCAGTGGTACAATAAAATACATAAAAATGAAGAAAATAACACGACACAAGTGATAATGCAGAATGAGAAACATGCATCTAAAGGGGGCAACTGCGCGACGTACAAAGTGATGAAAACGCTCAAAAATGTAATGAAGTAATTAAGGAAACACACGCAAGAGAACTGGCCCCCACGTCACACATCCGATAAAAAAGCCCGAAATAAATTTTCAGTGCAACACTCAGTGATGCCAGCTGGCAGTCGGTTCCACTCATTGATCGTCAGTGGAAAGAACGAGGTTTTATACACACCTGTGCGGCATTTTATTTCGCGGATCTTCCACTGATGATCAAGTCGTCTAGATAAAAAGTGAGGTTGAAGCAGGTACCGGTCTTTGTCAATACTGAACTTTCCAAAATAAATGCGATACATGATCTGCAGTCTGAAATGTTTTCTGCGGTGAGCTAAAGATTCCCAACCAAGATGATGTTTAATAGACGTGACACTAGATGAAAAATTGTAATTGTTAGACACAAATCTGGCAGCATTATTTTGGACGCGTTTGAGCATGTCAGATAAGTAAATAAACTGGGGATCCCATACAGGGCATGCATATTCAAGAATTGGCCTTATGTAAGTGAAATACAGGAGCTGCTTGACATTTGACTGCGCCTTGTTGAAATTACGCTTTAAAAAATCAAATATTCTGCAGGCTTTCGATGTAATATGCTCAACTTGTCTCGTCCACGTAAGGTTAGATGTGAAATATACGCCGAGATACTTATATTCAGAAACTTTTTGCTGGGGAACATTATTTATTGATTAGCAGGTCTGTAGAGGGGAACGCTTACGAGTGAACGAGACAAGTTTGCATTTTGAAATGTTCAAAGACAGTTGCCATTTTGAGCACCAGTACTGGATAAAATTTAAGCCTCGCTGAAGTTTAATGCGTCAGAAGAACTTTCCACAACATGGTAAAGCACACAGTCGTCAGCATATAGCCGAACTTGGCAGGTGAGGTCAAGAACAATATTGATACGTGGCAATATTGATACCCAGCACCTCCACCAAGATGATACGTGGCAAGGCTAGTCCACGAAGGTTAGTCCAGGCTGGCACCGCACACAGAACACAGAAACACAGCAGCGTCGACCTTATTCTAGCATCAATCGTTGCTACCACTTTGTCTTCTTCTGTGTCACTGTTGCTGATCGTTATCTTCAACTTCCAGCGATGCAGGGCATATATGTCACAATATCATTAATAAAAATGAGAAAAAGAAGGGGTCCAAGGACAGACCCCTGGGGCACACCTGAGGAGACGTTTACGGAATCGGAGTGGCAGCCATTAATTACAACATGCCGCATGCGGTCCTGGAGATATGAATGAAGCCAGTCGATGATATTGGGATGCAGACCAAGACAACGTAACTTATGTAATAATAGCTCATGAGGTACAGAATCAAAGGCTTTTTTTAAAATCCAGAAATACACAATCAATTTGATATCCGTGGTCAAAAGAGGAAAACAGATCATTACTGAACTCAAGTAACTGGGTGGTACAGAAAAAACCCATTCTAAAGCCATGCATAATTGAAGTAAAGAAGCCATGAGAGTCAAGGTATTTCATGACTGCACTGTAAATTATATGTTCTAATGTTTTACAACACACGCTAGTCAGAGAAATGGGTCGGTAATTAACAACATACATTTTCGAACCGCTTTTATGCACTGGGACAGCATTAGCATTTTTCCAGTCATTTGGCAAACATGCTGAGTTAAGCGATGTTTGGAACAAGGTTACTAAATAATGAACAATTTCATTCGCACATGATTTAAACAAAGGTAGGTACACCATCAGGGCCGCTGGCGGAGGCGGCCCTGATGTTACTAAGCAGTTTTAAAACACCCTGGTAAGTAAAAACAATTTCAAGCATGGCTTCGGTAATAGATTCACGAGTGTTCGGAAGTTCTCCGATGTACGCTGGCGCAAAGGCAGACTGAAAATATGCATTAAAGCGGCAAGCTTTATCACCATTAGTAGTAACAAGGTCGCCATCGACGTCTAAGTTTGGGATTCCGCAAGATTAGAAAGATTCGCGGAAACATGTGTAGTGGTGCAGGCGAGCGAAGCAGATAAAAACCACGACGAGACACGTGTGAGACAGCGCCATGCAGTTCTGCTTACCAAAGGTGGCCCACTTGGCACTCTCATTGCAGCGAGAGGCCTCAACCCAGAAGACTTCAACCCAGACGACTTCAACCCAGAAGACCTCCTGTACACCCGCTGAAAATTTGAGAATAGGTGGAGGACGTTTCGACCCCAATGCCTCTAATCATTCGCTTGACCAGGTGTGACTGCTCTCCAATCGAGCGCCAGCTATCCTGAGGAAACCAGCTACCACAAAGCGGACACTCGGGCCTTTTAGCGGACAAGCAAGTAAGGGTCTGACCACCTGCCAGGCGGCGTAGCAATGTATACTTCCACTTCACCTCAAAGGTAGACAGCTCATCATATGTTCATTGGATTGCATCCAAGCGTTCTGTTTCTGTATAGACGTTGGTGTTGCGTCGGCCATGTGCTGCCGGTGCCGGCGACCTCACTGCGCTTTAAAAAAAAACAAAAAACGCGTCGCTTCGTTTTTCCGCTAAATTGTTTCTTCTTGCCTTCCGAATTAATTTTTTGTGTTTCTTGAGCGAATACCATGTCAGCCAATCGTTTGTTATGGTGTTTTAACGTCTTTTGTACGAGTAACATAGAATATGAATCGCGGAGGAATTTACCATGCAGCCATCTGTTCGTCCTACGGAAGAGCCTGTGCGTTACTTCTCCAAGGCGTAATCTTACAAAAGTAATTTGCAACACCTCCCGTTTAAAATACAGCTTGTTATTAGCGGCTCAACCATGTCGGAACACGAACGTTTATTTGGCAGGGCTCGAAAAGTGTAATGCGCATTTGAAGTTGAATTGTGAAGGCTGTTTCCCTCAATGTATATGCACGATGTTTGCGCCTTGGTTGATTCGCAAGCACCTCTTTTATTTTACGCGATGCTTGTCATTTCTAAACCATTCTTCTACAGTAAGCTCTAGGTAATGCTGACAGGAACTATTGTAATCTTTATTTTCTGCTGCGAACAGCCGCAGACATATGGCCTTATCACTTTTCTTGTAAGGCGCGGATTGATCTGTGCCGCGAGTATTTATTCTGCGTGCTTTTCTAGCTTGCGCTGTGAGGCCGCTGTGAAAGATTCATACTTAGTGCGCGACTCGGCGGTTTAGAGAATTGGTATTTTGAGCTTATCTCATCAGCTTATTTGTGAGTGTCTGAGGGGGGGGGGGGGGGGCAGACAGAGAGAGAATAATGGCGTGGACTGCCCTAAACGAATCTGCAGGACGAATGCGTTTCGCTTTATCGTGACTTCTTACTTTATTTGCTCGGCTCGCTGTGCTTGCTTCCGTTCTGTTCGTGCCCTGATTGCATTTGGCAGTTACTTTCTGCTTTTTCGTTTCCGCAGTGCTTTATTCGCTTTGGCTGCAGGCTGTTCACCTAAACGTCCCTGATTGAGCCCTGTCGATTTTTGATGTGGACGAAATCAGAGAACTCATTTTGTGAAGTTGCTGCACGTGAATGAACGCAAATGGTTGAAACAGGGAAGCGGCGTTTCGACCGTTTGTCCACGTCGAGACAGCGGTGCTGAGTTGTACGCGTCCGCTGGCCTGGAAAAGTTCAACCCGACCTCCTGAGTTCGCTCCGTATGAACAACTCAGAACGTGGCGTCGCATCTCGATGGCGTTCCATTTCTTCTCAGGGAAAACTTGGGCCAGATTTACTGAAGACTTCGATCGCATGTGAGTGCGCGCCGCGTGAACCAACCAGGCCTCGGCGGTATGGTGCTGTGTTCTCGTTCAAGTCGATGAGCGTCAGTAACAGTAGCGGTGGTGGTAGTGGTTCATTAAATATTAAACAAGGAAGGAAAAGGTCTACGAGCCCGTCCTCACTGTTCGCTTGTTCGTGGGCTTGCTGGAAGAGGACAGAATGCGCCGAGGACGTCTCTATTGAGCGTTTCGTTAAGACTGCTCATACGACTAAACCGAACTGATTTCGCATTATGTAAAACGTAAATTCTCCACCTAGGGACATGTGCGCAAGGGATGCTTTTAAGAAGGCCGAAAGTGTTCTATAAGTTTCGCTCCGTCTCTGCTTCGGCGGCCGACACCCTATCTATGTCCGAGTCGCTGAAGCCGACGTTTTACTCCGCACCTGGCTGCGTTATAATCACTGCCGAGTAACATGTTAGCGCGTTGCAATTCTGGCCGTTTTCATGCTTCCCTTGCCGGTGCAGCCTCAATTTATAGCCGTGGTTAGCGTATTTAAGATATGGGGCGCTCTAACACTTGCTTACCGATGCAGAGCCCTCCAATGTGACTTTGCCCGCCCGCTACAGTCGTTCTTGGATCGTAAATATCAAAAATTGCTACCATGCGCGGTCACGCCGAAGTCTACGGAGTGCGAGGGTTGTGGGCAGCCGTGACACCGCTTAAAATGTCGCAAAACTTCCCACCGAAAAACATAATAGGCATGTTGTACTGGCGCCGCGAATCTGCTCAACGAGGCATCTGCTTGCCTGCCGGGGTGGAGAGGAGGTAAGCGCAACGGGTGAGAGCCCATGTTGCACGGTCAGTCAAGGCGCCGCCGCTGCCTCGACGAAAACGAAAACGCAACACTGAAAGAAGAAAACGCTAAATTGAAGCAATGCTGTGAGTCGCTTGCTGCCCGAGCAAAAATGCATGAACAGCGGGTAGTACAATGTGATCAGTATTCGCGGAACTCGAACTTGGAAATCAAAGGCATACCTGTACAGACAAACGAAAAACTAGAAGAATTCATTGTGAGAATGGGAGATAAGCTCGGCGAAAGCATCTCTCGTTCTGATATCGACGTTCTGCATAGAACATCCGTCGCGAACAGTGAAACTGATAAAAACATTGTCGTGCAATTCACAAGCAGACGGAAACGAGATGCCGTTGTTGAAAAGGCATGGAAGGCCAGGTTGACTTGCGAAAATTTTGGGTTTCAGGCTAAAGATTTAGTCTTCGTCAATGATCATTTGTGCCCAGAGCGGAAGCGACTACTTGGCAGAACGATTGGTAGGAATAAGGATATGAATTGGCTAAATCTACGCGCGTAAGTACTGGAGCAGTACATTGCTCAAGATCAACACTATGGATGATGTATGGTCAAAATCAACTGTAACTAAGAATCCATCAGTACATTTTCGACTCTTTGCTTCCAGATGGCTTCTCATCATCTCCTCTCCTCTTTAGCCTTAAACGAGCTAGCCTACAGTACTGGCCCGGGTTGCATTAAAGTTTTTCACTTGAATTGTCGTTCCGTAAACAATAAAAGTGAAGAAATAGCGTCATTAATTGACTCCTTTAAATTGTCTTTTGATATGATCATGTTCACGGAAAAGTGGTACCACGATGAGTCAAGTCATCTAAACCTTAATGATTATAGTCAATTTGTTCTTAAGAGATGTGACCGCAGGGGCGGTGGTGTTTCAATACAGGCTTTGAAAACACGCAATCTCGATGTAAATAGCAATTTTACAGAATCTACCCCAGACTACGAGATTTTAACTGTAGAAAACAAGAAACACATGTATAGTGTGCTGTACGTCTACCCAATGGAAATTTTGATGCATTGCTACGTGTTTTAGAAATTCTTTTGGACCATGCATCGATGAACGAGACTACGTTATACCTCAGTGGGGATATCAATGTTGATATAACTGCTTCTGCGTCGCAGGAAGAACTCCTTACAATGCTGGACTGTTACGGTTTTCGCCATCTTATTGATGTGCCAACGCGTATCACCTGTTCGACTGCAACCTCAATTGACCTTATCATCACTAACGTTGATAAAAAAAAAAACATGCTAGAACAATTCTGACCGACGTCAGTGATCAATTTCCCATGTTTGCCTTCATTCCAGACCACAGTTATTTTCCGATACCAGAAAGGACTGTTTCATACATTAGGACAGCAGCACTCTTGAGCGTTTCTACGCGGACGCTAGTGAGATAACATGGGGCGATATTGAATGTCCCAAGTAAGTTAACAAATCATATGACACTCTGTTAACTAAATTAAAGGCAGTTTACGATAAGGGTTTCCCACTAGTATGTAGCCGTAAACGGAGAGCAAAGAAACCATGGGTCACCACAGAGTTACTGCGCAAAATAAAGAAAAAACAGATTTACGGGCAGTTTCTGACGTCTAGGAATCTCGCAAAACTTAAACAGTACAAAAAAAATTCTGCAACCGCCTTAACAAGGAGCTACGCAACGCAAAGCTTGCCTACTTTGCTAGAAAGTTTTCTAGATCGCCCAGCGAAACGTTTAAAATATGGGATCATCTGAATAAAATTTCGCTTTTTAATACAAAGACTACAATTGATAGCATCACAAGGAATGGTAAACTTATTTAGGGCGAAGAGCTTTCAAATGAACTAAACAGTTCTTTTGTTAATTTCACAAAGGACCTTTGCGAAATAGTGAAAAGGTAGTGAAAAGGTTCTTTCACTACTACCCCAGGGTATGATTATAAGACACCAAATGTTCCTGAGTCGATGCTTTTTGATCCTGTGACAGAGCACGAAATAATAACAGTATTCACAAACCCTAAAAACTAGTAAAGCAGAGGAGAAAGACGGCTTTCAAATCGGGCCTTTTAAGTTTGTGATTAACTTGCTCGCACCGTACTGGTATACGCATTTACAATCTTGCTCTTTCCACTCGAACGTTTCCGGACCAAATGAAAATCGCAAAGGTGGTGGCTATATATACGGGAGGTGCGAAAACAGAACTCTCCAATTATAGACCAATCTCAGTTTTTCCTGTACTTTCCACGGGCTTAGAAAAAATAAATTATACCAGACTAATCAAATCTTTAGGAAAACACTCGGCGCTTTATGACTGTCAATACGGATTCAGGCAAGGGAGGTCTACAGAAATAAAAGGAGCTGACCATAGATTCCATTGACGACCGAAAAATTGTTCTCGGAATTTATATTGATTTTACGAAGGCTTTTGACAGTCCACCATCGTCTGCTACTGCATAAGCTACTCCATTGTGGCATCCGTGGAATAGGCTTATCTTTAATTGAATCCTACCTAGAAAACCGCATGCCAATGTCAATGATCACACATCATCAACAATTAAGGATATTTGTTCTGGTGTCCCACAGGGCAGCATTTAAGGCTCCTTACTCTTCAATATCTATATTAATGATATATTTTACATGCCCTTACCGGTGACTTTATTAGCTTACGCAGACGATCTCACAATACTTCTGCCCGGTGATAATAAAAGAGATCTATTATTGTATGAAAACCAATTTTTACAATATTTGCGCGAATGGTCGGGAAAGAATAATTTAAAAGTAAATGCTAATAGAACAAATGCAATTATTTTCCGTCCAAATAAAAAGTCTATCTCCATTATCTTTAATCTCATGCCGGGTAATATTATAATCGAAGTTGTAGACAAGAAAAAAAGGCCTCGGTGTGGTGCTCACGCGAACCCTCAGTTGGGACAAACATATAAACAATATCCGCAAGAAATTGAACCGAGTCAATGGCGTCCTGTGTCGACATAGATACATACTTCCAGCCAAGATAAAAATACTTATCTATAATGCATACTTTCTTCCTATTCTTACCTATTGCTTAAGTGTCTGGGGTACCACAACAAAACACAACAAACACAAGCGATTAGTTGCACAGAAACGTGCTGTCAGATTGATTGCAAATGCCCCAGGGGTCTGTCCTTGGACCCCTTCTTTTTCTCATTTTTATTAATGATATTGTTCTTGACCTCACCTGCCAAGTTCGGCTATATGCTGACGACTGTGTGCTATACCATGTTGTGGAAAGTTCTTCTGACGCATTAAAACTTCAGCGAGACTTAAATCTTATCCAGTACTGGTGCTCAAAATGGCAAATGTCTTTGAACATTTCAAAATGCAAACTTGTCTCGTTCACTCGTAAGCGTTCCCCTCTACTGACCTGCTACTCAATAAATAATGTTCCCCTGCAAAAAGTTTCTGAATATAAGTATCTCGGCGTATATTTCACCTCTAACCTTACGTGGACGAGACAAGTTGAGCATATTACATCGAAAGCCTGCAGAATGTTTAATTTTTTAAAGCGTAGTTTCAGCAAAGCGCAGTCAAATGTCAAGCAGCTCCTGTATTTCACTTACATAAGGAAAATTCTTGAATATGCATGCCCTGTATGGAATCCCCAGTTTATTTACTTATCAGACATGCTCGAACGCGTCCAAAATAATGCTGCCAGATTTGTGTCTAACAATTATAATTTTTCATCTAGTGTCACGTCTATTAAACATCATCTTGGTTGGGAATCTTTAGCTCACCGCCGAAAACATTTCAGACTGCAGATCATGTATCGCATTTATTTTGGAAAGTTCAGCATTGACAAAGACCGGTACCTGCTTCAACCTCACTTTTTATCTAGACGACTTGATCATCAGTGGAAGATCCGCGAAATAAAATGCCGGACAGATGTGTATAAAACCTCGTTTTTTCCACTGACGATCAATGAGTGGAACCGGCTGCCAGCTGGCATCACTGAGTGTCGCACTTAAAATTTATTTCGGGCTTTTTTATCGGATGTGTGACGTGGCGCCCAGTTCTATTGCGTGTTTTTCCTTCATGACTTTGTTTTTTGAGTGTTTTCATCACTTTGTTCGTCGCGTAGTTGCCCCCTTTAGATGCATGTTTTTCATTCCGCATTATCACTTGTGTCGTGTTATTTTCTTCATTTTTATGTATTTTATCACTGGCGTTCCCAGCAAGATTACTTGTCATCTCCCCCCCCCCCCCCCACAATAATGCCTTCGGGCGCTGCAGGAACTTGTAATAAATAAATAAATACCATGGCATTCTCATGCGGTTCCTTACTTTAAGCAACATGGTATTTTATTTGTTTACATAATGCACCCGTTGAAATTATGATGTGCATACAGAAATGTAATTAAAACAATTAATCAAATGTTGCTTCAGCCTTTAATCTACATCAATACACACCAGTGTACAGTACACGATGTCTTTTACCCTGGTTTCTACCCTTTTGTCGTACCTCATATCGTAAGCAGTCACTACCCTATAATTTAGGAGATTACCTTAACATATTGCCAGCAAATATATGTACATAAGACATCTAAAAAAATAAGTTATTATCTGTCATGTGCAGTTTCGAGTCAATTGCGGAATAATTGTTACATCGGTTTGTTGCATTTTAATGTATGTTGTTTCTATTATGTGCATTTATTTTGTTGTGTACGCGATCAGTGTTATACTGTTGTACTTTTGCTTTTTTGTGATGATGAGAATGTTACGTTCCCCATAAGCTTGATGTTCGCTAAACACACTGCTGCCCGTGTATTCTTGGGGCACTGGGTGCTATCTCAAGCTGCATTAAGCAGCTTTTTGCCCAGTGTGCCGTCTTCCCACTGTAATGTGTGTGGACAAATAAACTTGAATTCAATTCAATTCAAGTTGAATAAAAGTAGACCTACTGAGTTCACGATGCGACCGGGGTCCGACAACGCAATCGCGTTGCTATCTTAATAAGCGATGCTTAATTAAGCGCACCCATATTTAAAGCATCACCCACTGGATTAGCAGTGACGGTGGATTGGATTCTGGCGATGACGCGTTTCATACAGTCGGGAATGAGTGAAACGCGATAAAGCGAGCGCTTACGACCTTCAATAAATTCTACACTTCATAAATCTTAAATTCGCTTAAGCAGAAGGAGAAAATGTTCTGAGATGCAGCTCTTAACAAGCACTGCTTATAGGTCATTAAATGCATATATGTACGGTGCGCTTGGAGCACCGCGTTTAATTCATTAAATCTCGTACCTGACGCTCATCATATTCGTCTTTACTTTGAACTCACGAACTATAATGAATGACTTGAAAAATGAAGCACCACAAAAATATGCAGCACTGCACTAAACAAACTATTGCTGGTTTACGCAGCAACATATTTTGTTTCCTGTGCGAATTGTACCGATCGTCAGGAAATTCACGATGATGCACCGATACTGTTTGAAGTAAGACAGGAATGATAAGCGGCTTGTTAACGCAAGGTGAACTCAAACAGTACCCCCTCGGTCGTATTGCTTCCCGAGCTGGGACGAGTGAATACAGTCTACAGTGCGTTTTTTTATAACTTTCGATCATTTACCCAAAGGAAAACCATAGGTGGAGATGCCCCGTGGCTTGTGTCACTTTGCACTGGCAACGGGTGGTTTGTGAAATGATGCAAAGCAGCGGGAAACCAGTTCATCACGCAACGACCCCATAGAAACGCACGGCTAGCAGACAACGGCTCCGATCCCAGATTTACTTAGCAACTCCGCCACCAGCGGCGTGGGAGCTAATGCAAGGGAATGATTCCTTTTTTTTTTTCTTCCTGGCCGTGAACGTGCACTACTGTATCTCATCCAAGCAACTTGTTTCTCGGACATGAAGTGTTCCTGATGATTCAACGGCGTTTTGCTGTTGCTTTTCCGAATATCTTGGCATCTCCTATTCACGCAGTCTTCCATTTCAACACACACTTTTTGGCTATCGTTCTTCCTAGCAGCATATTCAGTTCTTGTCAAAGAAGTTCATTGATGGATATCGGTTCAGGATTGGCCTCGATCAGCGATAAAAAGTCGTTGCTTTTCTGCCGTTTCAAAGCCGGCGTTATGCTTTGAGCGCCTGTGGAACTGAACCACAATGTTTTGAACCACAATGTACTCGGAATTCCTTTCATTTTAACATTTTAGCTCCTACAATATTGCTGGCGCACTTTGTTCTTTCTCGATTTCTCTAAGCTGGCTTTTTTGACAGCGCACATGTGCGCTGTTAAAAAAGCCAGCTTAGAGAAATCCAAAGGCAATCCAAAGGCAGTTGTTTATTTCCTTGGGCTCAGCATTCTTTTTCTATAATTCTTCTTCTTTATAATCCTCAAATATTTTCGAGCTGTGATTTCATTTTATCGCCTCTGCATTTGATTGATGTCAAATTCGTGTTTAATTTTAGTATCTATAAGTATAGTGTTTACCCCTGATTCTATGCTTTTAAATTAGGCCTGTAAGTTATATTCTATTTATTTATTCTGTAGTGAACTACACGAGGATATTCTCACCTACTTCATCATCGTCTTCCGCGTATAGACCCCCTTCCGCGTATAGACGACGCTCTTGATTGCCTCCAAGGTGCCGAGTACTTTTCATCTCTTGATTTACGTTCAGGTTACTGGCAAGTACCAATGGCCGCCTGTGACAGAGAGAAGACCGCATTTGTGATGCCGGATAGCCTCTATGAATTTAATGTGATGCCCTTCGGTCTGTGCAATGCGCCCTCCACATTCGAGAGGATGATGGATAACATCTTGCGGAAGTTCAAGTGGCACATCTGCCTCTGCTACTTGGACGACATTGTTGTCTTTTCCACCGACTTCGCTACGCACCTAGAGCGCTTGCGGCAAGTTTTGGTTGGCCTTATTGACGCCGGCCTGCAACTGAATCTCAAGAAGTGTCACTTCGGTGCCAGGGAGTTGACTATTTTGGGGCACATCGTCTCTAAGGAAGGTGTTCGCCCTGATCCGGCCAAGCTGCGCGCAGTGGCGGAGTTTCCTAAGCCGGTTTCGCTCAAGCAACTTCGAAGCTTCATAGGTCTATGCTCCTATTTGCGGCGCTTCGTGCAGAATTTTGCTTCGATAATTGCACCCCTGACGAAACTACTCGGAGGAAACAATGACTTAACTGCGTGGTCGGTCGAGTGCGACGAAGCGTTCAACGCATTGCGCCGTCTTTTGACTTCGCCACCAATCCTTCGCCACTACGACCCGACAGCACTCACCGAGGTCCATACTGATGCGAGTGGCGTTGGCCTCGGAGCTTTCTTGGCACAACGGAAAAACGGTTTTCACGAATACGTCGTCGCGTACGCGAGTCGTGTCCTCTCTAAAGCTGAATGCAACAACTCAGTTACGGAAAAGGAGTGTTTGGCAATTGTGTGGGCATTAAAGAAATTCCGACCCTGCCTTTACGGTCGCCAGTTTGACGTCGTCACGGACCACCACGCGTTATGTTGGCTGTCCTCTCTTACAGACCCGTCCGGCCGCCTCGCACGATGGGCTCTCCGCCTACAGGAATTTGACATCCGCGTTATATATCGCTCTGGCTGTAAACACATGGGCGCCGACGCACTGTCTCGTTCTCCCCTCTCCAACGAACTTGCTTGCTCCACGGCGGCTGATCCCGTCCTCTCCTCTCTAACCATCGCTGACATGCCTGCGGAGCAGCGCAAAGACCCATGGCTCGCATCTCTTATCGACATCGTGTCCACTTCTCCTAACGCTGCTGCACCTTCTCGGGCTTTACGCCGTCAAGCACCACACTTTGCCCTACGAGACGGTCTTCTCTACCGCAGCAATTATATGACTGATGGTCGACGGTGGCTTCTCGTCATTCCCCGCCATTTACGACATGAAATTTGCGCCTCTTTCCATGCCGACCCTCAGTGTGCCCATCCTGGTGTAGTCAAGACGTTTCAGAGAATCTCTCAACGCTACTATTGGCGCGGCATGTACGGTTATATTCGCAAATACGTCCGCTCCTGCATCGCCTGTCAGCGCCGGAAGTTATCCACACCTCGAGCTTCTGGCCCCTTACAACCACTTCCATGCCCGACCCGCCCTTTTGACCGCATTGGCGTTGACCTTTACGGGCCACTTCCCTGCACAGTTTCTGGGAACCGGTGGATTATCGTCGGCATCGACCACCTCACCCGGTATGCCGAGACCGCCGCTTTACCCGCCGCTACTGCCCGTGAAGTTGCCCTGTTCTTGCTACATCATTTTGTTCTTCGCCACGGCGCACCGCGAGAGCTGCTGAGTGACCGAGGACGCGTCTTCCTTTCCAACGTCGTTGAAGCTCTACTGGCCGAATGTCACATCATACATCGAACCACAACAGCCTACCACCCTCAAACTAACGGGTTGACTGAGCGCTTCAATCGTACTCTCGGAAATATGCTGACGATGTACGTTGCCGCCGATCAGACTAACTGGGACGCTGTTCTTCCTTTCGCGACATACGCTTACAACACCGCCACGCAGTCAACTACTGGATTTAGCCCTTTCTTCCTCCTTTATGGGCGTGAGGCGTCGTCCACGATGGACACTATTTTACCATATCGTCCCGACTCTTCCGAGTGTACTCTCCTTTCAGACGTTGCCAAACATGCGGAGGAATGTCGCCAGTTGGCCCGGTGTTTTACATCTGAATCTCAAGGCCGCCAAAAGTATCACCACGACAAAGATCAGACGCCACACGTTTTTCCTGCAGGATCCCTTATTTGGCTTTGGGTTCCCGGCACCCCACCGGGATTGTCATCAAAATTTCGAACCGAGTATCACGGCCCCTACCGCATTATCCGTCAAACCTCCCCTGTGAATTACATCGTGGAGCCACCCACTACCTCTTCGGACATGCGTCATCGCGGCCGCGAAACTGTGCACGTGAGCCGCCTCAAAACGTACTACGATCCGCTCCTCTTGCCCTCACCATAGGTCGCCAGGATGGCTCCTCCTCGCTCCGGGGGAAATTGTAGTGAACAACACGAGGATATACGAAGACGAGGATGAAGTAGGCGAGAATATCACGAAAACGAGGATAAGGACGACGAAGTGTCGCTGCGCTACTCGAGCTCGCTTGTGGAGACCTAGACTGGCTGTGTTCTTGTGTGGTTCGCCTTTCAACTTCGAGAGGGCTATTATCTCTGTTAAAACACAGTAAAAACCCCCTTTCAATTCATTTATAATACTCTAAGCCTTGCTCAGGTTAAGACAGGAGAAGGCACGCAAAAATACACGGATGCTTTGGGAACACGTCTGCAACATTGTAACAACATGTGCTGCAATGCAGTAAAAGCAAAAATAACTCCGCAACTAAAACATCAAAAGAGGAAAGAAGGAAGTATACGAAGAATGCCGGCACAGGTATATTCGTTAGGCAAAACAAGATAGAGGGCAATCTGCTTCGCGTTGTCGCGGCTTTATCACGAGAGCAAGTCTCGTCAGATTGGACTTCAACAATTTTACCAGAACAACCATTCCACAGTTGCACGCAATACAGGAAAAAAGAATACCTCATCGCCATAGAAACGGTCGAACGAATTTTCTGGGGTTCATTTTACTCGAGTGGCGGTTATTTATTTATTTATTGTTTTAAGTAATCACTTTTCTTAATATCGATAGATTCATTGCAGTAGTTAGAAAATGAACTTCTAACAGCTGACTTCTCCGGGTAGCCAAAGCAGGCAGAAGCCAAAGGACATCCCTTCAAATGTCCTAATGCAAAAGCCATCATTTTTTTTTTTTCATTTCGCTGCTTCCCTTCAACACAAAATGTAGAAAAGAAGCATCCTACTTGATCAACGAAAAAATTGGAAGAAACGGGTCGCAGTGGTCTAAAAAAGTAGAAAAAAGAGACATAAAAGCGGCTAAGAAACTCTCGATACAATCCCTGAGTAATAAGACTATAGCAGAGGCTTATAATTACAGCACAAGGTACTGGGTTCGAAGTACAAAAATCCATTGAAGATATAGGGGTGTAATGACAAAAATTAAAAGGAGAAAAAGTGTCATGTGTTACATCAGATCAAGATTGACCACTTAGAGCAATTGTTTTACTTAAACGAAAAAGAGTGGTAGAAGCCTGAAAAAACAATTGGCCGTGGCTTAGCTCAGCTAAGCCAGGATATACGTAGCGAAAGCATTTGGGCCTGGCGCTGGGCTGCCTACCCCTCTCTAATTCAATCTAATGCCATCCATTATAATTCAATCCAAACCAATCCAGTCTAATCAAATCCAGTTCAGTTAATTCCAGTGAAATACAATCTAATCAATCCTGCTCAATTCAACCCAAACCTGAACCAGTTCAATAGAGTTCAATCCAATTCAGTCCGATTTAATCGAGGCCAACCCAACCCTGTTCAATGCTGAGTACACGTTCGCCCGAAATGCGCCGCTTCCAATCATCATCATTACTATCATCCTCACGCTAGAGAAGGAGAATTAAGATGCGCTACACACTATGTCTAGTTATGTTGTTGCATCAAAGACGAGACATAGTCTTCTTCTGGTTGCTTCTGGTTTGCCAGATGGCGTGGCGAGCGCCCGGTGTCCGGCAGCTGCGGTGGTTGCTAGGACGCGGCTCTGTGCCTCCCGCCACGCAAAACGCCTCGTTCGTGGTCAGTGTAGCTTTCGTTACAAAAAGTGTCAAGTAGCACATCGGCATACTCGTATGTTATTACCAACGTTACTAAAATTCGGCCCAGAATCTACGTAATTTTTTTTAAAACAGGTGGTGAGAAAATTGTGAGTGGATGGTAAAATCATTGACCATTGAAGGCTCAGTAAGATGAGCACGATATATAAACTTCTGTCCTATCGCAGAGACGGCATTGATTACAACGGGGTGACGTAGGCTGTAAAGGAGAACTTGCAGTTATGGGTAGGGAACAAGCGGACGTTAGAGGAGCTACAAAATGGGTTCTGAAAATACATGAGGTTAGAGAACAATCTTACCTCATTGACGCAGAGTACATAATAGTAGGAAATGTACACAGACCACTAAAAGCTAAATTTTGTGGATACCAGACGACAATGCAGTTCAAGAATAAGACTGCGGCAATTTAGGCGACTTGTATTTGGAATATGGAATGACCAATGTTTTAAAATATATTTGTTAGGTAAGCAGGGGCTCATACAATGGGTGAAAATGCATCGAAGCCTGTAGAGGTCTGGAACGCTCAGGCTGTTTGATGAGGAAGGAGAACCGCTGATTGCAGACCGCCTCTGTTTAATGAGGGGACCCTGTAGCCGCTGCTGCTCGGCCGTCGGAAGATACCGGTGACGTTGCTGCTCTGGACGATAAGTGTGCTGTCCTCTTGTGCGAGCGTTTAAGGTCATGCTCGTCACTTCAGTCGCATAATCGGCTGCGCGATTATCAACTGTGATGCCGCCGCCGAGGTACAGCGAGGACTTAGGGAAGGGGGTCCTCTGCCACCTTTGATATTGATGCTGTACCTTCAACGTTAGAGACCAAACTATAGGAGCGGACTCGGCTTCAACCATTCCGTTGTCAAGCAAGGATAATGGATAGAACAGTTATTAACTGGGTTCTGGTATGAGGATAATATATAGTACTCTAATCGCTGAAAAGAGAACATATTACAAGGATTCGTGGATATTGTTACAGTCCATATGATAAATGAAGATGAGGAACTCGGGATAGTTGGATGAAAAAGAAGAAAGTGGGAGTGGAAGTGCCGCCAGTTTCGTGTGCACCATATCTTGGGCTCAGAAAGGTTGTGTTACAAAGAGACAAGAGTGTTACATTATTGGTGTAGAGTGTGGTTTCGATCCCACGTCATTTCGCCATCGACGCACCCCTGGAGCCTCATCGTAGCCGCGCCTTGCTGGACTCCCGCCACTGATCGTTACAATGCCTCCGCCGACTGAGCCTAGCCCAGTGCTTCTTGCCACATCAAATCAGGCGAGTTCCGGCCTTTATCAACCTCACCGAGAGCCTCGTCCTTTCACTGCCGCAGCGGAGGAGGACGTTGGCGACTGGCTCCGCCACTACCAACGGGTAAGCCGTTACAACCGCTGGGACTTCGCCACTCAGCTCGACACTTCCTGACCGACACCGCCCTTGTCTGGTTTGCAAACCATGAGGACACGCTGACGACATGGGACAGCTTTGTCACCGAACTTAAACAGTGTTTCGGCGATTCATCAGCGCGCAAGAAGCAGGCCGAGCAGACACTAGCCCATCGTCCCCAACTACCTGGCGAGACCTGCACTACCTAAACCGAAGCTGCCCTTAAATTGTGCAGAACCATCGATTCTCGCATGTCCGAGGAGAACAAAGTTGGACATCTTCTGAAGGGCATCGCAGTTGATGTCTACATCTTCCTGATCGCCAAAGAAGATATCTCGACTGTCTCCGCTGTTCTCCGTCACATCCGCACATTCGAAGCACTGAAGACCCGTCTAGTAACCCCTAAGTTTGGAAGGCTTACCAATGTTACAACCGTCGCCAGCGTTGACGAGCATGTTCCTCCGGACCTTACTTCAACTATCCGGCAGATCATTCGCGAAGAGTTACTCCGGCTTGATTCCCGCTGCCGGAACACGTCACCGGTGTCCTACCACCCATCTTTTCCGCGTGAACCTGCCTACAATCTTCAATCGTACCCTGAGTTTTCTTCTGTTCACGCAGCACACCCTGCCTCTTTCGAAGAATGCTCGCGACAACATTTCTCAAGCCCTGTTTCTTCTAGACATCTTGATCAGCCTAACGACCTTCGGCCGCGAAGACCTAGGCGAGCACCCCGGTTCACAGATCAGAGCGATCCTGGCTTTTATCGACAGCATGACATCGAATCCTCTCAGGACCAACCCCTTCTTCGGCCTACTCCTGTCTGTTGCCGGTGTGGCACCCCGGGCCATATTTCACGACAATGCCGCCGTAGTCAACCATCGCGGTATGATACCACGTGAATATATAGGAGAGGGTACAACAGTTGCTTCGCTTCGCGTTCACCGGCTTCGTCGTTGAGTTCCATAAAACTTTATTTGTCCACAGACGTAGGAGGCCCCCTAACCCCGGTCTTCTGACCAGGAGGCTTAGGGGACGGGGGTCGAGGCTTCCGCGACTAGAGACAAGCGAAGATGCACTGCGTTTTCATAGTTGTAGCCGCCAGGCGAATATTTTTCGCTAATCCGCGAGAATTTCGCTTCGCAGGAGTTGTATTATCAGCATTCTCCCTGGCACCCGGGGACTAAGGGCGTTGAAAATATGATGTGATCGAGAGTACCCCTCTCCCCACAGCTTTTACATTTATCGTCTGGCCTGTCCTCTACGTGTGTGAGGTACAGGTAGGCTGGTAAAGCTGTGGGTTTGGGTTGTTACCACGCGACTGCCGCTTTATTATCTAGTATCCGGTCTGCTGGTGGCAGTGCCCTCCTGCTCAATCTGTATTTTATTTCGAAAGTAACATTACGCCAGGTTTCGCCTCGTCACGTAGCCGGTGGGCGGATTGGCCTTGAACAGCCGGTGCCTAGCAGAAGTTTCAATCGAGCTCCGCTAGATGGCTCTGTAGCCGGCGCCGCGACGCTCGCTCCCGCCAAATGTTTGCCTTGCTTTGTTGCGAAAACAACATTTCGAACGCTAAAGCGAGACCTTGGGTGGCCGCAGCTACGCCGTGCACGTGAAGAGGCATAGCTATCTACATCCCCCCCCCCCCCCCATCATAAAAAAAAAGAAAAAGAAATAGCCGGTCTCCGGTGGGAATCGAACCTCCATCCCTCGGATCGAAGCCACGCCTGGGACTGCTTTTTTTTTTTTTAGCATGATATGTATTCTCTGCCTTTAAATGCAGGAAATTTTTTTTATACGTTATTTGCAAAGTAATCAGCCTGTAGGCGAAACCTTCAATTGAAACATACAAGACCGCACCACACAATTTAGCGCGAATACCTTAAAACGGTGGCAAGGAAAGACAACATATCAACAATGGCAGCCAGTCCGGTTCATAGTCACTATCTTCGTAAATGTCTCTAAGCTGCTGAGCCATCTGGCCGAAATGCGCACTGGGGGAAACGAAAGGCTCAGCATTCCGATCCAACATACGCGTTTTCCACAGGCTGTGCAGTCCAAGGAGGAAAATCATGTCAAAGGGTTCTTGGTCATGTTCGGTGGCCATTAAGTAACACACAGTGTGGGTATTCAAAATAAAGTCTTCGGTGTTCATTTCCAGAACGTCCCAAAATAATATTGCATCTTTGCAGGCAATAAAACAGTGTTCTATGGTTTCAGGTGTGTTACAAAGCTGACAATTAACAAAGAAATTAAAATATTTTTTTTTGTGAAGCACATTTTAACAGGCATAACTTCGGCATGAAGTTTAAAGAAAAACGTTTTAGTACAATGCGAGATCGGTATTTTGCGCACCCTTTTTAACACATTATGCCCCATACAATTAGAATAGAGTGAACGATATAAGGGAGGCGGGGACAACATAGATATCCATTCTTTGTATAAATGTTTCCGTGAGCTAGAGAATGAGAACTCATAAGAAAAGCGAACTGCGAGAAAACGCACTGAATCGTAAACTTATTTCATAAAGCCTAATAATAAGGGCTGATCGGTAAAATTGGAAGAGACCACTAAGTTGGGAAGAAGGTTCACAAAGTTAGTTTGCAGGGATGTTCTGGTAATTGCATGAGAGATATTACGGAAAAAGAAGAAACGAGCAAATAACTGTCTGACATAGAGATGTGTCAAACCTAGTCCGCCAGCAGAAACAGGCCTGAATAGGTTATCAGGCCGCATAAGCTCAAAACTGGAGGACGATATGAACGTCGCACACGTTCGGTGAAAGCTTTGGATTTGTTTCCTCGCGAAATACAGTACCTGTAAAACATAATAAATTCTTGTAGCCAGAAACATGTTACAGGTCCGCGCTGGACGAAAAATTGATAGGCGGTGTGCAACAAAAGTCTCGGCATAGCTTTGGAGTGCCGGGATCCGCTCTTTCCAGTAGCGCCCACTAGGCTTGTATGCATGAAGGGGAACTCCAAAGTATTTAGGGGGAACACGAGACCCTTCAATTCCAGCATAATGAGTCAGCATTGCTCCCCATGAACCGAACCACAGACGCGAACTTTTAGACTTATTCATTTGAGCGCCAGATACAATGCCGAACTGCTCAATGGTGGTTATAATTTTGTTAATGTTGGGTTTGTCAGTGCAGAAAAAAGCCAAATCATAGGCGTACGCAAGCACATTGACTTCATTACTAGAGGCTACATAACCACGGATATTGTTGTTTCGCAGCACACTCAAACAAAGTTGCTCTAGGTAGTGGGCAAAGAATAGTGGTGACATAGGACAGCCTTGCTTCACAGATGATCGAATTGGCACAGGCTCTGAGAGGTAACCATTAACAATCAAGCAAGTGGAAAAGCTGTCGTAACAAAGTTGCACCCCTTTAAGTACAGTTGATCCAACATCCAGAGAAAACAGAAACGACTGCCGGACACGATCAAATGCCTTCGCAAGGTCAATCTGGAGTAGAGCAAGCTGCTCATAAGAGCCAGAACAAAATTCAAGAATTATACGTGCAATATGGATGTTATTTTGTATGGAGAGGCCCCTCAAGCCACACGTCTGATGAGGGCCAAGAGAACCGTCACCACTAATTGTAAACGATTTGTTAGTACTTTCGCAAAAATTTTGTAGTCCAGATTTGCCAGTGTGATTGGCCTGTAGTATCCACTGAGAGCAAATTTTCTTTATCCTCCCTAGTAAAGGACTGAGGAAGGACTCCGACATCAAAACTTAAAGCGAGAACCTTAAAGGGTGCCATTGGATATCATTCCCTGTATCAACTTGGCAGTAGCATGACAGCACTCGTCAAGTAAGGTTTGTTGCTTAGGGGTTTCACATTGCAAAGCACGATTTGTACGAGATCGAACTGGGGCACCCCTGTATCTTTCAGCGTCCTGTTTTTGTAGTTCACACTTTACCCTAGTAATTTCGCCTAAATATACCCCAGGTGCCTCACATTCTAATTCATAGAGGCTATACAAGCTCTTATGCAATGTCCTCTCTTGAAGTGTCCTGTAAAATGACCTGACAGACCCAATTTCAATAGCTATCGCTCGTACCTCCTGTTTAAAAAGCTCCGGAGCAGCAAATATTGGCATGGCACCTGTCAAACACACTCGCAGCTGTGAGCGTATCCGAAAGGAAAACTCTTGGTCATTTACAAGCGAAGCATTTAGCTTCCAAAGCTCACATTGCGGCCTAAATTTTGAAGAGTAAGTTCTACCGAGCCGAGCAACCACCATGCAATGATCTGAAAAAGAAACCGGTGCAATTTCACACAACAAATCACGGGAAACCAGCGATGAAGAAACATAAATCCTATCTAGGCGCGCATGGGACCTCGCCTGGATATGCGTGAATAGTGCAGTTGCATGACATGAGGCCCCTGTATCAATCAGTCCTGAGTCATCTATAACACGCGACAACACTTCACCACTTGTCTCTGAGTGCACTAGGCAGGGTACGATCATTCAGGTAACATACACAACTAAAGTGTCTCATTAGCACACCATTCTTATCACAATATAGGAGATTAGCTATGCCTTCAAACATATCAACACGCTCAACTGCACTATTGGACGCATATTGGTCCATGGCTACCTGTGGAGCAAATATCACGGCTTATTAGCCGCCCTTCAGAGTCGGTATAGTAAGATAACGCAGAATAAGGGAGAGCCTTTCGCAAAAACAAGAAGCAACCCGCCGAAAAACCAGCAGCATGCGGCACGATAACATTGTAACCAGACAAAAATGAAAAGGGTTCAACGCTGCTCAACCGAATATGGAGCGAAAGCATTAGCTGCGGGTTACCGAGCGCTCTTCTTCTTGGTCTTCGTCTTCGCGGCTGTTCAAGACCATTCGTGAGTGCGGCTACGGACTAAACGGCGGGTCAAAACCTGGCGTAGTATTGCTTTCGCAATAAAAGGACCCTAGTGCCCTCTCTCTCCTGCTCACTTCCAATGTTCGTTTCCTGGTCGGTGACAAAATCAAGCCGCCTGCCGCTGAAAAGGTTAAGTTGTACCTAATTCAGATGATACCTAAGGCCTCGCAGATTCAGCGTTGCAAACACCAGCTCCTCAGAGGTCGCCATGGAGACCAAACAAGTGCTAATTAGACTTGCATTTTTTTCGCTCCGGAGACGGCGACGTCGCCTCCGGACCTCCACCACGACTGTGGGAACGCGAACGTTGCCACTTCCCCTTGTGTTTCGACGTTCGCCGGTGGCGGCTTTGCTTCACGCTTACCGGATTACAATCTTCACTTGAGTCAGATGCGAAATGTGCCCGGCGCTTATGAAGATGCTCTTCAACAGGAGGGACGGCCTCAGCTGCAGGTAGAGTGGCCTGACCTGCAAGCTCTTCCTCAACATTGACCTCATCGGCTGAAGTAACCAGGGTGGCATCTTTGGTAGGATTAGAGCAAGTGGACGGCTCCCTACCATGTGCCGGATTCGGCGTCTCATATTGAGGCAGCGTCTCTCGTTCTTCTACTTTCTCCTCGCACTCCTTGAAGTCACAGTAGCGGCTGAAAGCACACCAGCCTCGTCAAGCACTTCCGTGGCGTCCATTATATGCTCTTGTAGAGCGTCGTCGGGGGGCCGCACACGATGCCGCAGCTTACCCGCGTAGGTAACGACGCACTCTTCTGCGGTGTGACCGAAGAGTCGGCAGTCCTCACAACGCGGCATACGGCAGTGCCTACGAATGTGGCCAACACGGTTACATCGGAGGCATAGCGGTGGCCTGCCTGGTATTAAAACAAGGCTCTGTATACCACAAATAGTCAGCACATGTGACTCCTTCAGCGAGAGACACAACAACATCCCGGTTCAGCATTCTCAAATCTTCCATTTTGCCACTTTCCAGTTTTCAGTCGAAATCGAAGTCACCTTCCCGTACGCCTGTAGAGCCTCACGTATGAAGGCGTCTTCCAAGCGCTCGGGAAGCCACGGAAGCTTCATTTTCACCAATTTTGGTTCTGGGTCCGCGATGACACAGCGACGGTCCTTAACAACGAGATCACCGCAAGCCACCAATTTCTCTTTCAATTCTACCGATTTGCAGGTGATCCTCTATACATGGGAAATTTGAAATTATTACACGTGATTATGCACAGAAAAGGTTATGTACACACATTATTTACGAAGCACTCAGCCGTTGCTGTGCTGCACAACAGAAATCACAACTAAAAGGCAGGCAATGATAAACACTGTGTCACCAGCGGAAACCAGTCAGGTTGAAAGTCATTTCCATTATAAATGTCCTTCAGTTGCAGCATCGTTCTGCTAAAATGGAGTCTAAGTGGAACAACAGGTTCAGTGTTGCGATCCAACATGCGTGTCTTCCACAATCATTGAAGTCCAATAAGGAAAAACATGTCATATGGTACGTAATCAGATTGTGTAACAGCTAGATACCGCGCACTGTACGAATTTAGAACAAAGCCTTTCTTCCGAACTTGTTCCCCCGAACTTGCGGGGAACAGCGTGTTGTATCCAGTAAGCTAGCGAGCACCGCAGGCGCGGTGGGACTGTGCGGACATCAATGGCTTGCCCGTCGCCCGAGGGTACGTATAGTACGTCTTCGGACGCGCGGCCGACGCGGCGCTGTCGAGGGAGTGCGTTGGTGTGCTCCTCCTACGGAGGGATATTCGCGGCCGACGAAGAGCATGGCTTTTCAAGCACGTTTTCAATTAGGGCTCCCTACTTGTTTGGAAACCGCACGCGGCATATACTTCTGGAGAGTCGAATTCAGCGTGCATGAGCTGCAATGGGCTGCGAAGCAGCACGCATGTTTAGCTTGCCTCCGAACAGGCCAGAGCCATGCTCGTAGGAGTTCGCGGCTTGTACGTTCTTTTTCCTGCAATGTATTTTGACGCCCGGTAATAAAAAAAGTTTGTGAAAGCCTAGTAAAAAAAAAAAAAAAAGTCTGTCAAGCCTGTCAATAAAAAAAGAAAGAAAAAAGGTCTGTCAAAGCCTGGCATTAAAAAAAAGCCAAAGCGGCAAAGGCCGAGCGTAGATCTCACACCAAAAAATAAACCGGAGTATTCACACAATTTCTCGAAGCCTAAGTCACCAGCAGCGACTGTTGCCAGATGCAAAAACATTTTCAGTCATTTTTCACAGCCGCCCTTTTCATCCAGCCCACAAAACAAATTACACTATGCTGTTAACGACGAGGTCGTTTGCGAAAGTTGTTTAAAAGACTTGACATGAAAAACTGAGCATGTTACACAGTTCAGCACGCAGTTTTCGGGCCAAAAGTTCATCTTAATCACGTCCCCATATGCCACTTGCGCTGCTCCGAGAGGAGGTATTCAGAGGAGAACTTGTCGGAGGAAACGCCGAGGGGCGTTCATGAATCCGAATCGGCCTTGGAGTGGAGTAGCGGCTGTATTCACCGCTCCAAGGAGTGGAGGTGGAGCGTCGAGTCGAGGCGCGTTTGTGAATACGGGCGTGATAATCGGATGTGAACAATCACGAAAAAAGAAGAAACGGGCAACTAACTGCCTCACATGTATAGGTGCACTAGGCCGAATCCCCTGCACAAACAGGTTTGAATAGGTTATCTCGTCGAACCGGTTCAAAATTTCATGACCAAATAAACGTCGCGATTATTCAGTGAAAACGCTGGATGGTATGTCTAGCACAGTGGAAGACCTCAAGCACGTAATACATTTTTGTTGCTAGAACCGTGTTGCAGGCTTGGGCCCGACCAAAGATTGAAAGCCGATAGTATTAGCTCATCTTAATTATCCTTCTCTAGCGTAAGGATGATAGTAGTCATGATGATCGGCTAGTCAGTGGCGTGTTTCAGGCGAGTATATACTCAGCAAGAGCGCTCACTCGGGCCTGCTCTTTCATGTGAGAGGGTTACATTAGAATCAGACTGCCATGACATCTCAATTCACGCTACCCCTATGCCACAGACAGGAGCAGCCAATTCGGGTCGCTCCTTTCATATAGGAGGGTGATAGCAGAATTAGCCTGCCAGGACCGTTTGCATTCTCGTTGCCCCTACGACACGCAGGTACATCCATACGGCTCGGTTGAAGCGCGACTTTATATGTGGGCTGGTAGCTTACGCCATCGCGTCATACCCTTAAAGGATGAGCTTAAGTGTCCCCAATAATACCGCACCATACACTGATAGGGCATAGGGGAATAATATAGCAGGCAAAAGAAGCTTCCGCCGTTGCTTCCGCAATTCAACTAGGGTTAACCAGAGCTAAACCACAGCCAACTTTTTTCAACAATTTCTGCATACGTTTGAAACCTCTCTGCCGTCCTCGTGCAGTTCAACGACTTTTACATCTATCGTCTGGCCTGTCCTCTACGTGTGTTTCTGCAGGTTTCAGCAGTTACCAGCCTGTAGGCGCCGCTAGGCGACTGCCACTTTCTTATCTAGTATCCGGTCTGGTGGTGAAAGTGCACTCCTGCTCAATCTGTATTTTTCAACAATTTCTGCATACGTTTTGAACCTCTCCTCCATCCTCGTGCACTTGAGCGACTTTCCGTGACAGAGAGGTTATAACAGTTGTTCCAAATGGCAGTTTCTATGAGGCGCGCGCCGGACCGAGCGCAACTCTTCAGCGGCATCGTCAGGCCGCGTTCAATCATCCAGCAGAACGTTTACCTCTTTGCATCTATGTTTATAAGAGTTAAAACTAACCAATATTTTGCAATGGCCCATACCGTGATGTCTACGTAGCCCTAAATGTAATCATCCATGGAACTGATATTGACATTTGGCAAGCTTTATTACTGATGAAGATACAAGTTATTCGAGCAGTAGCAAATAATAAAATTTATGAGACACAACAAAGACAGGCCATGGAGAGAAACAGAGAAAAGCACAAAAAAACTTGAATGCAGCGACAACTGCTTTCGGAAGCGAGAGAACGGCACACGGGCCTTCTTATAGGGAGTGTGATGTTCAGTCCACTTGGTAAAGCATCGACTCAAGTTGCGCTGATAGTGGCATCCAATTGCAATGGTTACATTGTTCATCGGTAGGAAGGCTATTTTTGGAAGCCACGCAGTCGGCAGTGGTATCCATCGAAGAGGAAGATCCTTCGTGAGTTCCACCCCGACATCTGGAACTCACAGTGGCCATAGAAGGCAGTAAGACACTTGTGGAGAGGTTTATGTTTAGGTCCATCGACTCCGTGCGACCTTTTGATTCTTCAACGTTAGGTGGTTTAAGCTCAGCGAGCAGCTGGGCAAGCTCCTCTATGGAGTTGGAGATTTGTCCGTAAGATGATCCAGTCGCCGTAGGATGATTAGTAGCATCCCGTGGAGCAACAGCATCTATTTGTCCTCGGCGACAAAAGCGAGAACGTTTGGAGATACCAGAAACGGAGAGTTTTTCCTGCGTGCTCACAGGTTGGTAACGGCAATTCGACTTGGAGTGCCTTTGAACATTCTTGAGCTGGCCCTGGTATGCGTGGCCATAATCGGCATTGAAGCTGTGGCTATCCATGCTCTGTATGAACTTGCACGGGATGCGCACGATATGAACCTTCGTGTGCTAGAAAAGCTTTCCGTCCATTGGGCACTTAATGTAGTAATTCACACGTTCACCTTCCAGAAGACCAGATGAATTGCTGGCCGTTTTATCCAGGCAGTGATATCAAATGATGTGGCCACACAGGAGATCTTTTCGGCTGGCCGTCAACGTCCCACACGTTGAGCAAAAGGAGCCAAGTACAAGATCCGCAAACTTGAATCGCCAGTAGTCGAGGTGGGAGCCAAAGCCGCTGAGCACGTACCAGTAGCCGAGGTTCGGTGATGATCCCTCCTCGGGGCTTCTATTCCGGCGCTCGTAAGGTGTAGGTGCGGATTTTGGCCGCAAAGTACCGCGATGACTGCGGTTCCAGCTGTCGATCGTTTTCACAATGCCGGAGTCGGTAATGTGAATAAGTAGATGTGTCTCTCTTCCATGACTGTACTTGCGAGGCAGATATTTTCCGCTCTCTCAGTGCACTCGAAAGCAACTAGCGATCCGAGAAGTAAAAGAAAAAAATACCTTCGTCTTCATCGCTGCCGATCACCTGGACGTGGTTGTGTGATTCTTCTTCACGCTTCTGTGCGTAGGGCACGTACACATAGTGGACGATTCGCCAGAGTTCAGTGCATGTGTAAGAATCGAAAAGAGGATCACGACTTTAACAATATCAGATATAACTTATTTATTAAGAATAAGTCTTGTTGAAATAATTTGAAAAAAAATTAATATGATAGAAATAGTGAACAATAAAACAAAATATTTAAAAACAGTAATAAAATTTGTAAGCATAATCCAGACATAGAACCGCTAACAAACAAATCTCCCTGTCGCCATTTTACAACTATGAAGTAACTTATAAACCTGTTTAAGGACGTGGTTGCCCCAAAATATAGGAGGACAAAGATTTTAAACGGCAGTCTCAAACGAGCAAGACGAAATTTCAAATAATTTCATCTCTATGAAGTTTGCAACAGTCCACAAGGACCTTAACTTCTTTCTCTCTTGTCTGTGAGCAAACGGGGATTTTAGCTCAAACGTTTCTCTGAATGCAACATTCTGGTCTAGCAAATCTTGCATATCGTCGTCGAATCGCCAGTATGCGTTTGTTGCATACATTTCTTCCCAGCTCACTTCGAATTTCTCCTCACAGCAGCCCTCCAGCACGCATTTCTTCCCGCATTGCTCACCGCCTGCAAGCTACCCGCCCACAATCACATACTACAACATTTAAAGCTTTTCTTTCCTAGCTCCGCCGTAGACTGGAATGGCCTTCCACACGACATTGCTGAAATCACCTGGCGATCCACTTTTTGTAATTGTATAACTGCCATATTTAACTAATAAAATGTATTTTTTGTACATAATACGTTTACACGTGGATCCATCCCTTATGTAATACCCTCGAACTGAGGGTCCTTTAGGTAATAAAGTGATGTGATGAAAACACAACCATGGAAGGCATTAAATGATACAGGTGGACCGAGAGAGAGATGGGCATTGCAATGATAGTAGACGTCTGCCTTGATAGGAGATGTCAGCGGCGTTTGAAAGCCACGCAGTCGGCGGTGGTATCCATCAAGGTGGAAGAGCCTTCGTCTGGTGTAGCATGACATCCGGGACTAACGGTGACGATAGAAGGTACAAAGGCACTTGTGGAGATGCTTATATTTTGGTCCATCGGATCTCTGCGACTTCTTCCTTCTTCGAAGTTAGGGTGTTTAAGCTCAGCGAGCAGCTGGGCAAGCTCCTCCATGTAGTTGGAGATTTGCCTGGAAGATGAACCAGTCGCCGTAGGATGATGAGCAGCATCCTGTGGAGCAACAGCACTTATTTTTCCAGGCGACAAAAGCGGCAACGTTTGGAGATGTCGGTGACGAGGATGAGTTTTTTTCAGATTGCCCTCGGGATGGTAACGACAGTGCAACTTGGAGTGCCTCTGGACATTCCTGAGCTGGCCCTGGTGTGAGTTGCCATAATCGGCATTGAAGCTGTGGCCATCCATGCTCTGTACGAAACCGCAAGGGATGCGCACAATATGAACCTTCGTGTGCTAGAAATCTTTCCTTTCGTTGAGCACTTAATGTAATTCACATGTTCAACGTCCAGAGGCCCAGATGAATTGCTGGCCATATCCGGACAATGATCTCATATGATATGGTCCCACAAGATATCGTTTCGTCAGGCCGATAACGTCCCGCACATTGAGCACAAGGAGCCAAGTACAGTCTCCACAAACCTGATTCGCCTGTGGTCGAGGCGGGAGTCAAATCCGGTGAGCATGTACCAGTAGCCGGGGTTCTGTGATGACCTCTCCTCGAGGCTTCTGTTCTGGCGCTCCTACGGTGTAGGTGCGGATTGTGGCCGCGAAGTACCGAGATGACTGGGATTCCGGCTGCTAATCTTTTTCACAGTGCCGGCGTAGGTAATGGTAATAAATAGATGTGTTTCCCTTCCATAACTGCACATGCGAACCAAATATTTTTAGCTCGATAAGCGCACTCGAAATCAACAAGCGACCTGAGAAGTAAAAGAAAAAAAGACCTTCGTCTTTATCGCTGCCGATCTCCTGGACGTGGTTGTGTGATTCTTCTTTTTCTCGCGTCTGTGCATAGGGCACATACCCACAGTGGAGGATTGGCCAGAGTTCAGCGCGTATGTAAGAAATTAATAGATGATCTCGACTTTCACTGTATGGTATATAATTCGTTAATTAAGAATTAGTGTTGCTGAAATAATTTGGAACATTTTCAGATGATAACAATGATCCAGACAATTATCTCATATGATGTGGTCCCACAGCAGATATTTTCGGCTGGCCGGCAACGTCCCGCACGTTGATCACAAGGAGCCAAGTACACGCTCCGCCAACTTCATTCGCCAGTGTGGTCGAGGAGGGAGCCAAAGCCGGTGAGCACGTACCAGTATCCGAGGTTCTGTGATGATCCCTCCTCGGGGCTTCTATTCTGGCGCTCGTACGGTGTAGGCGCGGATTGTGGCCGCAAAGTATCGAGATGACTGCGGTTCCGGCTGCCAATCTTTTTCACAATACCGGCGTCGGTAATGTGAATGAATAGATGCGTTTCTCTTCGATGGCTGCACATGCGTGGCAGATATTTTGCGCTCTATCAGTGCACAGAAAAGTAACAAGCGACCTTGGAAGTAAAAGAAAAAAAAAAATACCCTCGTCTTCTTTGCTGCCGATTACCTGGACGTGGTTGTGTGATTCTTCTCTTTGCCTCTGTGCATAGGGCACGTACACTTAGTGCAGGATTGGCCAGATTTCAGTGCATGTGTAAGAATTGGATACATGGTCTCGACTTTAAGTGTCTGATATATAACTTATCAATTAAGAATTCGTGTTGCTGAAATAATTTGGAAGACTTTTAAGATTATAGGAATAGAAACCAATAAAAGAAAATATTTAACAAACGGTAATAAAATTTGTAAGCGTAATTCAAACAGATATTCGCTAACAAAGAAATCTACCGGTCGCCATAAAAAAGCTATCGGGTACTAACTTATACTCGTGTTTAAGGACATGCCCTCTGACGGTTGCTCCAAAGGACCGGAGGACAAGGATTTTAAACGGCAGTCCTAAACAAGCAAGACGAATTTTCAAATAATGTCTTGCCTAAGAAGCATACCAACAATTAACAGTCCACAAGGTCCCACAACTTTATCTCTTGTCGTCTGTCAGCAAACGGGGGTTTCAGCTCGAACGTTTATCTGAATGCAACCTAAAGCTATGTCCTGTCTAACAAATCTTGCATATCGTCGTCGAATCGCGCGTTTGTTCGATACATTTCTTCACGGCTCACTTCCAATTTCGCCCTACACCAGCCCTCCGGCACGCATTTTATCCCGCACTAGTCACCCTCTGCAAGCGGCCCGTCCACAATCTCATACTACAACATTTACAGCATTTCTTTCCTCGTTCAGCCGTAGACTGGAATGGCCTTCCACGCGACATTGCTGAAATTACCTGCCCCTCCACATTTTGTTATTGTATAACTACAATATTTAAATAAAATATGTTCTTTTGTTCATAACACGCGGTTTCACGTGTACCCATCCGTTATCTAATACCCTCGAAATGGAAATCATTAAGGTAATAAAGTGATGTGCTGTGACGAACACACATCCATAGAAGGCGTTAAGTGATACAGGTGGAGCGAGAGAGCGATGGCCATTGCAATGATAGCAGAAGATGCCTGCCTGAGGTGAGCCTGGCAGGTTAACTTTCCTGATGCCTGATGAGAGTGAAAAAGAAGTGACGACAAAAAGAAGGATGAAAGAGACATCAGTCACATGCAATGTCACACACGCATACACAGATCAGTTCCAAATGTTACTTATCAACGTGTCCTTAAGATAAATCAATAAGGCTTTTGTGGCTCGTGCAGCCGATGACCCATCGCACCAGGGAGCGAGGACACATCAAGACGCCAAGTTCTGTCCTGGAATAATCCTAATTAGAATATAATGTCCTACGACGTGCGACAAACCTTTGGCAGCAGGATATCAAGTGTTCAAAGCCGTCACGAACATCACGTGTAGAGCTCAAACGGCTGCTGGATATGCCGAGTTTTGAAGAAAGTAATTTGTGTACGACAATCCAAGCGAAATCAGTGCAGGCAATTAGGATAGCGTCTATCCAAACTCTTTGGAATTTGAAAGTCACAAGTGGGGTGAATTGGACACAAGAGTTTGATCAGTGTTTTTGAAGCCTTAATTGGCTTCAACGGACAGGCTTACAAATAAGCAGCCCTATAGTAGCGCCTAAAACGAACAAAACTCGACTAAAGACGGCAATGGTAATTTTCTAAATGCGTGACCGGTGTACTCTGCACCTGTACAAGTCATTTTGTGCCGCGGTAGCTTCCACGCCGGTGTGCGAATCCGTAGTGCGGCAGTGAAAGGCGGTAGGGCCCTAAAAGAAAAGCTGGCAGAACACGCAGGGAAAAATTGCCGCACAACGTGGGGTCCTCCGGCGCAGTTGCGTTTTTGGCAAATTATTTCTTATCGCCGTCAATTGCTCAAAACACTTCTTATATGCACATCTCATGCATATAACCTAATAAAAACCCCGGATTGTCACCGATTTTTCGTTTCGTTTTGCCAGCACCAGCAGAGCTCTCCCGTGGCATACGAATTTCCCCCGGCACCTATTTCCAGTAGTCCTACATTTTGCATCTTCTCATACAATCATACAAATCACTGATAGGCTCGCAAAGCGTGAGAACCCATGTGCTTGTTCATCGCCAACACCCTTTTTCGCTAAGTTTTTATTTTTTATTTTATTTTGGCACATTTCAGAAGTATATACATTTTATTTAGGAAGTGCACCTTTGTTCCGTGTCTCTCCTAGGCTTCCGGGTTATCATGTCATATGCAGACCAGTTTCTCCGTTGCAGCTGAAATCATCCTGGACAGTAGGTTTTCTCCTGTTTTAGTCCTTTATAAGCCCCACTCGTCTGTCAGCTACATGCGAAAGACCTCGAGTGTGTGGATTCTGACGAGTTTTCTTTACAGCCCCATATCAATGTACCATGTCCGACGAAGCACTAGCCGAACGGTAATGGTGGCTCCCTTTCTGCTTCCAGCCTTCTCCGCGCTTTGAAGACGACGAGCGAAAATGGCCCTTGCTTGCCAGTGGCGCTGTGGATATAGGGTATAATTGCTCGAGACCGGCGACGGGATCGGGAGCTGCGGCGTCTGCCCCCACTGCTTCGACATCGGTGATACTTCAGTGGTGCTTCTCAACTCCGGTACTCCGGTGGCCGCTCCCTGCCCTGTGGCAGGTACCATGATTGCGTGCATCCCAGTCGATATTGGCCGATGACAGCTCTGAGATGTTTTAAGAGAGCAGGCCCTCCGATGTTCGCATAGGCCAGCCACTTTGCTTCCTGGGACATGACCCTGCTTTCTGCTGAGCGGCACTTAACATCGCAGACCTTTGTATTGCTAACTTGTTTGATGAACGAGCATCGACGTTTGCTTCGTCATCCTTAGGCGACATTGGTTACTCAGGTTCAGGGCGTTTAGCTTTCCGCAGGCTCGTGTTGTAAGGTTTCTCAGCCAACGAATCAAGAACGTCTTCGGCCCCCATTGCCTTATTCCAGATTCTTCTGAGCTTTGGATCGCTGAGACTTGCCTTCCATCTAGTTACTCGCATTCGGCTCACGAGGTTCCTTGTAGTCAACGTTTGCTTTGGTGCTTTCCCAGCACTCGTGTACTTGTCACTCTCCATGATCCGATAAGTCAACCTTCACGGGCAACTAGGGTCACTTCTTGTACTCTTTCCGGCGGTCTTCATCAAAGCCACAGACAAATCAGGCCCTGCACTCAGTTACGCAAAATGCGGGAGGCGATTGGGCCGTGTAAGCCTTCGTCCACTAGGACAAAAGGTACAAAGCCGGTTACGACTGCAAAGATTAGGGCGACCTTTGTCGAACGGAGCAAGCCAGGAGTGCAACTGCGCGCGGCACGTGAGCTGGGCCTTTTCTATGCCCTAAATTTTTCCAGCACGCCCTTCTATTACACGTTCCCCCGTGGAATGAATCAAAATGCAAGAGAGCAAATCATTGTATTTAAACAAACAATTCGGATATCGCACAAAGAACACAAATACTATTGAAATGGCAAAGTACATTGAAATAGCAACCCCCTCCTTTCTTACTTGAGACACAATATTTTCCAGAAAATCACAATGATTCCTATTCATTTATTTCCCGAAAAGCGTTCAACTTCATTGTGCAAGCACTACCGCACCACAGTGAATTTTCTATAGATATTCCCGGCCGCGGCCGCACTGCAGGCCTGTGACCCCTAATTAAGGGGCACCAGATACAAATTGGCCTGTATTGATATACGTCACAGCATTCTAAAGGCAAAGAGAATGCTTTCACTTACAGCGGAGATTTATGAGTGAAAAAGCAGAAAACAATTAGCTGTCGTTTAGCTTGTGGTTAAACCTGGAGTTACGCGAGAGCTATCCGCATGGCTACGCATAGGTACGGCTTGAAAGTAGACATGGCTTTGGCACATAGTAGTTTACTCTATGGTTTCAGCTTTATTTATGCGATAGGGGGAACTTTTGACCACCGAAGTGTAGAGTCACTGGAAAATTTAGTATCGCCGTCGCTGCTCCAAGAACGCCAAGCCGGCTTTGTTGAAGCATTTTGCGTGAGCTTAATTCTTTTGCGGCGCCGTCATTAAGTGAAGGAAATGTAACGCGCTGGTCGCACCCATTTTCACCCTGAAAAAAAAAAACGGTTTACTATCTCATTGATATCACCGCGTGGTTGTGAATATTGCACTTTTCATTGTGTAATGGTATCTCTTTATGTTGTTTCATCGGCATACACCTCGTGCCGCCAAGAACATCGCTCATTAACTGCCGTCAAAAATTAAAATGACATCGCACATTGATGACATCTCTGGTTGACACACATTTGCCAAAAGTTTCCAGCTGCGAACACACAACAGCTATGGTTGGTTGGTTTAGTTTATGGGGTTTAACATCCCGAAGCGGCTCATACAATGAGACACCGTCGTGGAGAGCTCCGGAAATTTCCAACACCTGGGTTTCTTTAACGTACAACTAGAAATAAATAACTATTAAATCTGTGAATAGAGCTTTATGTACCTTTACATTAACAATAAAAATAAAAAAGGAAAAGCTGGAACGGTCACCGACACGATCCGCACACGAACATGCAGAGTGTGTGTGATTTCGCAGAACTGAATATAGATGCATCTGATGCCGGCTGGCTGGATATTTAATTTAATTTGAGTGTAGCTTTTGCAAACTCCCGCAAGTAAAATGAACGCTGCATATTGCTGCGCACGTGTGGCACACGGCGTTGGAAGGTAAACACATGTTGCCATTAGGCGAACAATGTTCACGTTGAATACTTCGTGCGCTTCTTTCGCGGCTAAACGAACAGAATTTCAAACCAATGAAGCAGCGTATTTCGCGCAAGGTGTTCCTTGATGGCATGAATTTTTCCTGGTCGGTTCTGTGAAGCCACACCTACCACTGGTGCAGATCACTCTTTTCGTCCAGACACAGAGAAAACGTATTTCTAGACTCAGGCCTGCTGCCCCACCAGAGACATAGCAGAATTTCTCACGTGTGCACTGCGAGAAACGATCGGAAAATGAGGAACTTCCGCGCAAGACACGTATTCCGCGCACGCGCTTGAAGGGATATGGCGACGCGAAGTCACGTGACGCCGATCAGCCAGTAGGCGAGCGGCGGCGCGGGGAAAACGAATGCGGTACTCTGACATTTTTCCAGTGATTCTACTGAAGTGCGATGAGGTGAAGCCGCTATGGCGCGGTGGTGCGAAGCCCTCCACTGCGCAACTTTTTTCACTGTTTTCACATCACCTTCGCGATGAAGCGATAGCGTAAGCGACCAGCCAACATACAAAGTCGTGCTTTAAACGAGTCGTAAGGACGTGCCTGCGTAGCCTAGGGATAAATTGAATGCAAGGGTTGATTAACTGGCTGATTTAGATGTCCCCCTCTGTTAGGTTGCGAGCCTTCGGCCGCCCCGGTTCCCCCTCCTCCCCTTGCTCGCTGACTTGGTCCCCCTCTTTTGTGTGCGTCCCGCGGGGCACCCGCGGTGAAAGAATGGCCGTCGCCGGGGGGCTGAGTTTTGTGTCGAGGGGTGCGACTCGGACGAAGACAAGCTAACCGTCCTCGCGAGCCCTTCTGTGTCTGAGAAGTGTGTTTTATGGCCCTCGAGGATGCGGCGGATTTGATGCGGCGCGCGGATGCCCCAGAAATGGAGACGGGATGGGGACCGCTACTATGGCTACTGCTCCTTGGACCGCACGGGTGGCTCCTGCTGCGCGACGCTTTTGTTCGTTAAGTGCTTTTCCGTGTCGGTCCGCGGGGCTGTAGCCATGTGTTTAAGCATCCCACAGTTTCGAGGAAACGTGCGGGGCTGAAAAATAAAAACAACTTCGTTTGCCCCGACACGCCATTGGCCTATTTCAGTTTGACTAAATTCCCGGATTGGCTACCAGAGGTAGCACTGCGATTGATGCGTAGGCGGTGCCCCAGAAACCTGGGAAAACTGATTTAAGGGGAGGTTTTGGCGCGAAATAGGGGGGAGCGCGCTGGGTCTCGGCCGCCTCTGGATTGCCGTCGTTTTAACCGCCCTGTACGTCTGCCTTTGGCTGTCTTAAATAAACAGCTTATATATATTGAAGAAGTCTCCAACTCGCAACGTGTCGCTGGACGAGCGGACGAAGGAGCTTGGCGCTCTTCGTTCCACTGACGCCCTATACGATCGTCAACGTCATTGTGATCACTTCGACGGTCATCACCCCGGTATAACGCAATTTAACTGGTGCCGTGACCAGGATAGTCTGAGCGGCTTCCTGCGATGTTGGAGACAGCACGTTAGAGAAGTGCCGAGAAGCGGGAAGCTGGAGCGGCGGAGGAGGTGAACGGAGCGTGACCGGCGAGGCGGAGCACTGCAATAACGGGCCTGCGGACGCACCCGGTGTACTTCAGTGACACTGGCTACGGGCGACTTCGCCTACCTGGAGGACCTGCGGTGACTGCCTGCGAGACTCCCTCGTGAGCCATCAGCCCCTGGAGAGCATAGCAACGGAGGCTCCGACCCGGCTACCAAGCGAGCACGAAGTCGGCGTAACGCAGGTGGGCCCCTCCTCGTTTTCTCCGGGAGCGCGATGTCCGTCACTACCCGAGCACAGGCGCAGCGCGCCGGAGGGTACAGTGCGAATGATGGGAGCTCTGACGGGGCAGAGTCGGAGAGCATGACGACTATAGAAGGGCAGAGCCCTGCGGCGGCGGTAAATTCCAGCGAGCATGTCAACATGAGCTTGAGAAAGAGAGAGCTGGAGATCGAAGCGTTGAGATTGAAGGTGCAATTGCAGACGTTAATGCAAATGGGTCAGGGCGTCTCGGATAATGGCAGCCGACGGGCAAAATTGGGCCAGTATGCTGATGATTTGAGGGCAGTCCTCGCGCCGATGCCACAGTCGGATGATCTCATCCCAGCCTGGTTTAAAAGCGCTGAGAACATGATAAGAAGCTGTGAAATCCCAGCCGATGTAGCGGGCTCAATCATAACGCCATTCTTGAATGAAAAAACAAGAGCGCTCGTAGCCAATCAGTCAACTGATGCGGTTATGACATTTGATGAAATTCGTGAGCTAGTGCTCACAGAGCTAAAATTGACGGCTGAAGAATACAAACGAAAGTTTTACGCTTGCAGAAAGGATTCCGAAAGCTGGAGACAATTCGTTACCAAATTAGAAGTTACCCTAGATTATTATCTGCGAAGCCGTAAAGTCAGAACTCTAGAAGAGCTCAGAGCCCTAATTGTGGCGGACCGCACAAAGGAAATCATGGCCGAGGAAGTGCGCGAGTACGTTCTCCAGCAAGAGACGGAGAAATGGTTTAAGCCCAGGGAGCTCGCGCAGGTAGCCGAGCAGTTCGAATCCAGCAGGCTGGGGCGTTGTCAAAGGGCGCTAAAGACGCCAAGAAAAAATGAAACCAGGGTGCGCGAGGGAGGTTATCAAGGAAGCCGAGTTAAGGACGACCCCAGGGGTCCTCCGAAATGTTATGGCTGCGGAAAATCCGGCCACGTGCAGTGGAATTGCCCACAAACTAGACCGAAGGTGCCTCGCCCAGAAACGCGCCGCAGACACCAGAACACCAGGATAGCTGCGAGGGCCGCGTGCGAACCATTAGCCCAAGCCGAGGAGGCAGTGAAAGGGGTAGCGCAGATATCGCGACTCACCTTGGTAGACCTCGTTTGTAGTGCGCAGCCTTTCAAGGCATGTCTTGATTCAGGCGCGGACGTGACAGTGCTGAGGAAGAGTGTGGTGCCCGAGGAAATCCGGAAGACGGGAAGTAGGACGGTGCGCTTGAGGGGTGCGTTTGGACACACTGTGCCAGCCGAGTTATATTATGTCCCACTGAGCCTACCTTCGGGGAATGGCGGTACAAACTCACCGTTAATGACATTATGCGCTGTGACCGATGAGTTAGCGGGTGAGGTCGAGGCTCTTCTGACACCAGATATTTTTGAGGCACTTCAGAAGGCGCAGGGTGAGGCCACTGACCTCGAGGTTAGGATCGTGCGAGCGGAAGGTGTAGCTCAAGTCAGTCAAAACGCAACACGGAAATTGGAATATGGTGCAGGTGAGGGCGCCGAGGAGAGCCTCGCGTCGAAACCCGCAGAGCTGGCGCCGCTACAGCTGCGTGGAAGTACAGCTGACTCTGTCGGCCAGTGAGCGAAAGGGAGAAGTCCCTTTGACGGACTCTAGGTCGCAGGTGCAGTCCGCAACGCATGACGTGCTAACAGAAGAGTTTGCGAAGATAAATGCTGTCTCAGAAGCATGTAATGAGAATGACATCGTCGAATTGGCACCAGAAGAATCCACCCACCTGCCCCAGCAACAACTTGGGGAGCTGGGCCAACACCAAACGGGGTTCTCCGGAAAACCGGTGGATTGTTGTATAACCGGGAAACACAAAAGAAATTTCGTACCAGGCGCAAAAGCAACAAAGGTTCACTCAAACGGGCGTCTCCGGCTCTTCCTCGAAAGTTTCAGGTCCCATATGTGCGGGTTCAAAGACAAAAAGAGAGAGAAAGGAACAAGAAAACCGCCACTGGTTGCTGAGTAGATGTTTCGGACATCGCGGGCCAAGGAATGTACGGGAGGGTAACCCAACCTATGTGTTTCTGTTGCTGTGAACTGTGACTCTGTGTTGTGAGTTTGGCTGTGACTGAGTGATTTGATGTCAGACTCCGTGTGACTGCACAGTGATGATTTTACTCAATGTGACTTCTTTTCCTTATTCGTCTCCGAGTGCAGTGTACAATGTAAGAAGTGTTGTGTATGCATGTTTGAAAAGTTTTCGTGAACATTACGCGCCGTGCTAATGTCCGTAGAGTGCGGGGAACAGCTTGCTACTAGTCCCTGTTTTCTTCCATTGTTTATTTCCGCGGCGCCTGTGCGTTGGCCTTGTAAATGTAAAGTGGGGAGCGAGTGTTTTGTTTTTTATGTTGGAGTACCGCAAGCGTCCCCCACCATTCTTGGTAGGGAGGTGTTAGGTTGCGAGCCTTCGGCCGCCCCGGTTCCCCCTCCTCCCCTTGCTCGCTGACTTGGTCCCCCTCTTTTGTGTGCGTCCCGCGGGGCACCCGCGGTGAAAGAATGGCCGTCGCCGGGGGGCTGAGTTTTGTGTCGAGGGGTGCGACTCGGACGAAGACAAGCTAACCGTCCTCGCGAGCCCTTCTGTGTCTGAGAAGTGTGTTTTATGGCCCTCGAGGATGCGGCGGCTTTGATGCGGCGCGCGGATTCCCCAGAAATGGAGACGGGATGGGGACCCTACTATGGCTACTGCTCCTTGGACCGCACGGGTGGCTCCTGCTGCGCGACGCTTTTGTTCGTTAAGTGCTTTTCCGTGTCGGTCCGCGGGGCTGTAGCCATGTGTTTAAGCATCCCACAGTTTCGAGGAAACGTGCGGGGCTGAAAAATAAAAACAACTTCGTTTGCCCCGACACGCCATTGGCCTATTTCAGTTTGACTAAATTCCCGGATTGGCTACCAGAGGTAGTACTGCGATTGATGCGTAGGCGGTGCCCCAGAAACCTGGGAAAACTGATTTAAGGGGAGGTTTTGGCGCGAAATAGGGGGGAGCGCGCTGGGTCTCGGCCGCCTCTGGATTGCCGTCGTTTTAACCGCCCTGTACGTCTGCCTTTGGCTGTCTTAAATAAACAGCTTATATATATTGAAGAAGTCTCCAACTCGCAACGTGTCGCTGGACGAGCGGACGAAGGAGCTTGGCGCTCTTCGTTCCACTGACGCCCTATACGATCATCAACGTCATTGTGATCACTTCGACAGTCATCACCCCGGTATAACGCAATTTAACTCCCTCCCATATAACAGTAGAGCCCCTCTCTGCCCCCCCCCCCCCTTTCGCTGAAAGGAGAGACCCGAGTTGGCAGCTCCAGCCATGTCAGCTGCCAGCTACCGCCTTCTACGACTTCTTTCTTCACTCTTCGGACAGTCACCGGACAGGCATGGGCAGACACGGACAGCCACGACGAAATGGCGAGACTATGGCCAATGAGCTCTGGCGACAAAATAATTCACGGACGCTTTAGCTTCAGGCCAATCACGAATTTCACACGATTATGGTTAGCTGTCATTTTGTAGGATTTATTTTAATTTTCCACAGTTTCATCTTAACTGACTTACTTCGGTTGGCATATCATTATATGCTACTCAAGTTGCCAGAAAAGACGCAGGTGGAAATTCCCGCTTTAACGAAGTTGTACTGCCGTGCCTGCATGGCCTCAAAGTAGCGCGTCTGAATCGGGTTTCCAGGGGTAGGTTCGATTCCTGTCCCAAAAGAGGTATCCCCAAGTTAGGAGCTCCTGCCAATTCGAGAATGTCATGTGACGTTGCAACGTCATACAAGCCGTCGACCAGCCAGCGCCCGGCCGTGCCACTTGCCAAAGGCATGCTCATGTGGAGAGGACAGAACGGACGGACGGACGGATGGACGGACGGATGGACGAACGGATAAATCGAGAGAGGTAACGGGCTTTTGGCGGAGTGTGAACCCTATAGGGCTAGCGCACTAAAAACTCCGTTCCGAGGCTGTGAGATGAATGCTCCGGCATTAACCGTGTTGTGAGAGCCAGGGATGATATAATACTGACCTCAACTACGCCCTAACTAAAGCTAGAGAATGAGCTGTTCCTCATTCAGCCCCTCCCAAATGAAGGTGAGATAATGGATGAGAGGGGCGGAGAGTTTGGGAAGCTAGTTTGTCTAAGATGATCGGAAGTCGTTGGTTTTGGGGAAAGTTTGATCTTTTAGAGTGAAAACATTTATCCCTCTTCTCAAGTTTCTTTGTTTGATTCCTCCACGCTTGCTTGCCACGGCAACGGCAACATCAGTCGTTGTCGAGCCATTGAAGCAGCGAGTGGGACGAAGACATGCACAACAGATACCACTGCGGCAAGTTCCACTCCGCTAATGACCCTTGCGAGAGTGAAACCAGTCTCCAATCAGAGTTGAGGTGCGGATAGATTGGCGGGAGATTACGCTTGTGTCGCACTGTAATTCCTAAGTTGAATCGGGAAATGGGAGAGGAGGTTTAAGCGTGTTTCACGGTTACTGAAGAACCGAATCACGCCACCTGCTCGCACGGTCTGGTCAAGCCAGCATCAGCGGCTGGTACGTCTTGGGAGGACATTAATACTAAAGCACACTCAGCTGCATGAATTGCGTATATCATCCTTGGATTTTTAAACCTGCACTAAACGGACGGGAGCGTGTAGTAGCTAAATTACTTTCATGTGGTGTAAGGCCATTGTGGTGCAGTGTTCTTTTATATGCACTAGCACGGAGTAGAATTGAGAGCCTTTTGCATGAGCGGTCATCACATGATCCCATTAACTTCAAATGCTTGTCATTGCGGCGCCGCCAAGTTGACAGGGGAAGCGTGAATTTTAACACGCGCTGATAGCCGCCTTGACACGCCTGCACCTGGCGTCCCCTACCATTATTAATATAAACAGCGCGAACACGAAGACAAAGGACAAGATAAAAAACCACAGTACAAGCGCTGACTCACAACTATGCCTAAGCCCTTTACTCCAAGGCCCGGAAAAAACAAACATGAAGAAAACGAAACAGTCACGTGAAACAAGCCCTGGGTTCACCTGCTGCATAAAAAATTACTTAAATAAGACACCTCTTTGCTTGAAAGAGCAAGAGAAGTATTGCTGACACGCTTATTGTCCGTTGAAATAAAATATGATTCCACTATCTCTCTCGTCATCTTCTCTTCGTGGCGATACAAAATCCTAAGCTTGTCAAACTGAGGACTGCACTTCTTCTTCTCCTTCTTCATTATTTCACATGAAAGGCAATGTGATACCAGAAACGTTTTGTCCTTTCCACTTTCCAAGTTGTTCCGGTGTTCCTGTAGTCTCTTATTAATACATCGTCCTGTTTGTCCTATATAACACCGGAACACCGGAACAACTTGGAAAGTGGAAAGGACAAAACGTTTCTGGTATCACATTGCCTTTCATGTGAAATAATGAAGAAGGAGAAGAAGTGCACTCCTAAGTTTGACAAGGTTAGGATTTTGTATCGCCACAAAGAGAAGATGACGAGAGAGATAGTGGAATCATATTTATTTCTACGGACAATAAGTGTGTCAGCAAGACTTCTCTTGCTCTTTCAAGCAAAGAGGTGTCTTATTTAAGTAATTTTTTATACAGCAGGTGAACCCAGGGGTTGTTTCACGTGACTGTTTCGTTTTCTTCATGTTTGTTTTTTCTGGGCCTTGGAGTAAAGGGCTTAGGCATAGTTGTTAGTCAGTGCTTGTACTGTGGTTTTTTATCTTGTCCTTTGTCTTCGTGTTCGCGCTGTTTATATTAATAATGAATAAGTACCAACTCGCCCAACAAAGTATCTTGGTCCCCTACCATGCCTACCGGTACTAGCGCTGCCGCTGGTAATATCAGTACGCGAAATGCTAAACACGTATGTTTTGCATTTTGTGTACTGTTTAACCATTACTGGTACTAGAGCGCTAAGGGCCACAACTACACACGTGCTAGATTTGCTGGTGGCTACGACGGAACCGAGACGAGCTCTTTACTGTGGCACCGTAATAGCCGATGCGTTTCGCTTTGACATGGATACAAATTCGAGATTGGCAGGCCTAAGAGAGCAAAACTTATATCAACGTCTAATTGAATGTATGGCGATGGCATTCATACCGGGACGTAACAAAACGCTTGGCACATCACTGAAGGTATTAAGAAGAGTTCAGGGACGATTGAGCTTCCAGCGTAGTGCTTTTCTTCGAAACGATGCCGTACTTTTTCTGAAGCAGTGGCTCTGAATTTGAATAGTACAAAGAAAGTGCGCTGTTTTTGATGCATAATAAACAGGGGGATATTGAAAAGCAAACGAACTACAGAACAGCGCCAGCGACGCCCTGATGATAATTCTAAAAACAGGAGGAGCGGCTTTTCCTCACAATGTGTATCAAGTGTTGCGGGAAAGAGAACTAGAGTGAAGTTGCCGTAACAATGCTTTCTGCAGGACAAGAAAAAAAATGTCCAGCTCGCGAAGGCATCGAGCCACCCTAAGTTTGCAGTTTGCGAGCTTACCAGCGCCACGTATGAACAGAGAGACCTACTTCGTTCTTGGCGGTTCGGCAACTCACGAAGAGATGGCGCTTCACAATCACAGACGCTTTTGTTCTGCACAGACGCAAAGGCAGCCACTGTAGGAAAGGAAGCTAAAATACCCGGTGTGTATGAAAAAAAAAAAAGGCGGAGGGTAGGGAGAAGGGGGGGGGGGGGGGTGAAAGGAACGCAAACGGAATTCCCAGGAAAAATAGACAAAAAAAAAAAAAAACAGCCGTCGAGCTGTATCGCAAAGCGAAAAATGACATTCGGAAGAAGTAGAATGTACCGTTTCATTACCTGCCAAGATGGTGCCTTATCCACATAATTTAGTATGGAGGCTGTTGCAATTCAACTAAAATATTCGCGGGGACAACACCGACGTTTATTTTACATCTTTTCGATTTCGTGACAATATATGCAGATAAAGATTATTAAATCAATTTGAGGGCATCGTTAAACCCATTATCAGGACCGAGGTTTTAGTCTCCCATGGAGGTCCTACAGATCAGACACGGCGGTCAAGGCCATGGTCTGTTTGCTCTCGGACCAGGGTTTCGAAGAGCTAAGCAAAGCGGAGGGGAAAAGGGAGATTATCCCAGGCGGCAGGCCAGTAATCGGCCCATGCTTGGCCATTGCCACTCTGGCCGACCAAAACTCACCGGCCCAACCTCGGCTGCCAAGTTCGGCCCGAGCTTGGGGATTGACAATGGCCTAAGAACGGCCGATCGTCGGCCATTCAGCTTGGGCCGACCTGATCGGCCAACCCATCGACTTCGGGCCGACCTACCCGACCAACCTGCTGCCGACTTGGCCGGCCTCAGGCCGAGATCGGGCCACACAACCAACTCACCGCATCGCCCCCTTGGCCAGTCTCCGGCCAAGGACGGGCCGCGGTACGCAATCAAAGCATTGCCAACCTGGCCAGGGGACAGCCAATGTCGGACTGTGGTACACTACCAACGCATTGCCGACTTGGCCACCCAACTGCCGAGCTCGGGCCATGGCGCACAATCAGTGTGTTGCCGGCTTTACTTGCCCTTACCGTGCAAAACCAAAAATGCTTGGTCATGCACAGCCCTGCAGATTTTGTTTCAGTATTAGTTCAACCTAAAAATGAAATTTTTCGCTAGAAGCTATTAATTCAAATTAATAGCATTGCATATGTTTACGTTTCAGATTTTTCCGAAAATACAAAGCAATAATGAACAATTATTGAAATGCTATTATACACTGATAAGGTTTTTTTTATCTCAGCATGCCACCAATTTGTCATAATTGAGCTTCAAACTTAAGTAAGCTTCAAACTAAGCAAGCACATGGAAACACAATTTTATTTAGCATTAAATACTGTGCAGAGAAAAAATAAATGGTTTCGGTCTTCGATCGGTCCTTAGCTTGTGTCTTTTGTCTTTCGTCGCTCGTTGCGGCCGCCGTCCCTGTCCAGAGCTCCTATTAGCCATCTTTTGGTGACATTTTCCACGAGCTTCATCGTTGCTGTGTTGCCCGAGGGCACGCTATCTCTTCTCACACATTCTGAAAAATACAAGAAAACTGTCAGCTTCACCTTTTGTTATTTCATTTACAACTTTCACCCTGACCAAGCAGGAAATCAGTGTAGTTAACTGGCCTTAGTTTACTCAAATGTCACATAAAGTGAAAGCCCGATCATTAATTCGAACCTCGATAACTTGAATGTTCGGATAATTTGAACTGCACTGATTGGTTCGGCCATGCTCTGCAGTGGTTTGTGCAATAAAAACCCGTTAATTCAAATGCGAGGGATAATTCGAACTGCGCGCCTACGCGTTTGGGTGACCTGGCGCCCAGCACATATATATGGCCAAAGAAACGCGCCTGCGTTAAGAGGCTGTGCACATCATAATTAAACGAGGACAGAAGATAGAACAGAACGGGACAGAACATAGAACATGACAGCATAGGTGCAGCCCAGCGCAGCGGCTGGTCGCTACGAAGGGTAGGAGGCGACCGTGGCGGCAACCACGCTTAATGTCTGTTGCACACGACCTCAGACTTGCAACTAAATGCTCATTAAATCGATTCCCGTTAATTTAGAAAGATGAGTATTTCAGCTGGCGCAGTCCAGACAACGCCCATGCGCATCGAATGGGAGGTATGCAGGTCTCACCAGTCAGACCACGATTGCTTAGAACCAAAAGCTGGGCAAGTTGGTTAAGACACTTAATAATATGGAAAGTTGAGCTAGTTGGTACATGATTGGAAATTACGAGCGCTGCGACGGAGAACGAGAGAGTAGACAAGGACAGCGCCTGTCCTTGTCTTTACTCTCTCATTGTTGTTCTCCGTCGCAGCGCTCGTAATTTCCAACACTTAATAAAGAACAGCGCAAAACACGAGGACTAAACAATGAAAAGAGTCGTCGTAATACAACACCGCAAAGCGAAAAAAAAAATAACCAGGACGATGAAACGAGTAGTGACGTCGATCATATTTTCTGTGTTTCGTCGTTTTTGCGCTGTTGTATTAAGGCCACGACTGCAAGCAGCGATCAAAATAGCACTCCTCTGAAGTACGCATAACGGCAAGTATGAAGAAACACAAATGGCTTTATTGTCTATAATAGGCCGACAAAGTTTCGATTTCAGTTTTATGAGCCCCGCATCAGTCCGTGGCAACGGCGGTCATTGGCCATGCATCAGCCAGATAACCGAACGTAGTTGCTCGACTTTTCCTAAGGCTATCGCGTTCCAATGGTTTTGTGGCAGCCGACGGCGCCTGCCCTAATCGCGACATGCTAGCGAACGCAATGAGCACATAGCCCTGTGCAGATGGACGGGCCGAACAGGCTACCGCCAGCATGCCGCTGGCACTGCAAAGTTCACCCCCCCCCCCCCGTCCGCCACTAGAACTAACATGAAAAGATAAACACACCATGATATTTTTATCACCGCGCAGCACCTGGGCACTGCCAAGAAATGAGCTGTGGACTAACTCTTGGGGGCAAACGTGCGGGATGGGTTAATAATAAGAGTAGGTCTATTACGCGAGTAAAAACAGTAAATTTAGCGTTACTGCAAATGGTTCTGGTCATTTTTTTTTTGAGGTCATTCGATAAATCAAACTTCTGCACGGTCTGGTGAAGTTCGAATTAACGATCGTTTGCTATATATCTTTCCATGATTAACTCAATGGGAGACCTGAGTCTTTAGGAAAATAAAAGATAAATATGTTATGTGCATTCACAGTTTATTAGAGCCGAATTAGCAATGCTTTTTGGGGAAAGGAAAAACAGAGACGGGATGCAAAAACAGCAAAGCAATGGATACAGTGACACTCTCTGAAAAGAAATGCATCCAAAATATGAGCACATTTTATGAGCAGAACAAGGCATCAAACACATGCGTACGTGCAGTCCACTATAGCACTGACTGCCGTCATCGATTTGCAACCACTGCTGCGTACAAGTTTCGTGCTGCTCCTATACTGTTTGCATTTCCTATCATTTTTTTCCCTAATCAACTCAACTCTGTTCATGCCTTCTGTTCCTTAAAAATCTGTACCCAATTATTTCTGAGTTCATCTAGTGTTTTCTTGACCCATGTGCAGCACGAAACCATAATATATTAAATCACTTTTGTAACTTTCTGTAACTTTCTTGAGAATCAAAGAAAAAAATTGTGATATATGTTAAGTCATACCTGGACATAATGTGGGATGCAGTATATTTGTGTAAGCATGTCTTCCTGAGATGATTTATGTACTACTGTTTTATATCAAGCACCATGGTGAACGAGTTTCTTTTACAAATACTTCAACTACCTTAAATTAGCACAAAGGCTGAGCTGGGAGGGATATGGGAAAGGCCTTTGCCCTGCATTGTAATGTATTCAGGCTGATTACAAAGAATGAGCTCATTCATTGCATTAGAATAACATCAAACTGGCAATGCATAAGCCCACATAAAATAATATGAAGCACACCAATTCCGAAAAATCAGACGTACTATTGTTCACTATGCACTCTTAAATTGACAATGTTAGCTGAAATATTACCTAGTATCATTGTCCGGATGTTTTCCAGCTTTATAAAGGCAAACTTTTCCCCCCTGGAGCCTTTCCAGCTGAACTCCATTGCTACTGACTTGGTCAGTAGACTTCTGAGGAGGACTCTTATAATATCGACGACGTCAGTTCCACCCAATCTCGAGAAGTATTTCACCTGGATAAAGAAAACAAAATCTAATCAGTGGCTTAGATTTATGAAAGCACAAATATTCATCATTCTAGAATAACATATTGCCCCGTGCCTAGCACCGCGCAGCGACCGTGCTTGGTGCCGCCGCCGACGAAGCAGTTGTTGGCTCGAGAGGCGTGCTGGTGCTGGGCACTGCTATCACAGCTAGAAGCCGACCTTATTCTTGGGTCCTTGTCTACATATACTTCATGGCTCCCAGTGGCTTGAGTCGTGACAATATTGGATAAGCCAGGCTTGTTGCTGCGGTACTTGTGCAGGTCAATAAACTTCCATATATAATTTGTCATAGAGCTGCATTTAATTTTTCATTTGTTTTCTTTGATGTCTTAAGATATTACATAGGGATGATGTAATGGTTTGCAGCAGTAAACTTTGGGTACACAAGCTCGCCTTTAAACATATCATGATACATTGTTAACAGGTCCAGCCTGCAGCTTCCCTTGCAGGTCTTCTATCCACTTGCAGTCGCTGAATCTTTAACTCTATTTTTTTGCCTCTCTTATCTCATATATATCATTAGCATACAGTCATAAACTAGCAGGTTATGCAGAAGACCACCTGATATAGATATCCATTGATACCCATTTAACTAAGTCGCATACACTTACATGGCTTAAGAGTAGTGTGCCCTACTCCTTGCCCAAGGGTTATGAAAAGTTTTATTTCCATCTCACCCACACATCTGAAAATAAAAGCTTAAGTTGGCATCTCCTGCCTTGTTGGGTGGTGTAATGACATCACACAACCAACTGACCAACCAGTATGCGGCCATGTCAACTTCCAGCTACTACTTGCCTGAGCCATGCTCATTTTTTCGCTCACGCCGATGCCAGACTTTCTGCAGAATGTTTATAATGCTATCGCGCTAAAATTGCAACACGCATAAATGGCAGCAATCGCAAATTAAGTCTGGTCAACACAACAGAAAGAGAAAAAAAAACTTCGTTCAAGGCATACAGCTATTTGAACTTTTAAGAGACAAGTTTTAGTTTCTTAATTAAGAAATGTGTTACGTGACCTCTCTATGAAGTGACGAAGTTAACACAATGTCAGTTCATGAAAAGTGTATGTGAAATCATAAATTCCTTTCTTGAATACAAAATACTGTAGTTCTTTTACACTGTCACTATTTCTTCCATATGCATTTTTTTTCATAGTTTTAGATTGAAAATATCTCCATCTTCTTGCTTACTCACAAGAAACTTTACCATATCATATTCAAAATAAATGTATACTGCACACTGCACTTAAAGATGGTGCACTTGAAGATCATAATTTTTTATGTTTAGATTATTGTCAAAAGCATTTAGCAGATTTCTTTAAATCAAGTAACTTCAAATGTTTTACACATACTGGGGCATATTTAAAATTTTGTGAAGTACCATCAATATTTACTGCAGCTTTCAGAGGTGCTGCTCACGCAACTCTTGTGAATAAAAAAAGACCGTTACCATGCTCTCCATGTTCTTTTCTTCGCCAAGATATTCCTCAAATTCGAACAGATCCTTGCTGCTCACTGCTGGCAGCTGCGGACAGTCATCAGGAATTTTGGCACATTTTGAGCTGTTTGCTGTGGTGAGCAGGGTCCGTAGGCTTTTGATTTCATTGAGCAATAGCATTTGATTGTCAAATACCTTTTTTTCAAAGGCTGCAAGAATTGTGATGGCAAGTAGAGATTAGAACAAGGAATTCAAACAACAGAATTGCACAGCTGAAGGCTAGCACATTTTATGGTGATTCATATACTGTATGGTTCAACAAGTTTCACAATGAGAAGAATGTCAGTACTAGTGAAGAATTATAGTATGCATTCAATATAAGACTACAAACAGAACCTTAATAATATTCATTAATTCATATTATTGCTAATATTGTTTAATACAGTCAGTGAATGTGACAAAAATAATTTTTTATAATAAAATGCCTCTCGACTCTATAAATGATTGCTACACTATCTTAGCTTTTTATAATGTGTAGGAGGGTATAATGCAGCCAGTTCAGGAAGAGCTTGTACACCTTTTCATCTTGTGAGGGAGCTGTTGAAACACCTCGCTCTCAAGACTGCAGAAGAACCGGTTACTCTGCGGCTTCCACTGTGCAAGCACCAAGCACAAAATGCAGTCCAGCGAGCAATTATTAAAAGGTGTATAGACAGAGCTAAATTTTTCGTAACAGCATTACAGATTCAGCATGTAACTGGGCCTACATTACTATTAAGCTGTACCAAAAACCTACAACTCAATAATGCAAAAGCAAAAAGGTATGGAAGTTAAGTCATATAATACCAATCCGTTTTTATGAGCACTGGGGAATACTACCTACTAACTTGCTTTTGTAAAATACTACAGCAAGACACACAGGATAATAAAGATGACACAACAGTTATGACAGGCTATATTGCCATAAGGAAGAAGGAACTAAAGGAAAATTTTTATTGCTTATATTGTGTGTCTCACACAATGCTGTGAATACAAGCTTAACATTATTAGTGTGATTCAGCCTGATTTCAGGTGTTATTCACATGGTGCATGACACTCTCTAATGCACATTTGAGTAAAAAAAAATAAATCATTCTAGCTCATGCAAAAAGCATTGCAAAAATTGCATTGAGATAGTCTCTCAGGATAATCTTGCTATGAAACTAGTGATTGAAGTTTAGAATGGTTGATGCATGTTCACATTGTGAAAACCAAGCTTGTAGCTTTCAGTATTACAGCACTCAGACAAATGCATTGAAGGGCCTTGGTTCATAATATCAGCAAGTAGTACATGTGGCACCTAAGAAATTATTGTAACTTGTTGGCAAATAATGCTGAACTGATCAGTCTGACAATCAGTTGTGCATCATTTTTATGCTAATTCAAGGAAGAGCCAAGCAGTGATAAGTACGGAAGTCTGAAGATTGAGACGGTACTACAGGGTCGAAGACAAGATGTAGAACACAGGGGGCTGTGTCATCTTTGTATTAATTATGTTTGCACCACATTAAATAAGAGCCTGTCATTTAGTACAGTAGTCAATCTTTATGCTGCTGGCCTTGACAAATCTGTGTACTTTCCTGCATTACTTTAGGTTGCCGTGCCTTTATGTGTCCCTGACTAGTTGTGATGTTAACCAGAACTAAACAATACGTTTTGCATCAGAATATATTTTTTGGCATTTATTTATACTCTGGGCAAATGACTTGTTGACAAACATGATCTCTGAATTTTTCTGAATGCACCATAACTATGCATATATATATACATGCAAACTCATAACAAAAACTTACATGCAAATCGAGACTCCAGGTTTTTGACCCGACTGCACACATCTAGGAGGGGGGCTGTGAATAACAAACAATGCTTAAACATTCCAGGTTGAAAAAGACCTGGTTTGCAGCTGGATTATTGGAATGGAAATCATACCCTTATAGTTTTAAACCATACATTGTATTAAGAAACCACCAATTCAAGCTGGAATGACATTTAATTGTTTCGAGCTGGATTTCTCAACTAGAAGACATGCCGTTCCAAAATGTTCTTGCTATCCAGTTAGAAAATTTACACCTCTAGTCAAACTTCACCTGGAATTGTAGTGTGTATTGTATTTTTTGTTGTTTTCTGTGTGTGATTGTTACCTGGTATGCCCCTCCTGCTTGGGCCATAAGGCCTGCAGTATCTTGAAATAAATAAATAAATAAATAAATGACCCCAGTTGAATCTTATCCCCTTCCAGCTGAAAAATGACAGTCCAGCTAGGAATTACTACCAGCATGCTTTTTCTAGTTGAAATGGAAAATGTACACTTAAGATTAACCTGAAACTTCAGTGATATGATGTGCATATTGGAATAGGTAATTTAATTGTACAATGGGTTCAGATCTCACAGCACAAATATATAATTAAAGTTTTTTGAAGGACGCAGGAAGCATTACTCCTTAAAAGTTAAATAACAGGTTTATACAAGCTACATGCACTGCTGCTCATTCAACAGTAAAATCTTTACAGCTGAAATGGCAATTCTAGAAAGTTTTTTTTCTGTAGTCAACAGCATTCAACCTTTGAATCACATAATTATTATATGCACGCATTGTGAAAGATTACATCTCAGTTTATTGAACAATGTTATAATGAACACTGATATGATTATTGAATAAAATGTAGAAAATACAAGGTACTCCAGCAATACTTCATTCTAGTTAGAATTAAATTTTCACAGCAAAATGAAAAATGCATATCTTGGTTCGGTATCAATCAAAGCAGAAATGTGTCTCAGATTTGTGCCATTGGATGTAATTTCTAGAACAAATGCATCCTTCCTTTTTGTGGGCCTTAAAGGTCCACAGAACTGAAGGATGCGTTTTCTTCTGCTTCTTCCTATAGACACACAATTTGTGGGTTCAGGTTTTATCTTTTGTAATGATGCCTAGGACATTACTGTGCGCGGATCCCCACATCATATTAGCCTAAGACTGCAGAAATATTCATAACCGAATTTCTTTTCTCGCCTGTTTCTGTTTCGGTTTCAACAGCCTATCGATGGCTGTGACGTCGAAGTCAGGTCTAGGTCACGTGAGGAGTGAAAATACAGCGATATAATCATTCCTGTGTCATTTGAATTCACTACAATGATAAAGCTAGCCTGCAACAATAACAGCAATCACCACAAGTGAACAATTAACGATTATATCGCTGTTTTCATGCCACGCATCAAGGCTTGATTGTGACGTCACAGCCATCTCTCGACTGCTGAAACCGAAACTGATTATAAAAGAAAATCCAATTATAAATTATTTGGTGGTCGCAGGTGCAAAACATTCGGATCGATATACAGGAATGGTTTATGCATCATTAACAAGAAGAAAAATTCCACCAAAATTTGGTGTCTATAGTCCTTTAAGGGCTCACAGAAAGGAGCAGTCACTGATGCTAAGAAAAGTCGGGATACTAGCAGACTGAATGATCGATCCGCACAGGAATTTTTGACCTAGCTCAAACAGAACGAGGGAAAGCGGCAACTGAAAATGACTGAGGATTTAGGAATACTGAAGTTCATTACCAAGCGCCTGATCTGCTCGCGAATTTAAAAAAAAAAAGGCTCTTTTTAAAAAAAGAGTACTTAATCGCTGGTTTTGTTCCAAGGAGTTATACTTTGGGCGATTGCTTTGAGCGATTGCCTCTCTTCTGTATTTTCTCTTTATTTTCCCACCCTGCAGCAGCCCGTAAGAGCTTACAGTATTGTAAATAAATAAATAAATTAATTAATTAATCACTCGCCCTAAACACTGAATGCGTTTATCAGCATCTGTATCACCCTCTCGACAGATATATTTGAATCGCCCGCGTTTGTCTATACTCGCGCCATCTCTCAGCCAACAAGAGAAGCTGGCACCGCATGCGCGTATGCAAGGGGCAGCGGTGCAGGGGATGCGGGGTGACGTGAAAACCGCAGTTGCTGTATGGTGGCTAGAATAGTTGCTGTATGCTCCCTGGAAAAGCCATAGACTACAGTTCTTGTTCACCGCGGAAGCCGCGGAGGCCGCAATGGAAACAATGATGGCACGACGCGCAGCCTGCGGCTGTGAGGATGCTGTGGCTGGCTATGAACCATTAGGGGCGCCTGTAGTACTTCGAAAGCAAGCTTGTAGTGAAGTTTTTAAAGTTACCTGTGCATGTCAACCTCTCCTGAATACAGTGCCAGAAAACCATTAAACATTGCTGCACATTGCCAGTGACGAAGATCAAGAAGCAAACCAGTGTACGTGCGGCAAGGATCCAACATGTATATAGGCTCAAGCGAAGTAAGTGGGAAGAGGCGGGCTCAAGAACCAAGAAGAGCTCAGCTAAGTTGTAATTCTTTTTGTTGTCCCTGTTTCCAATGCTGTCTATTTGAGGGATAAAGTAACAGCACATAACAGAAAAAACACAAGAAAACCGACGCAGGACAAGCGCTTGTGCTGCTTCACTCTTACTTGCGTTTTGTCTCAGTTATTCGCCTTTACTTGATCCCTCAAATATTACGCACCATCTAGCCCAAATAAACGTTCTTTTTGACAGTGCTGTCTGATTCAGTATGGCACATTCCAAATTGCCCAACTGTCTCATGTTTTTTCAGGTTGGCTTTTGAAAAGTGAAAGCATGAGGATTCACAGTAATGTTCTTGTGGCATCATGTTTATAACAAATGGAATGGGCATCTTGCCGCTTGTGAAATGCCCTATTTGCCACTGTGACCTGCAGGGACAGCTTTACTTCTGCACACACTAGCGATCTAATCTGAAGTCCCCCTTTCAAGGTCCTCTCAATGCCAATCTTTTTATTGAACAGCTACATGATTAAATTGTGCGACATTAACTCAGTCTTCTATATAAAGCACTTGCAGAGAGGCACTGTGACTGAGGTAAAAGGTAGAACAACAATCTCATTGCTGCTTCACTGACACTTAAGGTAAACTCCGGGTTTTTCTTTGACATTTGCATATTCTGGCAGAGCTTTTACTGTAGGCTTTTCTCTGAGTCCTGACCTATTCTACCAGATTTGGAAGCCTTGTGATAATTAATTTTTGCACTACTCAATATTAAAATGTGCCATTTTTGCGGGCTCAGTTCAGTTGATTTTTGTGGGCAAGACCGTCTGCGACATCACAATTATACCCACATAACTGCCCACTCAATGCATGAACAGAGTTTAGCGGCCTGTATTCGGTCATCTTAGGGATTTTATCAGCCGCATCATGATTTTCAGTCTCTATTTCTGCCAACACATGCGCAAGTGTTTTTGCAATACTGTATGCGGTATCATTGATGCGTCAATGCAACTTTGCTTGTAGCAGTCAAACCAGTTTTGGTTTCAGTTCATTCTTTATTTGTTATTCAACAGTTCTACATAGTATTATGAAAAATAGTTTTTGTGTTGGAGGCAGGTGACACCGAGGATTGTGGTACAGTCAGTAACTAAAAATGACGAAAAGCTATTGAAGTTGCCCTTTAAAATAGTCTAGTTTGCTCAGTTACCAACTGAGTAAGCCATCAGAAAAATTGTCTACCATATACTCACAGAATGCCTAACAAACTATAAGGATGCTTCGCTGCATACATTATTATTCCCTAGATATTCCTTTGTGCAGGTAAGAATGCCATCTCTTTCCAGATTTGGGATTGTGGCTATTTTTGAGCATTGCCAACATTTTGAGTGTCTAGCATCCTTGCTAGCAAACTAATGCAAGGGAGATAATCAAGGGCTTTGTTATGAGAGGAGGGAGCCAACAGCCATTGACACAAAGGAAAACATAGGCGAATTATTATTTTATTAGGGTGAAGTAATAATGTCGGGAAGATAACTTGAAAGTATAAAAAACTGCACGCTACCTGCAGGATATGAACTCGTGAGCTCCAAATTTAACGTTCGGTGCTTTACCTATTGCAGCAAGGCTGAATGGTGGGCCTGTTGGTATGGCATGCTGAAGGGTATTTTACCAGTCAAATAAGGTGCACACAGAAGAGAGAACAATGCAACACAAGAGCTGGTCCCATGTTGTTGCCCTACCTACTGCAGTACAGTGGCGCCCGTCTTCTACTCTCTACTTAACTGCAGCTTTTGTCGAAAGTGTAGAGCCTGGGGAACCTGCTTCTGAACCGTGTAGTGGCACTGATTTAGCATTCAGTGGTGGAACTGTCAACTGGCTTCTTGTAGCAGCTTTTAAAGCAGAAGAAATTGCAGTTTGTAGCAGAAATTGCAAGTTTTGTACCTAGAAAAATAGCATTTTGTAGCAAATATTTGAGCTTTTGTAGCAGAAAAACATTTTGTAGCAAAATTTCAAACTTGAGACGCCTAAATAAAGGAAGGCTTGTTTTATTCCTGGAACCCAATTGCTCAGTTGTTTATAATGACCACAGCCACGCAAAAGCAAGCTTCAAGCTCAAATGCAGCCTAAAGTGATGTTCTTTCCTTAAAAAGCCCCAAATTAAGCAAACAGGACGTTTTGCTAAAAACAGAGCCATTTTTTTCAGAGGGAACGCATAACGAGATATGCAACTACACTATAAACACTGTAGCCTTGGAAAGAAAGTAGCTAGCTGTATTAATATAAAACGCTCTATAGAAATTCAAAACTGCCGCTTCGTAAAACTGCAACTTTAAGGCACTATTTGTTTTCTTGCCTTGATGACTTCAGCTTGGACAGTGCCGCTACAAGCCTTTCCTGTCCATTCTTCAGAAGGGCTTGTCCACTCTCAACGTCTGGAAAAATTTTACACTTAACGCCTTTTGAGAAAAGCAGCTCAGCATTGGTGCTCATATTAATTACCAGCCTGATGTCTTCCTGTACTTTTTTCTGATTCTGACCTCTTTTCTGAGTGTCCTTATCCTGCACATCAGGGTAACATTGAGGTGCCTTTTTCCTTCAAGATCCGTTCTGATTGGAGGGGAAAGGGGGGAAGAATACTTTTGCATGTCCTGGGTGGAGAATTTTTTTTTTTCCCTCGAGAGGCATGCTGCTGGTGCTGCCAAGTCAGAAGGCGCGGGGATGTAGAGTGTGTGCTGATTCGGGCATTCGTAATCTTTGCTTTCATTCTTTTTCTTCTGGTGGTTTGGCGAGTGGCTGGTTAATCAAAGCGACGCAAGCACTCGGAGTCGCGAGTCTGCTTTTTCGCAGCTCACTGCAGGGATTGTGTGTATGCTTTCCTCATTGTAATGAAAATGTCCAAGGGTAATTACTGACCGCATGTGGGGCTGCAAATATATTGAGTACCTGCATATGAGTTAAACTGCGAAATTATACAAGATGTTCCACATAACCAGTTGAACTTAAGGTACAAAGTGGCCAACAGAGTTCAATGCGCGCACACAGAAACAGTCAAATCCTTAGCGCTCCCTCCGCTGCTACTCAGGCCATCGCAATCCATACCTCACTGGTACGAAAAAAAAAGGAAGCAAGCGTGCATACTGCTCCAGCTGTGCTTTGCTCAGCGCATGTCCGAACAGTCGCTCATTCGAAATCGCGCCGTCTGCATTGGCCGGCTTTCTCGAACATCCTTTGCACTCACAGCCGCGCAGCCCAGGGCAGCTCGAAGCCGTCACGCGCTTGAACGTGCTTCGAACCTTCGACGGCCAGCCTGCCAGCCTCTCCTTTCACCTTTTTCATGCATTGGACTTAGATATATTTTGCAGAACGCTCACACTCCCTCCAAGTAAAAAAAAAAAAAAAAAACACCAGCAGGAGATGCAGAAGTAACGTAAACAAACGTAAATTTTGTGTCACGTGATTGTCTGCCTAGGGCTAACGTTGGCCCAAGACCTGCAAAAGTATTCTTCCGCCTTGCACAGTGTTGTCAGCAGATGTCAGTTTTGGTTTCGCAACAATTCGGTTTCGCTGTCGACAGTTAGCGGCTTTTGGCACAGGCATGGCACAGAAGTAGGCAAAAAATTGATTTTGTAGCAGTATGTAGCAGGATTTCCGATTTGGTGCAGTTTGGTGCAATTAACGCAGCAGTTCCACCACTGAGCATTAGTTCAGGTCCTTCCCATTGGACAGGGCAGGACAAAAAAATCTTACCATCAAGGGATTCGCAATGCTGGAAATGCATTACAAGCCGCACGAAGTGATCGGAAGCAGACCTCTTCGCTTACACTTTTGATAGACTGTACTACATAAATACCCAAGTGGAAGCTTGAGCAGTCATTGTCGTACTATGCCAGCTGGTAGAGAAACAGATATGCGCTTAGGAGGTTCCGGGTTAAAATCCCATTGGTTGCATGTTGTATTTTATTTTTCTTTGCAGTATAGCAGAAGTCAGGCTTTTTGCTTCAAGGAGCCCCAACAGCCAATATATGCTTAGGAAGCCCCCCCCCCCCCCCCCACTTTTCCCCAGAAAAAAAAGTATTCTTCCTGTTTGTGTTTGTTTCGTTAACTTTTGTAAGACATTTTGTAGTTTGGTTTCAAGGTTTAATGTCTCAAAGCAACTCAGGTTATGAGCAATGCTGTTGTGGAGGGCTCGGGAAATTTCAACCACCTGGAGTTCTTTAACGTACTCTGACATCGCACAGCACACGGGCACTGAGCTGCCGCCCGGGATGGGATTCGATCCCGCATCCTTGGGCACAGCATTCGAGCGCCGTAACCACTGCACCACCCCGGCGGAGCAGACTGTTTGCTTTCATGCTTTTCATAGTCTGCTTTTTATCAAATATCCATCTCTCATTATTGACTAGACCTCTAAATTCAAAACAGAAACGCGGAAAAGTAGTCACAAGATCAACTTTTTTCTGCTATTACATTATTACTTGACATTAGTAAAAAAAATCCTATATGCTTTTCTTTCTGTTATTGGCTGTTAGCTCTCTTCTTATGTCGCATTCTAGTTCTGATTTGATCAGTAGCATGATAGTTTTTTTCCCTAGAGAGTGGCCTCATGGAATGTGGATGATGTGTACAGCTAACGGTAGAATTGTTTATTTAATAAAGAAAGAAGTTTACGGCTTACTGTATTCATGAAGGGGCTGAGCATCATGGAGTCCCATTCCAGTGAGGCTTTCGATAGATGATGTGCCTGCAAAGTTAGAAGCCCATAATTATTATGCCACTCAATACTACAACCAGAAAAATACTCAAATATAACAGTGGCAACCACCTCTCAAATGAGGCCCTCCAGCCAGTGGTATTGAGCAATTGTCATAATTTTCCATTTATTGCCATTTGAGGGGGCCCCCTCCTATCGATTTGTGATCTCAGACTAGAGCAAAAACTGTGACATTGTGACAAACAGTCAGCACCATTAAATGGAGGACTATCTTTGAGATGTGTTTGCTGCTTAATTCTTTAGTTGTATTCAGGTATCGTCATAATACAAACACTACTTCAGATATGCTTTTTTAGCATAATCAATTTTACTGGTTCAAAACAAAGTTCAGGAAAAACAGCATAGTAGCAGTTTTTCAAACATTTAAAGAAAACTCTTAGCATGGCATGTGATTTCAGGAAAATGGATGGCTCTTCATTTATAGCAACAGCAGTTTGTAGACACTTTTCATTGTTAGTGGGAGACTCGTTGCACTTTCAGTACAGTGCCTTGCTACGGGAGAAGGGCATCACATAGGGCTGCAACTTTCCATCCTCTCCTGCAATGCCGCTGCACCCTCTAAGCAGGCCATGAGGGAGGAGAGGCAAACTGGAAGCTGAAAGGGAGGTGAACTCACAGCACTGCATGGCTTGCTTACTGTCCTAGCAAATGTGATGAGAAACTGCAAAAAGGTGCATAATTGTGAATGCGTTTAGTGCACTCTACATTTTTTGTGCACCTTATCTCCAATTACTCATTTTGCACTCCCTGTCTCATCATTGATATCAGCGACAAGAGACAAACCTGCGACGAGTCCTTCATTGTGTTGGAGTCCATATCACCACCCATTCTTAACAAGAAAGCATGACAGAACATGTCCGATAATATTAGCAAGCAGCATATCTGTTAGTGCTTTAAAAGGGTAGAGACACCAAATTTGGGATTCATAATGTTTTCTAAAAACATTTCAGACACTTCAGAACTAACTGCAGACTTAAGTAGAACTGTTGTCTTTACCAAGTCTCCGAGTGTTTACCTACATTTTTCTTTCTAGATCACCTCATTGTGCCCTAGTTTTCAGTATCACAACTAGAATTGTCAAAATTGGTTGATTGTGCAAAAAAGGCATTCCATACTGAGGACATTATTATTTTAAGTTATATTCCTTTCTCAACCAGATACACCTGTGTTAAATGGTTTCTCTTGAAGCTAATGAGGACTGCTATGACAAACCTATCTCAGTTCAGTTCAGTTCAGTTGTGTCCGACTCTTCGTGACCCTATGGACCATGTCACGCCACACTTTCCGGTCTCTCACTATCTTCCTAACATCACATAACTTCATCTGCAGTGCCTCGAGGATGCCATTTAACCATCGCGTTCGCTGCCTACCCCTTCTCCGGCAACCCTCAACCTACATCTACATAACTTACCTACATCACTACTATATCAGAAATATAATCTTCTAAAAACAATGCAGGTCCACATATTTCTCTAGTTGAATCATATCAGTCGCAGTATTTTGTGCCCCATCCTTCCTAGCTGCCCTGTCAAACTCCATCGGGCAAGAAAGAAGCCGGCTCCTTAAACCAATGAAGTAGGTAATTATAGAAGGCAGAAGTTAAATAGATCCCAGTTATTCTAAATAATCCATCTTCAGATATTGAGTTGTGTCTCTTCATGAGCAAATTGAAAAAAGATACTAAAAAGCAAATATTTGTGCTAATGTAAATGAAATACTTCTTTGTGTGTTAAAAGTGAGTGCACTGCACAGGAAAATTATGACCCCATCAGGCCCTACCACCTGTTGTCATAGTTATGTCTCTTGAAGAAGATAAAAGCTCAACCTTAACCTTGTAAATGATTTATAAGACATATTGCTGTACATGGTTTACCATGTGGTATTTGCCTACAACTACTAAGAGAAATTATAAATAACTTTGTAGTTGTAGGCAAATACCACATGGTAAACCATGTACAGCAATATGTCTTATAAATCAATTACAAGGTTAAGGTTGAGCTTTTATCTTCTTCAAGAGACATAACTAAGTTATTTACAATTCCTCTGCGTCTCTCATAGCCTTAGTCTATTTGGGACGTTAAACCCCACAACAGAAACCAAACCATTTATAATTCCTCTAGCCTGTTTCCATTTTTGTTTCAACAGCAGAGTCACAGTTGTGATGTAAAGTTCCATATAGGTCACATGAGACATTAAAAAAACTATAACATGCGTTAAGACTTCAAGCTGGGCTAGTTGGTAATTTCTTGTAGGAATCATTTTGTTAGCGGTATAAACACGAATACAAAGAACACGATACACAAGGCACACCCGCTAGACTGCAACTAGTTTTACTATACAAACACATGATATATATATATATATATATATATATATATATATATATATATATATGACAATCAATGAGCACACACAGGTGCCTCGTCAATCACACATGTTCTCAACCCCACCCCCCACCCTCTTTTTTTTGTGGCATGCAATTATGAAGATAAATAATTTCTTTTCTTGCCAATGCAAGAGAAGGGGTACTAACACACATGTCGCTCGCCTTGTCAATTGGATAGGCTTCAATTATTTCTCTTTCCTTTTTTTGGGCCCCCACACACATCACGGATGTAGCCCCACATACTGGAAAACAATCCGGCTATGTTCCGCAGTCACGGAAACGAAGAAGCCATGCTGCAGCAAAAAGCACCAAACGAAATTTGTGACATGTAGAACAGGAGTCATGTATTCAATCCTGCTTGCCTGTGGCAAAGTGTATATTGGCCAAACTGGAAGGTGTGTGAGTGACCGTATAAGAGAGCACCGTAGAGCTGTTCAATCACTGGCCGGAGGGTCGGAATTGGTGAAGCATTGCAAGAATTGCAAGGATTGTTTTCCAGTATGTGATGCTACGTCCGTGATGTGTGTGGGCCCAGAAAAAAAGAAAGGGAAATTATTGAGGCCTATCAAATTGACAAGGTGGGTGACATGTGTGTTAGTAACCCTTCCCTTGCATTGGCAAGAAAAGAAATTGTTTATCTTCGTAATCGCATGCCACAAAGAAAAGAGGGTGGAGGGGGTGGGGGTGAGACCATGTGTGAATGACGAGGCACCTGCGTGTGCTCATTTCATTGATTATCATATATATATGTCATGTATTTGTACAGTAAAAACTAGTTCCAGTCTAGCAGGTGTCCCTTGTGTATCATGTTCTTTGTGTCCGTGTTTATATCGCTAACAAAATGATTTCTACTCTAGCATAGTTGCCGCTTCTTCCTCATTGTGGATCTAGCTTTTGAAGAAGGCTGACTTTGGCATTGTATTGAGTCAGAATGAAAAAGTGATAATATCGCAGCTTTTTTAAATCCTTGATTGACCTAGATAACTTTGATGCCATAGCTATTTCTGCATTGTTAAAAAAAAGCCTTAAAATAGGTAAGAGAAGAAAATTCGATTATAAGCCTTTATAAATTGTTTGGCAGTCGTATGGGAATACCGCATGGGGTTATGTGTATACAGTATGCATCATTGCAAAAGAGCAAAGCACTAACCAAAAATCTGGCATCTATACTTCTTAAGTACTGTAAGGAGATATTTTGGTCCATTGCCTTTGTATTGCTTTTGCAGTTAGAAATTGTTTCGAGCCACTGAAAAATATAATACAGGCATGATGCCAGTAGCTAGCCTCTTCAGGCACAAATTGTGATCGATTAGTGGTAAGCTTTTCATAGCTTCAAATTTTTATAAGGACCATGGTCATGATTACACAAAAAGTATTCTAACCTTGTCTGATTATTTATACAATATTTGAGTCATCGTGTATAGAAAATTGCTACTCGGCACTTTTTTCAAGGTATTACTTATACTGCTTTATAGACACCTCTGTCATAATAAGCCATCGTGCAGTGATATCAACACATCTTGCATATGGTGAGGCATGTGCTTGCGAAACAAGCAGATGGGTATTGATACTCCTCGCAGCTTTACTTGATCTCCCATAAAATATGGAGCCGTTCATATAAAAAGTGCATTCCTATGTCTCTTCTGCATGCCAGGCTCGTTATCTTTTATTGCGATAACAATACTACGCCAGGTTTCGGGCCGTTGCGTCGTCCCGGAAAGGGCCAGGTTTGACCTTGAACAGCCGAGAAGAAGAACGCTCGACCACCGGCAGCTAATGCTTTCGCTCCACATTTGGTTCAGCAGCATTGAACCCTTCTCATTTATATGTGGGCTAGTAGCTTACACTCTCGCGTCATACTCTTAAAGGATGAGCTTAAGTGTCCCCAGTCATGTAGCACCTTACACAGATAGGGCGTGATAGGGGAGTAATGTAGCAGGCAAAAGAAGCTCCACCATTGCTATTGAAATTCAGCTAGAGTTAACCAGAGTTCAACCACAACAAAGTTTTTAAAAAGATTTTTCAGACTGAGTTTCCCTTAACTGTTTCCACGTTTCTGGAAATTGTGACTTGGTAAACACAAGATTCATGTGGTATCAAGACATGTTGATGCAGTGCATGATAAGGCTAAACAAGCATTCGAAACAAAGCACATTTATGTTGCAGTGAATATGTCACTTTCATCGCAGATGTGATTGCCAAAATGAAAATGTTTTCCAGTTACGGAGCACAACACCCTTGCAGGGGCGAATTGCAGTTCAGGTGAATATGTAATCCATAAGAAACTTGTTTATTCAATTCCCTAAAAGTAATGCGCTTATGAGTTTGCCAGATGAACATCAGAGAGAATCCAGTTTTCTTTTTTGCATAAGGTACAAAATATTTTTTACAACATCTAGTTCAGGTCGACTGTGGTGCTCTGTGATTCATAGACAGGAAGCAGTATATCTCGCAGCCTTTCTCAAAGCTTACCTGAGAAGCAGGATACACCAGGTGGGGTGCTAGGGTTATGTGATGGAAAATCTAGAAAAGAAACAAAATAAATCGAATGCAGGATACTGGTTAATTCAAGCACATGACATATACAACTTAAGCATACTGACCAGTCAAGAGAACTGCAAGTTATTGAAGGCCTCGGCAATATTTTAGACTGCCCGGCGTTCTTTGACATGCTAACAATGCAAAATAGTGCTTGTCTCTGTATTCACATGTCAGAATTAAGTTTGCTGTGCCTAGCTACGTTCGTTACCTGTGCCTCATGCTAAGCAAGACAAAACTTTGATGCAACGATGTGCTGTGGAGGAAGTGGAGGCTGTGTGCTAATTTAAGCATGTCAGAAAAATCTGCTGTTTTGCTAGGTTACCTGCACCTTCCTAGCTGTTGTTGTGACATACTTCTTAGAAGGGTTTGTATTAGTACCACACTATAAGAAGATGGAGCACAAGGCTTTCGCTGGTGTGCCTTGTGGACAGTTTACTTTGATGGCTGTGGTTTCCTTGAGTGAGCCTACACTGCCTGGTCTTTCTTGTAATGGTTTGGTGAGAGTCGGATCTTACCGTTGAAGCTAGATTGCCGCTGAACCACTTCCCGCTCTTGACTGCACCATATAATCGATGATGGAGAATCTGCAAGCCGAATGAGATACTAGCCATTTATGCATGGCACTTTTAACAGAGAACACCAAACAAAGTGGCAAGAAAAAAGCTTTACTCTTTGTAAAGATTCGTGCTTCTGTACTAAATGTAATGTCATTCTACAGCATGGCACATTGCGACTAATAACAGAGTTGATTCGAAACATGTAGCATTATCATAATATAATATTTTAACCCTTCTATAGTACAAGCAGGTGTTTTCACTGAAGAACTGCTGCCATATGAACCTAGTAACAAGGAAGAATACTGTATACCTATCTTTATTAACTCAGTTTATGTTGTTATAAGTCAGGGGTTCTCAAACTTTTTAGCTTGGAGGAACCCCAAAAGCCTTCAAATAGTTCTAGGGAAACCCCCCCCCCCCCCCCCCCCTTCTTTTCAGAGCCAGTCTCATATCAGCTGCCGGGTCAAGACGGCTCCTGTGCTTGTTCTTCAGATAGGCGAGGGCTGAAAATGCCTGTTCACAAGGCATATGTAGTTGCAAAGGGAAGCAAAATATCCACTGCCCTTTCAAAGAAGCATGGAAACAACGGAGCAGTCCCCATCCAAAATTTCACCAAGCCTTCACCTATAAATTTTTCTTTGAGAGCAGTGCTTGCCCTGAGCTCTGAGGATTCTCGTGGAACACAAGAAGACAGCCCGCGGAACCCCTGTGTTCCGCGGAACCCAGTTTGAGAACCCCTGTTATAAGTCATACTATTGAATTCAATAAGATTCACTGAAGAGCATCTATAAACACTAATAATAAAGGCATTATTGCAAGCTTCCTCATTACATGTGGGCTCAAATGAGGCAACGGCCTTACAAATGCAGGTGTTACTCAAGTTTAAACATTTTATCATTCGTAAGTAGAAGGCTGCAGCTCCTTCGGCAGCACATTTCTATTATCGATTTCAGAAACAGAATTCAGCTTTGAATGACTCATCAGTAGTCTATTTTGGAAGCAATATCTGCAATACAAAACAAGGATCATGTATTAATTTTTGTTGTCAACTTACCGGCGTGGACAAAAGTAAATGGAACATGCTTTTTGCTTGTACTACATTTTCAGGCGTAGCATAATTGAAACTGGCAGTCGTGGTATGTGCAAACTGGTTGTAGATGCCAGTGCCTTTTCACTTAGACAAACATTGTTTTCTTATCCCCAGTGCAGAAGGCGTGATATTAATTTGAATGGAAAAGTGTACACCATTTACTTATGTCCGCACCTTTACTTATAGTCCATGAAGCAGTGATGGAATGCCCCTTAAAGGAGGTTTTCCTGCCAATGTGGTCTGCCAAACAGTTCTGTCATTCCATAGTCACCCCCTTTTCACTTATCAGCCCATTTCTTAAGTTCTGTCCTCATAGCCTGAGTTACTTTGGGATGGCCATTAAATTGGCCATTAAAGCTCTGTCTGGATATAAATATCGAAGTTTCTTTTTTTTTTTTTTTCCCCTAAACAGTGCAGTAAGCCACTTCTAAATTATGAACCCTCTTCTTTCTTATTTAAACCTTTCCACTGATCCCCACACCATGGCTCATTTCTCACCCAATCCCTCTGTACACTTTCTGGGAAGTTAAATGAAATAAGAAAATGCATGGTTAGTGGGCAATTTTGAAACTTAACCATCTTGCATCTTGAACCACGTATCAGTCACTATTCACGGAAAGGTTTTTAACGGGGTTTGTTATTTTTAGAACCTCACAGGTTCAGTTTTACTGGTATACAGATTTCAGGCCTAAGGGTTTAGGTGATGATGTCACATTTGTTATGTATGCCAGCCTATTTGCATTGTTTTACTTCCTACAGCGATGTCCTGAAGCAGGTAAATGATACTGGACAGTGCACTCACTGCATTCCGCTTCGCGCCTTTTTCGTTTCATCTCATGAACTGCTTTTCTTGAGAAACCTGCAGCAGTGGGTGTTGAAATTTGCCCTGAAAGAATAAGACACAACAATGCTATATATTGAATAGGAAAGCCTAAACAACTGCTTACCTGACTTGACAGATTTCTCTGTAGAACGATGCATTCCCTTCCAGCTTGCTTCAAGAGGTGAAGCCCTCTGTGGCTTCTCAGAAGCCCCCGTGTTCACTGAAAAAAATGAGGAATCTAATTGGCTGGTTATAACTCTTGTGCATACTAGCTGTAAAAAAAAAAGCAGAAAAAACAAAAGGAGGGAACTTGTAAGCTCCGCCTTTAAGGTTGTGATGTGACGACACTAATGGCACCCATCTCTTGACTCCCTTTGCGGATCCCTGTTCATGTCCAATCTCTTCTCGTTTAATCAGTAATTGTTTAATAACCTAATGGAGCTAAAGGGGCTGTACTCACAAAATCTGGCATCGGCATTGTGAACAAAAAATCACATGCGTGGCACAGGCAGGTGGAAGCTGGCAGCTGACATGGATGAGCATTGATTCTTCTATAATTTGTGCGACATAAGAGACCACATATAATCAGAAAGTTAGGAGGAGCTGCCAACTTAGGCTGCACATTTGAAATGGGAAGGTAAAATAACAATCAGCCTTTTAGTGCTCCTGAATGCCAGGTCAGGCATGCTGCACCTAGGCTACGGAGGCATGTTCATACCCCTTGGCCAAAGTGGGGCCAACTGGTTGTTTCAGTTATATGTCGGGCGTTCACCTATGCTCTCGTGCCCTGCCCTTAAAAGAGGCGCATAAGTGTCCCCCATAATTTTTTGTGCCTCTAATATTCAACACATTCTCATTAGTTTACAGTCATAAGGTACACCGTTGTATGAGAGACTACACGATACAGATAATATGTATAGATTCTCATTTTAACATAGCCACACGAGCGTGCCTGTGTGGCCTAAGGAGAGCATGTCTGACTCGATCCAAAGTTCCTGGAAGATTGCATTCTAATTTCACCCTTCCATCTTAAAGGTGAAGCTCTATTTGGAAGCACCTGCATGGCCATGTCACCTATCACCTACCACCTGCGAGAGCCATGTCTGTTATTTTTGCAGACAATGTCAATGCTAGATTCCTTGAAGATTGGTATCTTTGACACTATTGCCCTAAAAGGTACCCTGAAAAAACAGTCATTTATTCCTTCTGTTTACCTTCATTTTCGTCGTCGATGAGTAAAATTCTTCGTCTTTTTCTATGGACTGCATCTTCTTCGGAATCTTCTGATTCAAGGTGTGAGGTAACTAGTGCGCTGGGCTCCAGGTCTCTCGCTTCCTCGTAAGTTCCTGGTTTAAAAAGGAGTGCAGTGCTGCATACATGCTGCTTGTAACACACAGGGCATGAGAGAATGTGGCAATCATTTTCTACCCATTTAACAGAAATATGCAGATGCACCTGCACTTTTTGAAACATCCCTATTTCACAACAGAGGATGACAGTACAAGGAATGCGAAGAGGAATAGCAATGCAACTGCAGCTAATGCTTATATGCGCTACGTAAATTAGGGCAGCACCAAAAGAGAACTGATGTTTCATTCTGTGCCATAGGTAAAAATATTAGGCAAAGTAGAGAGTTTTGCAACACAGGTACAGTCTACTTTGCAAGGGCTACATCATGCGGCTTTAGTGTTGAAAGCACTGCAAAGAAAATGCCGAAGTAAGCACCAATAAAACACAGTATGGAATTTGTACATGCTGTAAACTACAAGCTTAGCACCGTATAACTAGAAGAACGTGTAGCTTCAAAAACTGCAAGCCCTGAGAAGTGAGGCTCTGAAAATTCAATAGTGACAGCGCTGCCGAGTGTCCGCTATAATTACTTATCTTATGAAATAGCTTCGCTTCAGCCATTTAGGTTGTGCCACACAAAACACAAAAGGAGAAGAAACAGAACAACACCAGGAACAGAAAGGAAAGCACCTGTCACTATTTTTGTAGGTCTCATAGTTCAGTGTTTTCCACTATGCAGCTTACGTGGTAGATCACCACCTAGACAGAAAAAGACAGCTGTTTTTTTCAACTACTTTGCCTACCCTTTTAGCGAATCAAAAAAATTTTATACTTATCTCGCTTCCGCAGAAAGCAACTAACTTTCAGTACAGCTCCAGGAAAGGGAAGTCTGCACCTCTCGAGCTAGTGGTTGTTTAAGCAGTAGGACAAGAAATAAATAACAGGATTGTGGCTGATCACTTATGGAAGACAAGCTGTGCTTGTTTCCTAACAGTTGGAACGTATGTCTTGCTGATAAATTTGCTGCTGTTGGAAATAAGGATAATCATTACTAGTAGACTAAAAGTCATGGACATGTCACACAGACATTTTGTAGTTAGAGGGAGCCCTGAAAAATGAAATAAAAAAAATTGGGCAATACTTTAAGCTTAATAAATATGAACACGACCAGGGAAAGATAAATTTATGTGTTCTGTACACTGTTTGGCGAAGATATAGCCAGGACAACATTTACTGTGCCTGTGTGCCATGCTCATGCCTTTTAATCTGAACATAATTGAGAATTAGGGTGCAAGTAAGCAATAACATATTTGCAGTTAGCCATTATTGGTTCTTTTTTTTTTTTCCATTGCACCATTAGATATTCTTAGTACTTTTAGCACCATTACTTATTCTTCAGCCCAATTTTTGCTGCTGTCTTATTTATTTATTTACATATAGAGAAATACTTTAGTAATTACCAGTGGCTCCATGCTCTGTGATCATCTCGCATTTCGTTCAGACATTAGTGCTCAAGCTAGTTATGATAAAAACTGAATAGATTCTATTGTACAAAAAATTTCTGTTTCCCAGTAGGCAGAGTGAGCAGTGACTGTAGCACCTGCACTAGTGGAGCTGATGCACGTGAAAAGAAAATCCTGACATCATATCACATCTCCTAAACCTTGAGGGCACTACATTTAAAAGAGATTTATAAATGTGTATACTTACGTTTGGTTGCCAGGATCCTGGCATCATACTTCTTCCAGTTTTTTTCCACTGGCACAGATTTGATTACCATTTTTGTGACCTCATATTTTGATGCTGAGGGAGGCCAAAAGCACACATTGCCTGTGCCTTCTTTAAGTACCCAGCCTTCAGGCACAACTGATGTGCTTCCTTCATCGAGAAACTCGATGATGTGATATCTGATGAATAAAGTCTCCATCAAGGTGTAATGAACAGCTGGATTGAGGCTAGCGTTTGAAACCTATGGTAAGCATTTTATTGCACTGTAGCAAAAATTACGACAGTCCTTTTTTAATTACAAGGGACAACATGAGGCTGGAAATACTTTTGCTGTTACAGCTATATTCACAATTGTCAGTATCTTGTCATCTTCCATGGGCCTCTCTTTTGAGGGCTTTTGCCTTTTGAGGGCTCCTATTTTACCTTAAGCCAACACACCACAGCAGTGAAATAGCTGCATGCCACTGGCTTTTATCTCTTGCTTTTCAAGGAAAGTGTGCAAGATATATCTGACAAAAGTTTGTAAATTGCTGCTTTTGCCTTAGGCTGGGTAGTGGGGACATACTTTGAGAAACACTGCCTTTAATTAGGGAGTTTTCAGTATGAAGTTCAATACCAGCACAATCAGTGGCGTGACCAATGTTGTAGACAACAGGCAAGTGACATTATAAATCCCAGGTGGAAAGATATGCTGGTCCAGTGTTGGTTCTGAGAATGATGCACTTTTTTTTTTTTTACACATTAATGTTAACAGCAGCTACCAATAGCTACTGAGACCAACAGCTGTTGGAACAAGCACCTGCTGGAACCAATAGGTTCCCTGCCTACATTGAAACATAGCCGCTCACCGGTAATAAGGAACTGGTACTGACGTTTTGCTGTCTACCTTTATGAAATATTGCACTTTAGCTCTGAAGTAACGGTTCCTAAATGCTATGTTGGCACCCAAAACAAATTACTGAAGACACTCAGGACCTATGTTAAAATGTTAATTACTCTGCACGACCATGTGAAAGCACAAATTAAGTGTAGCTTCAAACCTCACTCAGTAAGCAGCCACTACAAGAGCAACTACAATGTATTAAAATACAACTCACATCTAGAACTTCACTCACGTTTAAACTGATTTCTGGGCTCAATTTATATGTGCCCTTTGTTAGGGTGTATACAACTTGAGTAAGGAATATGTAATAAGTCTCCTAGCTTTCATACTTGATGAAATTCATTGCAGGCATAATTCAAAATATCTAGTTAAAAATGTTCAACATCATAATTCTCCAAACAATGCAAGAAATTCTTCAAACTGGGCAGCAAGAACTTAGCTGGAACCAATAGATCTCAGTTCATAACCTCCAGGCCCTTAGTTGGAGCCATCAAGTTTCCTCCAAACCAATTGGCCCAACACAAAATTAGCAACCATTTCATATAATACAAAACTAGCAAGGTTCCTGCTGGTAGCATTTGGCCCAGCTTTGCTGCCAGAAACAATTGGCCCAGCAAATAAATAGCAAAGTTCTGGACCACTTGAAGCTAGCAAATACCAACACAAACCAGTAGATTTCCAGTTAAAAACTTACATCTGGGGATACATATTTGGCTTCAAAGGAGATGAAATATGGGAAAAAAGACATGATTGGTTTTTAATGGCAAAAGCAGCCCTTTGCAGACAATGTCAGAAAAGGGAAACACACTCAGATTTGTGTTCCTAAGCGAAACAACGAAAATGGATAGCAGTGAAGAGCGGCATGGGTGGATATAGAGATCACTTAGAATTTTGCACAGTCTTCCAACGATAAGAGTTTCCGATGCAGTGGACAAGAAGTTGGATGCAACAATAATTTTGTTACCAGTAAGAAGCAGGCAGTTATTTGGCCTTTTAGTGTCAAGAGTAGTGTAGTTCCAAAATGCCCTGGAAAACTGATCCCAGTCACTGTACGACAAAGCTGGGCCTCTGACATGCCTGGAGGACTGGATTACACCGCAATTATTTACCTCCTCGGGCCTACTACAGGAGACAGGTGATGCCCGCTGCTCGGAGATCCGCCTATATAGCTGCTCCAAAGGCTTGTTCCCTGATCTTATTAGAAATTTCAAATCCTTCAGATGGTTTTCAAAGGGAAAGCAGCTGAATGTGTCGAGAACACCGAGTCTTTCACAATCACTAGCAAGATGTATCAAGCAGTGCACATTGTACACCAGTGACTCTTTTCCATAAATTCCACGACATTTCTGTACAAATCTACGGAGCATTTCGTCTGCAAAGTTGACCCTTTCTGACATAGCTGGGCAGCAAAGAATGACGATGCCTACATGTAGGATTATAAAATGCTCATACATTCGACGCCTCAGAACTTTCTTTAGAACAACAGGCCCTAAATACAATAAAAACATGCGAAGCTCTGTAGCCTTCCACCTTTCAAAAAGATCTAGCGGTCGTGGTTTCCGTGCAAACTCTGCAGGAATCAAGCCTTTACAAGAAACAAGCAACTGTGACACAAGTTGCACTGAAGAATACGGCAGGCGGACTGCAATTGTTCCTTTGAGCCAGTAACCGATTAATTTACGGACAACACCCAGGCAAACTACATGCATATAATCAAGTGGGAAACCAGTCACCATGGGCAGGCCAAGTGCTGTTAATGGGGAGTCACCCTTATGATGTTCTTCCTGCTCAAAGTTCCTAAAGGAATTATCTGTTCTTAAACGGCTATCCATGCTTTGGTAAGTCATGCGGCCAAGGTAGGTGCCTTTTGCAGAGCATTTGTCGCAACCATAATAACCTGAGAACTGTTTTGTTGCCTTGATGAATGCTTTGGCTGGTGCATCACACAGAATTGCCCGGACTTCAAAACTGTAGTGTTGCATGTTAAAAGTGAAACCATTAGCCAGCAGGCACTGCAAGTCATCAACAAACTGCTGTAAGTACTCATCTAGGGAGCTTGGCTTAGATGTTCCATAGAATACTCCAACAGCGAACACATTGTCCTTATGCCTTTGGTGTGGATGATGTACTAAGGCTAGTATTGGCCAGAACTGTTTGTTGCTGCTTTTGAAAAGAGGGAGGCCATCAATGTTGAAAGAAAGCTTCAGAGGTTCAGGAAAGTTCTCAGTTACTTGCCACACTTTGAATGTGTGCATGAGGCCCTCCTTAAGCCCTAGGTGGACATATTGACCACTGCCCATAGGCACAAAGGGAGTTGCATATGGCGTGCGTAAGAGAGTTCTGCTGTCCTTTGGAAGTTCCGGAAAGTAGGATTTCAGAATGCTGAGGATTTCGTCCACTGCTCCCCTTTCAACATGGTGCTGCACTGCCCAAGCCTGCAATTGATCTCTTATGTTACCATTATTTGATCCCGTAGGCTCTAGACAACATCTTTTAGCATTGCTCTCATCATCATACTCTTCGAAGAGGTCTGGTCTTTCTTGAAAATTATTGTTACATCCGTCTTCCTCTGAATTAGTATGTGGTTCATGGTCATCACGAGGAAAATTAGTATCACTTGGTTGCTCTTCCACCAAAGTTCGACTGGTTTCATATTCAGCATGTGCAGAATTGATGTTGCATGGCACAAAAATGGTCCTCGGTATGTATGCTACTGCCTCTTCCTGCCTCATGTTGGCAGAGACATCTTCAGAGCAACGAATACTTGCGCTTTTGACAAGCCTCAGCTCACGCCTACGCTTCCCTTTCAAGAACTTATCCATGACAGATTATTACAATGGATACTTTTTTCCACGACCTTCGATTGTGTGTGCCATGGTACCTGCAAAATCAAGGAAATAATGTGAATTGCAGCTTCTTGGATGCTACAGTGTGATCCAAAAGCAAGATTCTGCACTAACCAGCCTGTATAAATTCACCGTAACACTGACTGCTTGCATTGCCCAGCCGCAATGAAAGATATAAAGCCGTAAGGTTCATTCCATTAGTAGCCAATTATATCATCTGCCTGTGCGGTCACTTTAATTACTGCATAGAAAATGCTCCAAGAACGTGGGTGACCCAAATTCACCACAAGACCGTGACACCATTGCCCTAATGATCCCTAAGGCCACTTGGGGCTCCCTTGGCACACCTTTTGCAGACATCAACATGATTTTTGCCATTAAGTACTGCATTGTAATCCGGCAAATAAGCCTCGGTGAGGTAATAAGGTCTCGCTCCTTATTCAGAGGGTCAGAGGGCAGATTCTAATGATTGCCCATGATTATTTTTTTTCTCTTTTATTAATGAATGCTCATGCTGCAGCTCGACCAATCACAATTTTTCTGTCTAACTGACGCCGGGTTTCCCGCCGAGCAGTACCTTAACGTTATCGCACTAATAGACCTAGTTCGACTGCGCTTTAAATTCCTTATGAAACACTGGACCAGAGGACAAGATGAAGGTAGTGCTATAATAAAAGTGAAGGCAGTTTATTTTACATGCAAGCTAGTTAATTCTGGTGAGATGTAAGACGTTTGCTGCGGTCGTGAATGAGCGCAACAGAAAAAAAAAAGGGGGGAGGGGGGGGGGGGGGCTACTCTAGGTTTTCGAAGACTGCATATGCTAGCATTACATACTCGATCGTGGAACTCCGCTGCTGTGCCAGATTCGCACGCGCATCGAGCGCCTGGCGGAGGTCATTGCGGCGCTGAGGGCAGCGAACGCGCCGACGAGCTCGCGAGCGCAGCGCATGAACTCCCGTCTCCGTCCCAGCGACGAGTCCCTCGCCCTGGAGACCACCTGCGGTACCTCCGGACGCAGCGCCCTGACCCGCTCATCGCACGAGATGGTGAGCGCATTCACAGCGTCAAGGGCCGATCGATGGCTCGGCTACAGCGCGCAATAATCCTCAGTGCGCGCATTGGATGCGTGTGGCCTGGGGAACGACGACGCACCACGGACTCGCGACCAGTGACGTGTATGATGGCTGCGGCGCGATAGAAACCTTCGAGCACCTACTGCATTGACAGAGCATAGGGTGTACTTCCGGACAGCGTTGCGTGCTCCCTAGGGAGCATATGCAGGGACACTAGCGTTGCTGTGCTCCTGTGGTCACCTAGCAGTAGGTGCATCCGCGAGCGAGCACATGTGAGCCTGTATGAATACTTCAAAAAGCGGGCTTTTTTAAGGCCTTACAGCATCCCCCTATTTGAACATCCCGCGCTGGCGTCTATCGCTATGGCAACTAAATGACGCGCGTGGACGCTAAGTTGAGCAGTTGTGTGAATACAGGTGAAATCCTACTTCTGACGTTTTAGCGCTGAATTTTTGGTATACGCGGACATCTTGTGGCAAAAGCTTTCTGCACTATTCATTTACCGCTAACTTGAGACGGAGTGAAGGCACGTGAAGAGTGAGGCGAGTGATGCGCTCACTTGTTCCCCTGCTTCGGTGGACGTTGGTCAACATTATAATCAACTTCAGTGTGACAAAACTTCAATATCTTCAATGGTATTCTGCTACCCGTGTAGCTCGTGTAGGTTAAAAAATGTCCCTGGTACCAGCGCTAACGTCTTCCACTAAAGGCCAGGCTCGCAGGGCGTTTACGTTCTGCCCACATTTACTAGCACCCGCCGATTCTTAACTCAAGGTCACCGCATTTTGTTGACTGCGTGTACATGTACTCTGTAGCAGTTCAAGACAACAGCGCAAACGATAAGCCAGTTCCTGTTCCCTCTGCACGTAATATCACCCCAGGCGTGAAGGCGATTTAAGTGCCGTTGACAAAGAGGCCCTCAGGAAAATCATCAGTGCTCTCGAACGAATTCCTCCCGACTTGCCTACGTATTTTGCGTACGTTAACCCGACAGGCAATTTTTTAATGCGAAAGCATTATGCCAGACAGCACAAAAATGAGCGGTTTCAAGACACACCGACTACTCGATCGTGCGAAAGCACGCTCCACACTCTGGATTTATGAAACTGGGCGCGGTGCGTTTACTTGTATACCAATTTTTGTCCAGCTTGGCCGAGGTCAATCTTCCGTTGACCCGTACCAATTTTGGGGGCTTGGTCCGGGCCAGATTACGGTGCGATAATCGAATTTGGTGCAGTTCGATCGTTATACCAAGAAATCAATTTTGATCGAATTTGGCCTCTGTCAATTTTCAGGTGGCTCGGTCCAAATTAAGGTTCGATCATCGAATCTGGGCGCGATCCATTGTACCTGAAAATCAATTTTGGTCCAGTAATGACTGCGACATTGCAACTAGCGCCCGGGCCAAATTTTGACGGTGACCATCGAACTGGGCGCGTTCTGTAATACCAGTAAATTAACTTTGGCCCAATTTGGCCGAGAGCAATTTTCAGATGACCCGGCAAAATTTTGGGGGTGCCCCAGCCCAAATTTAATGCGACCGTATCGGTCCAGGCGCGGTCCATCACCAGCACATTTTCATGTCTTGCTAACGGTTATAGCGCCGTTATGCAGCTGCGACACTGTTGCAAGCAAAAAAATATATATATATTTTCCGGGGTAGTTGCCTCCAGATGACTGCATTCGCACTAAAAGCCGGCGTCCACCGTTGACCTCCCACGGCAAGGAATTTATACATTTTGGAGCAACGCTCGATATACTAAAAATCAACTGCAGTAAAACGGAAAGTCGAGCTGGGCTAATTTCTACGAAAAATTGAGATGGCACTGCACCAGTGTACGATCTCAGCCCATTCAAGAGAACACAGGGTCGAATGATGAAACGGAACGCACCATGGCCTATATAATGGTCACGGCTGTATAATCGTGCAACATTTCTTAGCTCAGCACTTTATAAAATACATACTGCAAGGACTGTACTGAATCCAGAGTCCTGAAATTTTGCCTGAGAGGAGACGCGGTTTCACTAACCAACCGTGACTAATTATTCGCATTAAAGAAAAAGTAGAACTATTATGATTTTTCCTTATCAAAAATTGGCAATCATGAATCTGCTTTTCAGTAATAAATATACAAGGTGATGTGGGCAGTTGATGCTATACACTCATAATCATGTAACAGGCACTGACTAAAATCCCTGGAGCATTTTATTCCACAAAAAAGAGTAAATAAACCTTCGAAAGTGCTGTTTTTAAAATATGCACATAACTACTCTGAAAATCGGCACAATGTACGCAAGACATGACCTCCCAAAAAATATGGTAGAAGTATTTTTGAAGCTGCGAATTCCAAAATATTTCTGTCGGCTAAAAACAAGAACTATATAGAAGGTAGCCAAGTCTAAATTAGAGGACAAGAAAATACAAACAAAGCTTCGAAAACGATAAAAGCATTTTGGAGTCGTCATGACCTAATTGTAATTTTCTGTAATCTAAAGATGTACTCTCTAAGGACGTCGCCCTGTACCACGATTTTTTTTTTTTTTTTTTGAGAAGTTTCACACCACCTTACTGTACAGCTTAGTGTTCCCGGAGACTGCGAGAAGTCATCTATTACCACCATACAGTACTTTCCATCTGAGAACGGACCACAAAAGTCAACCGAAACTTCCACACACACTACATACAGCGCGAGATAGACAGAAAAGTCCGGTCTGTTATTAAATTGCATTAGTCTTATTTCTGTGCGTACTTTAAGTTAATCAAATGAGCCCCTCAAGTCCCTAAATTTGCTCATTTAGCCGCCAGAACCATGTTTTTTTTTTTTTTTTTTTTGCCTTTCAGGCTGCATGATGCAATACAAGGATTGAATCAGGCACAAAATTGCTAGACAAATCACGCCGCTTACACTCGTTATAGCTCTGCACTAACTCCTGACAGGGCATATATTAAAAGTCGTAACTTAAATAAAAAATTGTTGCGAAACAACTTACATGAAAACGCCTTGAATGATCCGCTCAGTTGCCGTGCTGGCGATCGCAGAAGTGGCTGGATCACAAATGGCAGCTTCGGCGGGAGCAAAAAGCGCGCGAAATGCGCTGCCGTCGTGATACCTGATAGGGAACCAAAGCTGGAGTTTGCTCCGCGACGCCAGCGCTCGGTTTCCAGCGGAGCGGAGAGGAACTACAAAACCTACGCGCATCCGCGCCCGCGCTGCGCGTGGCTGTCTGCGGAGTCTGCGCAGCCTGCTCGCTCGGGAGCGCGTGCTACGTTCAGCCGCGCGTGCACGCGGAGCGGGAGAAGGAGAGTCAGGACGAGCGGGGTTGGTGGCGCGTCTTCGCGCGCAAAAGCGGCGCTCTTTGCCAGTGGGATTTCTTAATTTTGCTTTTTTCTGTGCCCCGGCTGACATAGAGGCTGGCTGGAGGCATGTTTTTTATCGGTGCTTTCGAAAGCAAGAAATTATGATTAATTGATCGCCGGACATTGTTTTCAAAGAGCGCTTGTTGGCAGGCTCAAACATTAAAAAAAAAAAAAAAAAAAATGAACGCGAATTCGCTACGTGAAGGCGGGAGGCAAACGACAGGTACTTTGAAGGACTTGAGGCGGCACCTCTTGATGCCTCTGTCCATGTTCACAGAATGAAGGGTCCAGCCTTCTGGTTGAGAATAACCGATAGGCTTGTGCACAGCGACGAGTGCTCCTTCCTTTCCCTTTCTGACTGGTCACTTGAAAGGGGCCTATTCAGCTCTTTGGGGACAAACGTTTTAGGCAGTGCTGCCGGCGCCGTGGGGCCTGTTTTCGGCGCGTTTAGGATGCGTTCCCTACAAAGGCACAAAGCATGCCGCCTTACCCTTTGGTTCCTGCCGACACCGGCCAGGGGAAGTTCGCTGCTGCGGCGCTGCCGTTCGAAATCAATGACCTATCTACCTTTAACGATGAGGGGTTCCTAACGACTTGGGTCATTCCCCAGAAGCCGAGGCATGCCATTTTTGCGGCAGTTTCCTCTCCGCGAGACGAACAGCGAGGAAATGTCTGACGACTTTCCATGCAGACGGGGACATCTCTCCACGGATACCGTACCAACAGAAAGTATTAAGCGCGAAGCGGCTTTTTGGAGCTGCGAGGCGGTGGGTATCTTCAAGCTCTTTTTTTTTTTTTTTTTTTTTTTTGTTAACGCTTTCAGTTGCCTTTTTCATTTTAACAATGTATGCCTTTTTCAGAGAAAAATTTAAGAGCCGCATGAGCACCTTGGATATTTACTGCCAATTCCCCTTTTAAAGCACCTAACTTTACTAACAGTGCCCTCTTTCTCTCTCTTTTTGTTTTTTTTTTTTTCCTAGTCAGCGCATAGTGCTCAGACTTGTCATTCCACAGAGCAACAGACATTCTCTACCTTCGGCGTTTTAAAAGTGTGAGGCGGATGTGTGATTGGTCCGAGGAGCGAAAAAGGCACAGGAGACATACGAACAAGACAAAAGACTGCCGACGAGATACTGCCAGCGGTGCGCGCTACCGAAAGGAGAGTGGGCTGCACAAACACAAAAAGAGACGATACGGCGGCGCGGCCGCCGACGGGTGTCGTCTAGCTCCCGCGCAGGGGTTTCCGATGGGTATCGGGTTAATGCTGGTATTTGCTAGGGTACACACTCTACACAGACCCGGTCCAACGTTAAAATGGCGAGGAGTCTCTGGCAAAAACCTTTCAAGCACTCTTCTTCACAACAGAATAATTCGTTCTACGAGAAGATCACACTTGCCAGTCAGTGGCACTGTTGCGCGATTTTCGCGTCTTTACACAATAATTATTTCGCTCCCCGCCCCTTCTTCCCTCTTTTCGATTCTGCATTCATAGCGAAGCTTGTTTTGTTCCTTAAGCGCAAAATATTGCCTATGTGTTGCTATTCCATCACATCAAACTAAATGTTTTATAGTATTTCGCGCCTTCCCGCTGTGTTTTGGCTGTAGGGGCTCCGGAGGGGGGGAGGGGGGGGGGGCGCTGCGGTGAAACTTGGCTCCTCCTAATGCAGAACCCTGCGCACGCCTACGAACAGAACAGATTGTGTTGGGACCTTGATAGAGGTGCCCTCTATCAACTACTGTACTTCCTGTACGTGGCAGATCTAGCACAGAAGCTGATTCAGTCTGACCTTGGATTTGATTTAATACACGACCAGCGGGATCGACGAAAAGCGCCAACTCCCGGCTTTGGCATTTGCGGACGACCTGGTATTGATAGCCGAAAACAGCGAAGACCTGAGATGTTTGCTAGATATCTGCCACACGTACAGAGATCACTTACCACACTGGGGCCTCGTTTCAACGCCCGAAAATTAATCGTTGTACGACTGGCCGGCGCCAAAGGTGACTTAGCTGAGTCCATCTGCGGGGAACCTTTGAGCGCAGATATGGAGTATAAATACCTGGGAGCCATTATCTGCAATCAAACTGGCCTATATCATAAGTACGCTGTCAGTGTACGCCAGACGGCCCTTCGAGCGCAGTGCATACTTCGCCGCCGATGCTTATGAGGCTATAACCGATTCGTTATGGTCCGAGACTTCTGGAATCTTGTCAGTATTCCTGCCCTCATCTTCGCGAAAGCGGTTGTCTGTCTCCCATCAGGGACGAGAGGATGATTAGAGCGGCGCCAGGGAATCGAAGTTGGCCGCACAGCAGCTGGGTGCCACGTGCAATATCCAACGAAGCGATTCAGGGCGATCTCTCCTGGTCATCCCTCAAGGCGCGAGAAGCTTCAAGTAAGCTGGCCTACCGGGACCGCCTCCAGTTCATGGGCCGCAACAGATGGGATCGAAGAGTGTTTGAGCACTTGGCAGCTACGTGCATCCACACAAGCTGGGTCAGAGGCCTACCGTGGGCTATACTCAATCCACGAGAAGAAAATTGATCTGTTACAGGCGCCAATTCAGGAACACCTCAAGTCCGATGCGCGGGAAGGATATGAAAGGATGGGGTGGCAGGCTGGGTCATCGAGAGAAACAGCGTGTTCAAACAAGTGCCCTCGGCGCTCGCCTAATTGCGTGGGGAGGGAGGAAGGGGGTATAACTCTCCTGCGACAAAAGCAGCCACGCTTTCCTTTTTTTTTTTTTTCCTATAGTGCGGAAAGGATGAAAGGGGCGGGCAGGCTGGCCACCGCGGACGGCGTGGTTTCAAACGAGTGACGGCTTGGCGATGCCTTCTGCACAGCACACAGCAGTATGCAGGTTTTCTTCGTTTTTATTATTATTTTTTCGTAGCAGTGAGGCATTGACTGCGATGATCTGAGCTGCAGCGGATGGACCACTTAAGATTCGACTGCTTATGTGCGCGCGACCTGGGCTCAATTGGCCATTTTTGTACTTTAAGTTAAGCCCCTTACGTGACACAACATCCTGCATAATATCACAGCTTAATTCCAAGCATCAACGTACGTTTACGCGCCCTTTAGAAGATGCTCTCACTCTTGACAGTTCTTTACCGCCACTACAAAACTGCACGTGTGTGCGCGCAAATAACGTTTTCGTTAGAATGAGGGATGATGATGAATAATTTCATTTACGCCCATCAAGGAATATTCCTCCCCTTTTAGCAGGATGGAATCCCTTGAGATTTAGCGGTGTCCAGGGCCAGATGGATGATTTTATTTTGGACGTCTTTGTTTTGGCTGATCATTAAAGCCTCCCAGGAATCCAAATTCCGGTCTGGTTCGTTGTATCTAGGGCATGTCCACACCATATGCCTGCAATTTCTTTACAGTATTTGCACCGCGAGTCCTGTATCGCCGGATGCCATCTGCTCGTCCACATCAACAAAGTGCACTTCGAGCGTGTTTTGAAGAGCACCAAGTAACATAGGCAGTGTCTAGAGTGGCGTACGACGGTGTTTTTATGCAGCCTTCGAGTACCGCGTACCACGGTACGTGCAGCACTACGTACTGCTGCCTCGTCACGTCCCGGACAAGTGTTTTACAGCGGCGTGTTTAGTGAGAAGTGTCAAAAAACATCGGGCCCCAGCTACATAATGAAAGAGAAGTTCCCAAATGAACACGTGCGGCGCCAAATGCCGCGAGTTTGCCGGAGTGGTGCCGCCGCTAGCGCGGTGGACGACGGCGCACTGCCCTAGTCGTCACTATAGGCCTATATTGTTTCGCATCGAAGCCACCGCTAACGGTGCTTTCGATTTGATCAGCACCGCTGTAAATGGCCTGCCCAGTGTAAAAAATAAAAAAAAAGAAGGTCTACCTACTGTCTTGTCAAAAAAAAAAAAAAAAAAAAAGGATATGACCATATATGGGCCAGGCCTTAGCAGCGGAGATAGCGTACAAGAAGGCCGGGTGGGCCAGCGCTACACATGCGGCAGCTGTTATGCAGAAACTTGCTAGTTATCACAGTGATTCTCACGAGGTGGTCAGTTCGGATACGCCTTTATGTCAGGCTTGTTATTCTAAGAAAGACTATTTCACTACGCACGCTGGCGCAAGAGATCCGCCGCTGCCGTAGCACGCCTCGACGCGGTGATAGGACGATGCTTGAGCGCGCTATTGACGCCAGAGTCGGAAGCAGCTCCACGCATGGTGTTATAAATAATTAGGATATTTGTAACTGCAGCTTCGTTATGCAACGGTTGCGCGCTGTGCAGCAGTGGTGAGCTGCTATTCGCGTTAACTGCGGCTAAGTTCGGTCCTCAGTTAAGGCGTCCGCGTATGTTGATGTGGTCCTTATTGATCATCTTCATTTTTGCGTCTGGAATTAAACGGATTAAGTGGAATGCTGTCAACTGCAGGTACGTTCTTAGGGCTGCACAGGTGCGTCCATCCATGTTTATATGAAGCCCCTATAGACGAAGGCCGTACCTGAATATTACCAAAATGCATGCCAAATTCGGCATTGTGAAATAATGTTAAAAAAAAAAACGGAGGCAGTGTCCAACGAGCGCATCGCGAAACGGCGAGGTAAATAGCGTATACCTTTGGCCGGCCTCGTGGTCCGGCTTGTCGACTGCTATTTTGGCCCGCCGTGTGGATGCTGTCGCGGGCCGGACCCAGCCGGACCATGCCAACACCTTCTAAACTGTCTAGGAGGTGTTGACCATGCGCGATCGACACCACGCGACCGGTCCGCGGCCCAGTCCGTGGTCCGTCGTGTGGATACACCTCAATCGGGCTCAAACGCGCCTCCTCCGTTCACAGACGCCGCCAGGTCCGTGGTCCGCGGTCCGAGAAAAATGCCCAGCCATTTTCGCCCGCTCCGGTCCGCGGACTTGGCGCGGACCTCATAAACCGGAAGTGGAACGTCACGTGACGCTTGCGGACCAAAACAGGTCTGTGGTCCGTCGTGTGGATACACCTTTAGTGCGAGTTGGTAGAGAGAGAGAAAAAAAAAAAAAAAAAAAAAAACGCCTGCAACTTTCTTTTTATAACCGCTTGTTTTCTTAGAATTTTGTCTGCTCGAGTCAGTGTCTGTTTTTCTAATCGGTAATGATTGAGAATATCATATGTTTTCAGCTTCTCGCTCTGAAGGGGCTCTCTGCTCGACGAAACCGCACTGGTATCCCGGTGTGTAAGTCCTCGGGCCAGTGCATGCGCTATCTCGTTTCTTGCCCCGCCGGAGTGGTGCAGTGGTTAAGACGCTCGACTACTGTGCCGGAGTACCCGGTTTCGAACCCGACCTCGGCGGCTGCGTTTCGATGGAGGCGAAACGAAGAGGCGTCTGTGTGCTCTGCGATGTCAGCTGTCCGCGCACGTTAAAGATCCCCAGGTGGTCGAAATTACTCCGTAGCCCTCCACTACGGCTCCTCTTTCTCTCTTTCCACTTTCACTCCCACCTTCCCTTACGGCGCAGTTGAGGTGTCCACAGAAAACAAGTGAGACAGTTACCGCGCCTTTCCCTTCCTATAAATCACCAATATATCTCGTTTCCTCGCAGGCCCTCGTGGGTCGGAGTCCAGACGTGGTTAATTAGCTCCACCGGTGGTGGTCCGGCAGGCATAATCTTAACTGTTTCGGCAGATACCCTGCCTACGTTGTAGTTTCGGACAGCCGATTAGGAACTGGTTACAATCGCCCTTACATTCTGTTGAGTTAGGACCAGCGTAATGGCCACCTCCTCAGCCGCTGTTGGGTCCCTCACGAGCCCCGGTTTCCGTCCTCCCTGGTTGCTAGGACTACGAAACCCGTTCTGCGTTCGTATTCCGCCGCGTCCGTGTAAACCACGTCCTGTCTGTTTACTAGTTTTTTTTCTGTAGAGCTTTCGCTCTGTCTTTTCTTTTACCGTCATGGTGTACCGGGTGCATGTTCCTTCGGAGTGGTGGGATTCTTATTTTGTTCCTTATGTTTGTTGGGTTATCCTCAGTCAGTTTGAACCTTGCTCAAGGTTCGAAGCCCAGCTTCAGTAATATTTTTAGTCCCGATCGGCTGCGTAGGAGTCGTTGCTGCTCTGTTACTCTGGCAGCGTCAATGAACTCGTCTAGTGTGTTTGAAATCCCCATGCCGAGAATTTTCTGGGTGGATGTGTACGGAGGGAGGCTCAGGATGATTTTGACACCTTTTCTAATTAGGATTTCAATCTTGTTAACAAACGCACCACCCCAGGAGACTCGCGTCTCCACCCACCCTAGCCAGAGGGGCTTTAAACAGCGCGCCTCTCTCTCTTAAAAACAAAAAGAGAGAGAGAAAAAAAAAAACACGACAGTGTGAACGTCACCAGTGCCTCCTGGAGGAGGCACTGACGTCACCCATCTGTCACGTGATTGCACACTCTGCATCTGCATGCTTAGTAAAGCACGTATCACCTAGAGACGTGTGACCGCGCGCCCATTTCTGCTCGTGTTTACGCACTATGCGCGCGTTTTGGAATTTTTGGCTTGTGTTTTGTAAGTGAAGAAATGTGTATACTCGCGTAATGCTGTCAGCAGGCCGCACTGGACGCAAAGTGCCACAACGCAGCGTGCGCACTTTTGGCAAACGATTGGTGCCCTGTGTCACGTTTGAAAGGTTCGAAAGAAGGCCTGAACGATTTTCTGCCCGACTACGGGGTAGACGTGCAGTTTACAAGGCAGTGACTGAACTTGCACTGGCTGGTTTGTTGCCGGTGATCGAAGGCGAGCAGCGTTGTATGTGACTACGGCATCGCCTGTAATGGAAGTACTATGTTAAGGTGAGTAATGTTCTTCTGCATATTCTCAAGCATGTATTTCCGGAACGGTGGCGTATCGTACCTGCTGTGCCATTTTTTTTTTTTTTTTTTCTGGCTACTTGCTACAAAAATGTCATCGCCGATGTCGGTGGAAGTTGCGGCAAGTTTTTGCGCAGATGTGCCGCAGAGATAGCATAGGACTCTGTTTTGACAAAAATAACGCTACCACACTTGTGATATGCTGCTCATACCTTTACAATCCGCAGATGATTGGCTCACGAGTGTCCTTTTGAAAAAAAAAAAAAAAATGCTACCACGCTTGCGATACGCTGTTCATATTTTTAGTGTTCCAAATGCTTGACTGGGCTTTGCTTTTGCTTTTTTTTATTTTGTACCTTGCAAGTTTGAAGTTTAATATTTATTTCTCACTATATGTGCCTCATTCTGTACACTGGTGCCGGTTCACACCACGGCGCAAGTTAAAGGAAGTGCACTTTGGTTGTGCGTCAAATTTGTGGTTGGCTTTCGAAGTAACAGCACTTTGCGGACGCTGGGGTTGAAACCACTATTCATCCGCCGCGGTGGCTGAGTTGCTTTGGCGCTCTGCTGCGGATCCCGAGGTCGCAGGTATGATCCAGGCGAAGCGCACGAACTGTTAAAACGCATCTCGGTTTATCTTGGTTTGCTGCTACCACCGTAAGTAATTTTATATCCACATTATTTGTTCTTATGATGCCGATATTGTTTATGGTTACCTGGAGTGTAATCTTTCCTTTCGATCACGGTGCTTTTCTTATCGTAATGTTTCACGTATAGTTTCGAAGAATCGTTGGCGTCCTTATTCTGTGCACACATGAGAGATTCACTACTGCGCCGTGTTTGGTGATTCTTTTAGTGTTGTCGTCAGTAGCTGCAATTACAATGAGGGGATATGTGCAGGTTATACATCTGCCTTCAAGTAGAAGCCTGCTGTGTGGACTTTGTGGCCTCCATATGGGATTGAAAGCTACGCTGTAAGTTGGTGTCATGAAATGTTTTTGGTTGCTTTATTTTTCCTTTTCTTTTAAAAGTACCGCTTGCAGCTGCACGAACAGCTTTATCTCATGCATTTGCCTACCAAACCTACTCCTATTAGTTGCTTATTAGAATGGACATACTGCAGGCAAATTGGGGTGCTGGGTTTTCAATTGCAGTTTTTTAATATGTTGCATTTTAAAAATAAAGTTCCAAAAGTCCTCATGGCTTTAGTTGCATTATGTGACACTGCTTTGATTAAATGTATTGAATGAGTGGTGCATGCGTTTTGCCTTTTTTCCTTAAAAAATTATGACTACGATTTAATGGCAGTTATAACAGCTGACTGAGAGAGAAATAACTAGTTTTTAGCACTGTCCCAGTGAATAATAAGGGCCTCTGCTATCTTTTGTGTCTGTGTCATGATTATAGCAAAGCAGTGTGATTGCTTATGTACTGTGATTTTGACTTGAAGTGAAGAGAGTCCTTGGGTGTTGACATTAATTTGAAGCTGCTCCGGACAGCATGTTTCATGAATCACAGGGCTGCTTTGTTAAGAAAAACCATTCATTGACTTTTTTCTGCCAGTTGTGGGATATAGCTTGCAAGCAATAATATACTAACCAAGTTGCCCTTAATTCATTATGTAGTGCAAGCGACATGAGAAAAGCACCGCTGTGTTCTGCTTTTGTTTATCATTAATGCATTCATTTTACCCCGCTGGGGTGGAGTAGTGGCTACAGTGCTCGACTACTGTTCCCAAGGACACGGGATCGAGTCCCAGCCTCGGCGGCCGCTTTTCGTTGGAGGCGAAAAGCAAGGTGCTTGTGTGCTGTGCGAAGGCAGTGCACGTCAACGATTCCCAGGTGGTCACTACGGCGTCTCTCATAGCCTGAGTCGCTTTGGGACGTTAAACCCCACAAACAAAACCAACCAACCACACCATTACTGCATTCTGAAGGAGTGAAAATTATTGAACCAATTTTGGCAAACATGCCTAGGCTTTCTTTGTGAAGCTAACTAGTGTTTTGCTTAATAGCTACATATTCTACTTTGGTAAGTATGAATAACTGGCTTATTTATTTAATGATAATTGGCCACAGTGGCCTAGGGTATGAGCCTTGCATACAGGTGGTGCATTCTATCCTCTAATGTCACTAGGGAGCTATCTCTGTCTGGTGCTCTTCTTAACTGGAATAAAATGCTAGAGAAATGGGCTAAAGTGGCCATTGCACCTTAAAAGTTGGTCAAGATCATATTTATTGTTTCTTCCTTAGCTTTACGTAGTACCAAACTGTTTGGAGCATTAGGACCTCTGTTATGCTTTTTCATATCCTTTAGTTTCTGCTACCTCTTTTTCATTTCAGAAGTCAGTACATTATTTCAACTCTGTTGTTTTTCGAGTGAAGATCTCGGTAACACAAGCCAAAAAAGCTGGTTTTACTCCCAGTGCATTATTTTTATCCTCTCCGTGATGACATCACAGTGATAAGCAGCTTGCTGTCATGCTAGGGGGCATCACGGGTATGCTGCCTGTTGGCAACTGATGATGCACGCTCATGACGCAGCAAACTCTGTGACAAAACTTATATGCCGTGCATGCTTCTTGTGCCTGTTTATTGATATTTTCACAATATCTTGCTTATTTTCCTTGTTGAAAGTAATAAGAGTTTCATCAGCAAGTGATATGCTGTACTCATGCCTTATGGAATTGGAATTATGGCCCACTTGGCGGTTCATAATTAGATGACAAAAGTGTGAGAGCAACAAGGGCATAAGAAGACTGAAAACAATGAGCGCAAAGATTAAACTGATGTTTATGAATGCAGGTGTAGTGTGCCAATAAGAAAGATTTTTGGCATATATGCTGAAATATTAGATAAAATTAATTTCCAACCTTATGCAAAAAAGCAGCAACAGAATAAACAAACGATAAATTTTTGTCTATAGAGGCCACTGAAAAAATTCTGACATGTTTGTTTCCCGGAAACGTGCATTTTTTAAGCCTCAGTCAATTCTCTTTGCCCTTTAATTCTTTCACTGATCTTTGTGTTGCAGAGGCGGAGTAGACAGGGACAAATGCATGGACGAATGTGTAAAGTTTGAAGACAGCATGCTCTCAATGCCTTGAGGAAAAAATTCCGAGCACTTATCACTGCATTAGTGAATCAGGAAGACTGTTTTATACCACAGACAGGTTTTGTTGCTCCTTTGAGTGCACGAGGTGCAGATGCAGTCTTCCGATGGCTTTGAAGACTATATTATATTTCAACTTCCTAGTATTCTCTTTATTTTGTGTGTTAGTAAATACATGTTAGCATGTAATTTTTTTATTTGACTTTTTTTATTTGACCAGTGACATGTTTTAGGAGGCATGCTCACTTGGGCACAAAATCCTTCAAGGGGCTTTTTACAGTCGTCTTGTTTTGTGGTGCAAATAGACCTGCACATTCCAAATTTGTCGAGATGAACTGCTGCTCTATTTGCTCCAACTATTCCAAACGGCTTTCCCTGCTCCACCGTGCTCCAAAACTGCCAAAAACCAGCTGCCACAATAATATACTATTAGATTTAGTGGAGCATGTTTTTGTTCTGCAGTGGGCAGTAGTATTGACTACAAAAATGCAGTCATCCAATTCTATTAAGTGAGAAGCGCAGCTGGCCAGTGGCACGCTGTGAGTTGAGTATCTGTGCTATAAGTGCCGCCATAGTCAGAATGATGGCAGCACACCGGTGGTGGAAATATAACACAATTGCATTATTGCTGATAAGAATAAAGTTTTTCATAAAATAGAGAAGCATAGAGCATATTAAGCATTTGTTTGGAAGTAAACTTGGATGCGAGAGTTGGACGGTGAAAAAGGCTGACCGCCGAAGAATTGACGCGTTTGAATTGTGGTGCTGGCGAAGACTCTTGAGAGTTCCTTGGACTGCCAGAAGATGAAATCAGTCGATATTGTCGACCATAAACCCTGACTGCTCACTGGAGGCTTAAATTCTAAAGTTAAAGCTCTGCTACTTTGGTCATCTGATGAGAAGAGAGGAGTCGCTGGAGAAAGATTTGATGTTGGGAAAGGTTGAGGGTTGCCGGAGAAGGGGTAGGCAGCGAACGCGATGGTTAGATGGCATCCTCGAGGCACTGCAGATGAAGTTATGTGATGTTAGGAAGATAATAAGAGACCGGAAAGCGTGGCGTGACATGGTCCATAGGGTCACGAAGAGTCGGACACGACTGAACGCCTGAACTGAACTGAAACTTAAAACGAGTCACAGTTGATTGCAAAAGAAAACACTGTGCATTGATATAGGACCCCCTTTCAGTTTTTTTAATCATTGGTGGAGAAAGAAGGGAGAACAGCAAGCGAAGCAGATCCCATTAACTACTGTGAGCCGTTAGGAAGCTTGTCCGGCTGCAGAGAACTGCACTAGTTTTTCTAATATTTCTGTTGTGAAAATGAGCAGGTACTTTACCATCGAGCCTCTTATCAATAAATTATAAGCGTGTCAAGCCTTTGTTAGACAAAAGCATTAAGTGTTATGGGGCTGGTGCACCAAAAGTGCCGCCCGCTGGGGTGGCGCAGTGACTAAAGCGCTCGACTACTGTGCCCAATGATGTGGGAAGGAATCCCGGCCTCGGTGGCCGCTTTTCAATAGAGGCGAAAAGCAAGGTGCCCATGTGCTGTGCGATGTCAATGCACGGTAAAGAACCCCAGGTGGTCGAAATTTCCGGAGTCCTCCACTACAGCATCTCTCATAGCCTGAGTCGCTTTGGGATGTTAAACCACCACAAGCCAAACCAAGCCAGTCATAAAGCACGCAAGCATTCCATTTAATGCTCTTTTACAAATTGTTGCTCAGGTTAGCTGTATTATTTTAAGCATTGTACATGTTTTCGTCATTTGCATTTTCTGGTGAAAGATGCTTGCGTAGTTAGCAAAGCATTGAGCGTTAAATGCATAAGGATATGTTTCTTTTTTTTGGGGGGGGGGGAGGGGGGGGAATAAAAAAATGGCAATTATTAAAGGTGTTTGACTCTTGAAACTTGTTCTTGTACATAAAAAAATGCTTCAAAACTTATTTTATTGCCCTGAAGCTGCTCAAAAACGATATTATTACTACAATTTTACTAAATAGCAGCTTGTTTATGAATCTTGTTTTATGGCATAAATACTGCTTGAAACCACCTTTTTCAATGCAGGCTCTTCTACTCTGAATCTTTGCTTCGCTGGAACTGCTTTTGACCCTTCTATCCTGTTGCTGCTCATCATCTCGGCAGCATAGCTTTCCAGCTACGTGTGGCTTTCAACAAGAAGGCTGAAGTAGCAGTGCATTCACTGAATCTGGCTTCATACCTTATTCCGGCCTGGCTACTACCACTTTGAAGCAGCACCTGAATCCTGCGTCACCTACACAAGCCATCACTGCCTTGGGATCGCCTGGGTCATGAAAATGCTATGAATGCAACCTGCAATATCCCTTCTCACACAGGTTAGTTGCCTGCCTCAAATCTGTTGTGTTGGTGTCAGTGTTGTGCCCCCTTTTTCTAATTTCTACTGTAGGTTATCCATGGCTGTCAACTTCATTGCTTCAGTGGCCATGTCATATGTCTGAATGTTTTGTCATAAGGCATTGAACTAAAACTTGGAGAGAAACAAGCAGCTCACTTGAATTCCATCCATTCTGTCTGAAAAGGGTCAGTGCAGCTTAGGGTTGGCAGAGTTCATCATTCTGACCTCAAATTTCATGAATGCATCTTGCACAAATAGTTATTGGAAATATACTTGGCTGTATATCTTTCCATGGTGATGCACCGGAAAGAGTTGAGCTAGGCAAACCAGCCAATTCAGTTTCTTTTTTGTGTCCTAAGGAGAAACTTAGCAAAAGTCTCCTTGGAAATTCAGGCTTTCACTGACAAATACAAAGTTTATTTTCTTTTATTTTATAGATGTTAGTGATGTAAAGCTGTCGAAATCTTGGATCGTTTCTCTGTTTGCAGTAACTTAATACCAGATCTACTCATATGAGCTGATCCCCCACTTTTTGCATCAAGAATTTGTTTTAGTTAGGCATAGGTTTTTCTTGTATTCGTTAATCTTGTGATGTCACCATCACCAGTGCAAACCATGGCAGCATGCAAACATTCCGCACTGATAAAGTCTGTTTTCATCTTTTGCCTTGGGCTTCTGCATTGGTAGCATGTTCTTCGAATTTGGCAGAATGTTAGTGTGCAGTTTACCATGGGGGACAGTCTAGCATTGAGATGAGCGTAGCAGTTCTAATGTTATCACCAAAACACTGTTAAACTGTTACATAAAATTTTATTGAAAAAGCAGGACCTTCAGACCCTCAAAGGATTTGTCAAGCTTGAAATTGGGAATGAAAAAGCCCAACCCCTCTCATGTCATAGCTGACAAACATTCGCAATGCACACACATGACTGTCCAGCATGTTTCCTTAATCTCACGTAAAAAACATGCTTCTGAACTTATTTTAGCGCTGGTGTACATGTTTGCTGTATCTCACTGCATATGGCAGGCACTTTGGAACTGATGGTTGGGCAATTTGGTATGCCATTTCAAGAACAGGTGGGCTTAGACAAAGAGGACAAAGGGAAGGTACATACAGATGGGTGCTGACTTGCAACTGAAGTTTTATTGTTTGGAACATAGAATGAATAGGTCAGGCTCCAGACAACAAAAACAGAAATTAATCGCACTGATTCATGCACATAAACAGCTAACCAAAAGAAGATGAAACAGCATCATCACTTGGCTAACAATCCCAATTTTTGCTGATAATTCTAAGGACAGGTTGCCAGTATTTTGATCAGGTTTGCACAGTTTCAGTAACTTCTCTGGTTAGTTTATAGTATCTGAACATACGATATCTGTGCCTTTGAATGGCACAGATGCTGTATTTTTGCAATTCTAACTCTAAAAAATAAAGAAAAGTTTGCATTCAAACCTAAACACCGTCTTTTTGGCAAGGAACAGCGCATAGACAAAGCTGCCAGTGCACTTGCTCTCTGAGTTGTTGAGCTGGAATCATCGAAGTCTCGAGAGGGAACAGAGTCTATGACACGATTTTCAGCTTCTTGCGTAGCTTCATTCTGACACTAAATGACAGCTGTTGTCGCAGAACGCCATAGTTGGCCAGCGTGATGTCACATGCATTTTGAACCTGCGGCCATTCGGTGGCGCTCAGTATGTTTCGCAGGCATTGCGGGAACATGTTGCTCAGTTCTGTGGCAACAATTTGTTGGCCATGGCGGAATCCAGAATAAGTTTGAGAGGGCAGCCACAGCTTCATCATTAAGCGAACTTATTCACGTTTGCACGCAGCGGTGGCGTAGCGGTAGAACATCCGCCTTGCATGCAAGAGGACCGGGGTTCAAATCCCGGTGCCGCGCAATTCTCCACCGGATGAAAAAAAAAAAAAAAACTTGTCGATGGAATTGCATAAACAGGTTTGGGGTGCGACCTGATGCCGGTGAACACCTTCGGCAACACACTCCCCTCACCAGAACAGGAGTTGGCCACCCTGGTGCAGTAATTGGCCGCAACCTCTCATGATAAGCTCCACAAAACCCCGGCCCTCAGTCACCAACGGCTGCGGAACAACTGACCACGGCGACGGTCAGACCTGTGACGCAGCAGGGGGTGCTAAGAAAGCCTGGCTCCGCTGGACAGGCCGCCATTGGAAACTGATCCTGGAACCCTAGCTAGTGAAGCTAGTTTAGCGGTGCTGTTAGAGGAACTAGATGGTATGAAAAGGGATGTCATAGGGCTTAGTGAGGTTAGGAGGCCGAATGAGGCATATACTGTACTAAAGGACGGGCATGTACTGTGTTATCGAGGCTTACCAGAGAGGCGACAACTAGGAGTAGGTTTCCTTCTCAATAAGTATATAGCGGGTAATATAGATGAATTCTATAGTATTAATGAGAGGGCTGCAGGCATCGTAATTGGGCTTAATAAGCGGTATAAACTGAAGGTTGTACAGGCCTATGCACCTATAATGTAGTTATGATGACCAGGCAGTTGAAAGCTTCTATGAAGATGTAGAATCGGCAATGCAAAAAGTAAAGACGCAGTATACTGTACTAATGGGCGACTTCAATGCCAAGGTAGGGAAAAAGCAGGCAGGAGACAAGGCAGTAGGTGACTATGGCATTGGTTCTAGGAATAGCAGGGGGGAGTTACTAGTTGAGCTTGCAGAGCGCAATAACTTACGAATCATGAATACCTTCTTCAGCAAACGGAAGAACCGGAAATGGACATGGAAAAGTCCTAATGGGGAGACTAAAAATGAAATAGACCTCATAATGTGTTCAACTCCCGCAAGATGTATAGGTAATCGGGAAAGTGCGATGCAGTGACCACAGAATGGTGAGGTCCCGAATTAGTCTAAATCTGAAGAAGGAACGCAACAGATTACTAAGAAAGAAACCCATAAAAGAATTAGCGGTGAGTGGGAGGGCAGAAGAGTTCAGGATCTCACTACAGAATAGGTATTCACCTCTAACTGAGGATGGCGACATTACCCTAGAAGCAAGGAACATTACTAAGTGCGTGGTAGAAGTAGGCAGTAAAATAGTTAGAGAGGATACCGGTAAGCTGTCTAAGGAGACGAAAGATTTGATTAAGAAACGCCAGAGTATGAAAGCTTCCAATCCAACAGACCGGATCGAATTGGCCGAGATATCAAAGCTAATCAGTAAGCGCAAGGTGGCCGATATAAGGAAGTATAACATGGAGACAATTGAGCATGCTGTAAAGAACGGGGGAAGCCTTCAAGCGGTAAAGAAGAAATTGGGCGTAGGCAAAAACCAGATGTATGCGATAAGGGACAAAGCGGGCAACGTCATCACGAATATGGACAAGATAGTCAAAGTAGCCGAGGAGTGCTATACAAATCTCTACAGTAGCCAAAGTAGTCAGGACCGTAATGAGATTGGCGGTAGAGAAAAACAGTCAGACGTTCCACCAGTGACAAAGGACGAGGTCAAGAAAGCACTAGAAACTATCTTCATCATCAGCCTGATTATACCCACTGCAGGGCGAAGGCCTCTCCCATATTTCTCCACTTAACCCGGTTCTGTGATAGCTGCATCCACTTGACTCCTGCGAACTTCTTAATCTCATCCGCCCACCTAACTTTCTGCCGCCCTCTGCTACGCTTTCCTTCCCTTGGAATCCAGTTTGTTACCCTCAGCGACCATCGGTTATCCTCTCTTCGCACTACATGTCCTGCCCATGTCCATTTCTTCTTCTTAATTTCTACTAGAATGTCGGTAACTTGAGTTATTTCTCTGACCCACTCTGCACGCTTTCTATCTCTTAATGTTACCCATATCATTTTTCGTTCCATAGCCCTCTGGGTTGTCCTCAGCTTAAGTAGAACTCTCTTGGTTAGCCTCCACGTTTCAGCCCCATAGGTGAGTACAGGTAAGATGCAACTGTTGTATACTTTCCTCTTGAGCGATACCGGTAAGCTGCTAGTCATAATCTGCGAGTGTTTGCCAAATGCGCTCCATCCCAATCGTATTCTTCTTGTTATTTCCTTTTCGTGGTCCGGATCTGCGGTTACTACCTGTCCTAAGTAGACATATTCGCCTACTACTTCCAGTATTTCGCTACCTAATGTAAACTGCTGTTCCTTCCCGAGGCTGTTGAACATTACCTTAGTCTTCTGCATATTGATTTTCAAGCCTACCTTTCTACTTTTCCTGTCTAGGTCATCAATCATTATTTGCAGTTCATCCCCCGAGTTGCTTAGCAAGGCAATGTCATCAGCAAATCGCAGATTACTGAGGTATTCTTCGTCTACCCTTATCCCTAACTGCTCCCATTCCAAGTCTCTGAATACCTCCTCTAAGCAAGCTGTGAATAGTACTGGGGAGATTGTGTCTCCTTGCCTAACACCTTTCTTTATGGGAATTTTGTTACTTTCTTTATGCAGAACTATGGTTGCTGTGCAGCAACTATATATATCTTCCAGCACTCTCACGTATGGCTCGTCTACCCCCTGATTTCGCAATGCCTGCATCACCGCCGAGGTTTCAACTGACTCAAATGCTTTTTCGTAATCAATGAATGCTATGTATAAGGGCTGGTTATATTCCGAGCATTTTTCTATCACCTGATTGATGGTATGGATATGATCGATAGTAGAGTACCCTTTCCGAAACCCTGCTTGATCCTTTGCTTGATTGCAGTCTAAGGTTGTCCTGATTCTATTAGCGGTTACCTTAGTAAATACCTTATACGTAACAGACAGTAAGCTGATTGGTCTGTAATTTTTAAGGTCCTTAGAGTCCCCTTTCTTGTGAATGAGGATAATGTTTGCATTCTTCCATGGTTCCGGTACCGTCGATGACACCAGGCACTGTGTATACAGGGTGGCCAGTTTTTCTAGCACGATATCCCCCCCCCCCGTCCTTCAGCAAATCTGTAGTTATCTGATCCTCTCCAGTTGATTTCCCCCTTTTCATAGTTTCTAGTACTTTCTTGACCTCGTCCTTCGTCACTGGTGGGACGTCTGACTGTTTTTCCCTACCGCCAATCTCATTACGGTCCTGACTACTTTGGCTGCTGTGGAGATTTGTATAGCACTCCTCGGCTACTTTGACTATCTTGTCCATATTCGTGATGACGTTGCCCGCCTTGTCCCTTATCGCATACATCTGGTTTTTGCATATGCCCAATTTCTTCTTTACTGCTTCAAGGCTTCCCCCGTTCCTTATAGCATGCTCAATTTTCTCCATGTTATACTTTTTTATATCGGCCACCTTGCGCTTATTGATTAGCTTTGATATCTCGGCCAATTAGATCTGGTCTTTTGGATTGGAAGCTTTCATACTCAGGCGTTTCTTAATCAAATCTTTCGTCTCCTTAGACAGCTTGCCGGTATCCTCTCTAACTATCCTACCGCCTACTTCTACCGTATTAGTGATGATATCTCTGAAGTTATTGTTCCTTGCCTCTAGGGTAATGTCGCCATCCTCAGTTAGAGCTGAAAACCTATTCTGTAGCGAGATCCTAAAATCTTCTGCCCTTCCCCTCACCGCTAATTCGTTTATGGGTTTCTTTTTTACTAATCTGTTGCGTTCCTTTTTCAGATTTAGGCTAATTCGGGACCTCACCATCCTGTGGTCACTGCATCGCACTTTCCCGATTTCATTTTTAGTCTCTCCGTTAGGACTTTTCCATGTCCATTTTCGGTTCTTTCGTTTGCTGAAGAAGGTATTCATGATTCGTAAGTTATTGCGCTCTGCAAACTCAACTAGTAACTCCCCCCTGCTATTCCTAGAACCAATGCCATAGCCACCTACTGCCTTGTCTCCTGCCTGTTTTTTCCCTACCTTGGCATTGAAATCGCCCATTAGTACAGTATACTGCGTCTTTACTTTTCGCATTGCCGATTCTACATCTTCATAGAAGCTTTCAACTGCCTGGTCATCATAACTACATTATAGGTGCATAGGCCTGTACAACCTTCAGTTTATACCGCTTATTAAGCCCAATTACGATGCCTGCAGCCCTCTCATTAATACTATAGAATTCATCTATATTACCCGCTATATACTTATTGAGAAGGAAACCTACTCCTAGTTGTCGCCTCTCTGGTAAGCCTCGATAACACAGTACATGCCCGTCCTTTAGTACAGTATATGCCTCATTCGGCCTCCTAACCTCACTAAGCCCTATGACATCCCTTTTCATACCATCTAGTTCCTCTAACAGCACCGCTAAACTAGCTTCACTAGCTAGGGTTCCAGGATCAGTTTCCAATGCCGGCCTGTCCAGCGGAGCCAGGCTTTCTTAGCACCCCCTGCTGCGTCACAGGTCTGACCGCCGCTGTGGTCAGTTGTTCCGCAGCCGCTGGTGACTGAGGGCCGGGGTTTTATGGAGCTTATCATAGGAGGGTGCGGCCAATTACTGCACCAGGGTGGCCAACTCCTGTTCTGGTGAGGGAGCGCGTTGCCGGAGGTGTTCACCGGCATCAGGTCGCACCTCAAACCTGTTTATGCAATTCCATCGACGCGTTTTTTTTTTTTTTTTTCATCCGGTGGAGAATTGCGCGGCACCGGGATTTGAACCCCGGTCCTCTTGCATGCGAGGCGGATGTTCTACCGCTACGCCACCGCTGCACTTATTCTTCTTACGAACATGAAACGAGAAACTATGAAAAGGGGGAAATCAGCTGGAGAAGATGAGATAACTACAGATTTGCTGGAGGACGGGGGGGGATATCGTGCTAGAAAAACTGGCCACCCTGTATACGCAGTGCCTGGTGTCATCGACGGTACCGGAACCATGGAAGAATGTAAACATCCTCATTCATAAGAAAGTGGACTCTAAGGACCTTAAAAATTGCAGACCAATCAGCTTACTGTCTGTTACGTATAAGGCATTTACTAAGGTAATCGCTAATAGAATCAGGGCAACCTTAGACTGCAATCAAGCAAAGGATCAAGCAGGGTTTCGGAAATGGTACTCTACTATCGATCATATTCATACCATCAATCAGGTGAAAGAAAAATGCTCGGAATATAATCAGCCTTTATGCATAGCATTCATTGATTACGAAAAAGCATTTGACTCAGCTGGAACATCGGCGGTGATGCAGGAATTGCGAAATCAGGGGGTAGACGAGCCGTACGTGAAAGTGCTGGAAGATATATATAGTGGCTGCACAGCAACCATAGTTCTGTATAAAGAAAGTAACAAAATTCCCATAAAGCAAGGTGTTAGGAAAGGAGCTCACAAATCTCCCCAGTACTATTCACAGCATTCAGAGACTTGGAATGGGAGCAGTTAGGGATAAGGATAGATGGAGAATACCTCAGTAATCTGCGATTTGCTGATGACATTGCCTTGCTAAGCAACTTGGGGGATGAACTGCAAGTAATGATTGATGACCTAGACAGGAAAAGTAGAAAGGTAGGCTTGAAAATCAATATGCAGAAGACTAAGGTAATGTTGAACAGCCTCTGGAAGGAACAGCAGTTTACATTAGGTAGCGAAGTACTGGAAGTAGTAGGCGAATATGTCTACTTAGGACAGGTAGTAACCGCAGATCCGGACTATGAAAAGGAAATAACAAGAAGAATAAGATTGGGATGGAGCGCATTTGGCAAGCGTTCACAGATTGTGACTAGCAGCTTACCGGTATCGCTAAAGAGGAAAGTATACAACAGTTGCATCTTACCTGTACTCACCTATGGGGCTGAAACGTGGAGGCTAACCAGGAGAGTTCTACTTAAGTTGAGGACAACCCAGAGGGTTATGGAACGAAAAATGGTAGGGGTAACATTAAGAGATAGGAAGCGTGCAGAGTGGGTCAGAGAAATAACTCAAGTTACCAACATTCTAGTGGAAATTAAGAAGAAGAAATGGACATGGGCAGGACGTAGTGCGGAGAGGATAACCGATGGTCGCATAGAGTAACAAACTGGATTCTAAGGGAAGGAAAGCGTAGTAGGGCGCGGCAGAAAGTTAGGTGGGCGGATGAGATCAAGAAGTTCGCAGGGGTCAAGTGGATGCAGCTAGCACAGAACTGGGTTAATTGGAAACATATGGGAGATGCCTTTGCCCTGCAGTGGGTATAGTCAGGCTGCTGCTGATGATGATGATGAATCACGCTTGCCAAATAAAATGTAATTTCTCATGCACATCTCGTCTAGATAATGGTGTGAAAATAAGGAAGTGGGTATACTTTCCAAATCTAAGCACCCCTCACTTATGGCATTGCGATCATAAAAAAAAAAAGGGAGGGGTGCTTACAATTAAGTGAATACAGTGTAAACTTTAAGTGCTTTTCAAGGCACACTGCACACTTTTGAAAAACATCTCAGCATCCACAATAGTGACTGAAAGTAAAGCTTGCCAGCTATACTTCCATCAAATGTAAGTGTTAAGCAGTCATGGAGATAAGCTAACAAGGGAGATTATTGAAGCTACACAAATCGCCTGGCCAAAAGACTGCATGCGTCAGCAGCCCTTCCTTAGGATTGTGAGCAAAATAATTACAATTTCTAGCTACAGGGAAGTGATAATGCTGTTTCATCTTTTAGTTGGTTATTTATGTGCTTGAATTAGTTTTTCTTTTTTTTTTCCTTTTTGGTTTTTTTCTTCACTGTTTTGAGGCTGACCTATTTATTCCACGTTCCAAGCAATGAAACTTCTTTTGCAAGTCATTGCATGTAAGTCTTCATCTCAGGTATGCAGGTCTTGGAATTGAACAGCGGCGCAACACGGAAACGGACACAGACAAGAAGGGGACACCACATGCGCACACTACCAACTATTTATTAAACAGAAAGGTGGCATATTTATACTTCCATCTCAGGCATCAGACTCATCGCCACAGTCCGCTCCAAACCCAACACGTGAACGCCGAGCAGCACCAACAGGATATCGGACAAGATATTTCTAACCTCAGTAGATAAACTATCAAGAACGGGAATTTTTCTTCTTCTGCCCGATTTTCGAGCACAATCCGCTCAGCTTTTTTGGGCGCGGAGAAAACGACAGGTACGTCGTACCGGCCGGCGACCTTCTTCAGGTTATGTGCCACTCGGTGAATATAGGGGACCACTTGTGGTCGCCTTGATCCCGGCTTAGCATGGGATTTCTTCTTCTTCCCTTTCATTTTTTGTAGGAGGGTCTCCGCTATGCTGCAAACAACAGAACACAGGAAACCAGCCATTCGAAGTCTTTAATCTGATTGTTGAAACTAGCCTCAGCCATGTGAGCACAAGACTTAAGTAATGCGGACTCTAGGCAAAGCGAAGCGATCGCCCTTTTTACAGTCTTAGAGTGTGCTGATTTGTACGGAAGCAGTTTCGTTTTGGCATGGGGGGAATAGAGCGTAGCGTAGCGGAGACGCTCCTACAAAAAATGAAAGGGAAGAAGAAGAAATCCCATGCTAAGCCGGGATCAAGGCAACCACAAGTGGTCCCCTATATTCACCAAGTGGCACATAACCTGAAGAAGGTCACCGGCTGGTACGACGTACCTGTCGTTTTCTCCGCGCCCAAAAAGCTGCGCGGATTGTGCTCGAAAATCGGGCAGAAGAAGAAAGCCGTTTGCGAAAAGAGGCACGGCAAGCATTACTGTTCCTGTGCTGCCGGAGTGGTCTACGAAATCCCACTGACATGTGGAGGGGTCTATATAGGCCAGACGGGTCGCTGTATTAACGGCAGAGCACGGGAGCATGAGAAATCGTTAGAAAACGGAGGCGGGTTAAATTTGTCTACCCATTGCAAAGAATGCAACTTTGAGCCAATGCTTAATGGTATAAGGATTCTGGGCAGGAGTCGTGATCAGGTGGCACGGGAAATTCTTGAAGCCTTTATGATCAAAAAGAAGGGTAGCATTTGTGTTAGCGACTCGTCTGTATCCCTCCGTAGAAATGAAGTTTCATTCCTTGATAATTTTTTGACGGCATGCACTGTGCGATTTTAAGCCCGGAATTTTTAATGGCCTTGTGATGTTTAGTTAGGCGGGTTGTTAATTTCGTCGCTCGTTTGATTCTGCATTTGCTACCAGTGCATTTTGTTGCTGTTGTTTTAGGTTTGACCGCTGTAGTTTCTTTTGTTTTGACTCTGCTTTTGCTACGATCGTTTTTAGTTGCTTTTAGGTTCCTGACTGTTTTTGCTCCCCCTTTTTTTGACTATGCCTTTGGTATACGATTGTGTTTGACTGCTTTGCTTCATTTCTTTGACTCTCCTTGAGCTACGAATGTTGGTGTTAGTTGAGGTTTTTGACTGCTTTTGCTTCCTTTGTTTGACTCGGCTTTTGCTATGATCGTCTTTTGTTGTTGTTGGCCTAGCTTTTTTTTTTTACTGCTTTTGCTTCTTTTGTTTTGAGTCTGCTTTTGCTACGATCGTCTTTTGTTGTTGGCTTAGGGTTCTGACTGCTTTTGCTTAACTGTTTTGACTCTGCTTTTGCTACGATTGTTTTATCGTTTTATTTTTTATTTGTTAGGGTTCGGGCTGGTCGCTTCTCATGTCTTACTCTGCTGTTTTCGGTCCACACTGCATTTGCTATGAGATATAGCCTGCCTTCCGTTTAAAAAAAAAATGAAAAGTTTTTTTTTGTTTTTGTTTTTGATAGTTTTTCAACTGAGGTTAGAAATATCTTGTCTGATTTCCTGTTGGTGCTGCTCGGCGTTCACGTGTTGGGTTTGGAGCGGACTGTGGCGATGAGTCTGATGCCTGAGATGGACGTATAAGTATGCCACCTTTCCGTTTAATAAATAGTTGGTAGTGTGCGCATGTGGTGTCTCCTTCTTGTCTGTGTCCGTTTCCGTGTTGCGCCGCCGTTCAATTCCATCATGCACCAACTCGCCCCCCAGGCCGTTATTGTGAAGGTCTTGGAAGTGGCAGTGAACACCTTTTAAAGTGAACAATGCCAAGCACTGTTGACAAGTTGTGGCTGCATATAGATCTGGACAACAAAAGGGAATTTTTTTAAATAACTGGAAGAATCAGATTGGAAATGAGTGTATTTGACAAGTGCTCTCAGATAATGAATAGTATTATATGTGGGTCGAGGCCCCATCGGTAGCGTTGGCCTAGCTGCTCCGTGACTCGGCAGAAGGCCTCAGTGGTGCCGTCAACGACGAGGCGTCGACTAACAAAGCAATGTTTAATACAACATCACATAGGAACGGGCAGAGAAGCAGGCCCGGAGAGAAAACTGACATGCTTCCGATACAGGTGTCTGACGTCGTCTCTGCGATGTCGCTGAAGTCTCTCTGTAGTCTCTCGCAGCGGAATCAGCCGCTGCTTTTTATACACTCGTCAGTTCAGAGGGAAAGGGAGAAGTCATGTCCGAGCAAGCCCTGCTGACTCAGTCTCGGTGGTGTGACAGAAATCTCCACCTCCTCTTAAAGAGCCACTGTCCAGGCAAAGGCGCCCAGTCTTTCGATCAGGTACCGGAGATAGTCTGTGCAAAATGCTACAGTCACACGCGCGCTGCAAAGCATCGCAAATACAATTCAAAGCTCTCTCATGCTCTCCTTTGGGAAGCCAGCTTCCCCGTTTACTGCGGTGGCCCGACGGGCCACGATAATGACGTATGTACCGCGAACGACGTCAATTGGTCCGTCTTGCTGACTGACGGGAGAAGGATGGGTGTCTACCGCTCGCTGCGCGCTTTTCCCTCGCCACGGCCAGACTGAATCCAGCGGCGCGTGCTGCCTCGGCGGTCTTTTTTTTTTGCCCGCGCCCGCGGAGTGCCATGCCCCACCCCCCGCCAAACGCGGAGGAGGAAGGGGAATTTGTCTTGCGGAGGCTAGACGACCTCAGGCAGGAGAGCGAAAAACCTTTGCGAGGGAACGGAAGGAGAGAAGCATGACAGAATCGGGTGATTGCGGTGGCTGTAACTGCGTTATCAGTTAATCTTTTCAAAAACATTTTGCGGCCTTGCGTTCTAGGGGTGAAGTCTCACAGTCACCGCGGAAGAAAATATTTTCGACCGGAGGGTGGACAGTGGGCCTTTAACAGGAGAGGGCGACGCTCTCTCACTTGAGCATCAGGCTTGGCCAGCGTTTGCACACACTCACGCACACAAATTACGGATTGCACACAAATTACGGCACGTGTAAATTCGACACGCCGGATCACGTCAGCGTTGGGCGGTTGTTTGCACGGTGCTGCAATGGGCGAAATGCTTGCTGCTTTGACTGATGTTACGCTGCGTCGGCTGTCGCACATAAGAGGCAAATCGTAACAATGGCTGTATACCAACATCCCTCAAAAGAAAGTTTGTGGCAGCCATTTGTTACCGGCATTCACCTATGAAACAGAAACATGAAGGCTAACGAAAAAGATTCAACCTAAATTGAGTACAACATAGTGGACTGTGGAAAGGAAGATTATAGGCATAACGTTGAGATAGGAAGTGGGCAGTGTGGGCCAGACAGCACATGTTCTAGTTACAAGTGAGCAGAAATTGGCATGGGATGGGCATGTACCAACATCCCTCAAAAGAAAGTTTGTGGCAGCCATTTGTTACCGGCATTCACCTATGAAACAGAAACATGAAGGCTAACGAAAAAGATTCAACCTAAATTGAGTACAACATAGTGGACTGTGGAAAGGAAGATTATAGGCGTAACGTTGAGATAGGAAGTGGGCAGTGTGGGCCAGACAGTACATGTTCTAGTTACAAGTGAGCAGAAATTGGCATGGGATGGGCATGCAATGCCCATCCCATGCCAATTTCCATGCCATGCCAAGAGTAACTGAGCAGACTCCAAGAGGAGGCATACTTCGCAGGGGGCGACAAAGTTAGGTGGATGGATGAGATTAAAAAGTTTGTGGGGTCAAGTTGTGTGTAGCTAGCACAGGGCCAGATTAAATAGAGGAATATGGGAGAGGCATTCCCCCTGCAGTTGGTGTGATCATTGGTAGACCTAGATTGCTTCCCATTGAAGCCACAGCCAAAGGCACTTGCTAATTGATCAGTGGTATAGTAAAGGATTTACTTACGAAACAGCCTTCCTTTCTATCTCAGTGTCTTATAACAGCAAAAAAAAAAAAAAGACAATGAATTTCAATGATACCTCAGCAGCAGAGCTCATATACAAGAACCTGAATGAGTCGGCACTGCACCAGCAGCACCTGCTATACGGTTGTGATTAAAAACTTGCTTGTACTGCAGATCACAGTCAAAACACACTGATATTGCAGTTATCACTCAGTGCAGTCTGCAATCATCAAGAAGTACAGTCGATGACCAATTTTTCTGAACTCTAGGAACTGCAAAAATGCCCAAAAATTGGGGTAGTCAGAAAACTCAAATTTTGCAGAAAAAAGTTACTTTACACAAACTTCCGATTGCCACTGTGGTGGAAGAAGTGGTAAGTAGAAGCCCAGTCTGATGCTTAATGGTCTCTCCACGCAACAGACAGTGAGCGGCAAATTGGTGTTTGATGGCTGTGCTGCCATATCGGCACCTCGCATGCGAACATGTTGGCTTAGACAACGTCCAGATGCGAAAGCAAACCTGCCAGTATGAGTTCGCTGAACTGCCACTTTTTTGAAGGTGCTTCACCTCATAGTCCTATGCCGTGCCGTGAAGCATCTCCAAAATGCTGCAGGTGTATTTGCAGCGGTGAGCCCATATTTCTGGCTTAAAATTTGCTTTATGCAATCACATTTTCAACCCCCTGTAAGTCTGAATTTATTGATGTTCTACAAAACATGTTATATAGAGGCTTGGCTATTGGCAATGGTGCCGCGGTGAATGCAAATGAAATCTGAAAAAGCAAAGAATCAATCATGCGTCTAAAATTTCAGGAGCTCATATACTCTGGAGCATGGGTACTGCCATGAGAAAGTCCGAACAATCAAGTATTTCTAAAAGTTGAGTTTGAATTTTAGGTCGTTGACTATATTCATTTTTTACATACCTTTATCTAAGGGCTTCGTAAGGAAAAAAATTTTGCCATGCTTTTCTGATGCTGGCACAGGGACCCACCATAGTGGCATGTTCAGGCAGTGCTCGCATTGGATGATGACATTAGTTTTGCTGAAGGTACATGTGAAGCAGGAAATGGATCATGCAAGGGTTACAGTGCTCTATTGATGAATACGTTGAGTAATGTCATTAACAGTCATGATGGCTTGTAAGCAAGTGCAAACATTGTGCTCTGTATAGGCATTTTATTGGGGCTGGCACTGCAGATGATGCGGCGGCTAAACTGTTTATGATGTCACCAGAGAATTTGAACATGCTGGTTGCTGTCAGTAGGAGGAAGTTAAGTCTCAATTTCAATTGCATATTTCAGGAAAAAGGATGCCTCTATGGAGCCCAGACTTGAAAATAAAATAAGGTGCATTATTATCTGCTCAAATCCAAAACTGCAATATGTTGGATGATTATGTCATGGCATTTTTAACTGAACTTATGGGGTGTGTGCTTTGGCACCTTGAGTGACACTTTATGCTATGCAGTAGTGAATGCACTTGTAAAATAAGATATCAATGTAAAACGAATCGAATGTCTGAAGAAGCATACAAGAAAGAGCAGTTCCTAAAAACTGATCAATGTCGTAGAAGTAAAAACTTATTTAACAACAACAAAGCTGAACATTTTGTATTAAGGTATAAGTCGACACCATCCAAGACAAATTCTTAGCCTGTCAAGAATGGCATTGTGCAGTAGGCCAGAATGAAATGACTTCATGGTGATTGGAAGTGGATTGGTCATCATGTGTTCACCCCAGCAATTGGCTCACAAATAGGAAACATTGAAAATAGCAATGCTGCAGCGTTAGCGTGCCTTGCAACATAGTTGTATGCATTATTGTTTTTTGTTTGATGTTTCGCTCTTTGGTATAACAAATTTCTTAATTTTGTTAAATTAAAGCAGGGTTGTATGTTTTAACATAATAGCAATAAAGGTACTATTCTCCAGAAAATCTGGCATCGGCATTCTGAGCAAGAAATCACAGGCACGTCTCTGGGATATGATAGCAGGCAGCTGATATGTCCAAACACTAATTGGTTGTAGGGTTGTATGATCTCAGGCTACCACGTGACATGGACGGTTTGGCAAGAGCTGCCAACTGTGGCTTCTCATTTCAGATGGGAGGGCGAGAGGAATCAAAACCTCCAAGACCCTTCCATTTAGTTAGGAACATTACTCCTAGGCCATGCAGGCACATTTATGCGGCTTGGTTTAGCAGAGCTTTTTATTTATTGGGTGATCTTTCAGATGACATAGTAGCTTATGACATAGTATGCTAGATTTGTAGTGAGATAATAGTGGCACAAATTAAGGTAGTGAATAAATGAGTGGCAAAGTGCATTTACGTGGGCGAGGGTCCACAAGTGGAATGAGCCACAGGTCAGTAGATGTTTGCTTAAAGGCTGCCTCCTTTTTTGTTTATTACAATTTGTACCTTAACACTCAGTGAGGCTACATACCTGGTCAGCTGTTAGTGCATTCCATGACTGCACTCCTAATGGAGTGCACTCCACTTGCATTGTTTGCCTGTACGAAAGTGCACTTTCGAAATGGCACTCCCTATACTCGTGCGCTTAAAAGGGGTATAATATTATGCTGCAGTCAAGAAACGCAGAAAAGGCAAGGAGATATTCTTTGTCCTCATGCAGTGAATGGGGTGTGGGTCTCATTCCCTTCCTGAGTAGCCTTGGAGAGCTATGGAAAGTTGTTTAGGGTGAAGCGTGATAAGACTAATGTTGAAATTTGATTCTTTCTGCAGAGTTCGTTGCCCGGTTTTTCCAAGCTCGCCATTCACTGCATCAACTGACTGAAGCCTGCAAGTCAGCATGGGTATATAAAGGCTGTTTCTTGGGAGCCAGCTGAGTTGGCAAGTGGGTGAAGAGCACGAAAAAATAAAATTGGTTGCATGATTTGAACTTCTTTGGCATATTTGTCTTCTCATTATAGCATATTTGCAACAGTGTACCAACATCAGCATCACGGCTTTTCGATACATTGTGCTGTTCCAATCTTCATTATCAGCCATATATTTTTTAACAGTAATCCGCCAAGATAGGGATCGTAATTTAATATTCCCATCATTGGCCTCAGGTGCCATAGTAAACAATGATGCATGTACTCTTGCTGTATTCATGTTGCAAATCCGCAGAAGAGCTTTCAGAGAACTGCAATCCATGTGCTATCCCGCTGGTTTCTGCTGATCCAAAGATAAAAAATTTGTCTCTTAATATGTTAAATTTGTTTTTTGGGCCTCATAATTGCTTGGTGCTATTGAGTGCTTGCTGCTACCTTTGAGGCCTCTGATCAATTTAGCTGGAACATAACTATTGTTTTATATAATATTTTAGTGGTGCAGTTCTGCTCTTATTGCATAAATATGCATGAAGTTAACCATCTTAAGAGTGAATTTGGCAATGTCTGGCAGGCCTTCAAGGCCAGCTTTACAGTTACCACTTTTTTATGGAATACAGACTTGGGCCTTCAATGCTGGTCGGCTTCTGCCAACCTGGTGTGTGCCCGACTGTGGGCCCGTAATCGGCCAAGCACGTTTGGCCGGCCAGGTGGCGTTAAGTCAGGCCTACGTGCTTGGGCCGAGGACGATGGCCGGCTTCTGCCCAACTTATATCTGGCCAACTGTGGGCCGGAATGTTGCCAAGCACGTTTGGCCGACCAGGTTGGCATTCAGTTGAGCATTCGTGCTTGGGCCAAGGACGCTGGCCGGCTTGTACCCAACCTAGTACGTGGCCGACTGTGGGCCATCAACCTGCCGAGCACCCTTGGCCATGTAGGTCGGCTGCCGACCTGAAACCAGTGAATGGCCATTGGTCGGCAGTCGGCCAATGCTGCCTGGGATCATACAATGAAAAGATGCTCACAGATTTTTTTTTCTTTTTTTTTTTGTAAACAAGGACGAGGGGGGGGGGGCGATAACTATTGTTTATAATAAATTCTACCTTGCTTGCCGGCAAATCCAACATTTACGTAGCGCACGTACTGTTCCGAGCTGTACAGACGCACCGTAGCGGAGTTGAAGGCAATGTGGCTTTGTGGGTGTTTACATTGCTTCCATTTGTCTGTTTTCACCTCCTAGTTTTCACACACATGAAATGAACCAGAGTATGCAATTCTACGAACTAAACTCGGTCGTTCACTAATAAAACAAGCGGATTTATATATTTACCTTACTTATATAACCACGCATACAAACATAGCGGCGGTTTCATTTTTCTCAACCAAAACAGCAATGTAGTGACATATAAATGCCGTTTGAAATTCTTAGGTTTATAGGGTATCAGGCTATGACGGACGCCGCAGCGAAGGGGCCCGAATTTCGTCCAGCTGGAGTTCTTTAACGTCCACTGACATTGCACAGTACACGGGCGCCTTGATTTAAATCTCCGTCGAAAAGCAGTTGTCGCAGGCGTAATCTAACCCGCGTTCTTAGAATCAGCATTAAGGAGCCTTCAATTGAGCCACCACGGTGGGGCGGGTGAATATTAGTGGCTCTACTGGCCTCTTTTTAACTCTCAACTCAGTACAAGCTTACTTTTTTTTTCTTGGAGGTGAATTTATGGGTCAAGTTATTTATGACTGCCAAGTGAGAACCAAAATGTTATAACACCACCAAGGAAAGCTGCACAACGAAATGTTTTGTCACAGTTCCAATCCAAAATCACGCGCCTGTCTTTTTCCCACACTCATTTTCTCTACCACCTCCCACACGGCATTTGACATCCGACGGACGACCGTCGGTACGCCCGCTTCGGACGTTCGGACCTCCGTCGGACATCCGGTTTTTGTTCCGAAGTCATCTCCCGGACGTCCGACGGACCGTCCGATGCAAGACCGCAGAACATGTACAGTTAAACCAGCGGACGTCCGAGCGCGGACGTATAGACTATTCTCGGACGTTTTATAGTAGCATGCATACCTAGCAAATCCGCGTGGTTTTCACATGCATTTTTTGTAAAACGGTGGCAAGCCACTGTTTTCATTAAAAGAACCAGTCGTAAGTGAAATGAAAGTTTTATTTCACAATATGTACATACATCAAGAAGAACATGCTTAGTCAGATGTGCTCTTGCGGGTTGAGCTGACCGTTCCGATGAATGCCTCGGCCACGATTTCGCGACTGCCTCAGAGGTGCCCCTTGAGTCCAGGTGTAGGCTCCTCACTGCAACTAGAAAAAAAAAGCAGTTCAAAACACCACACTGAGGAGTCGAAATTGTTTCGTCGCGCAAAACATTTCCACTGCGAATGACAATCATGGGATGAGATTACTACTACTACTATCTACAAAGGTAAAAGCAGTGCCTCTGGAAGCAAACAGTGGGAACGTATGCGATTTTAACCAGAGCTGCGTTCTAACTTGCAACTTGTAACGCTAAACGCGAATCGTAACATCTTTCTATCGGTTAATCCGCTCGCTTATTCGGCTGTTATTTGCCAGATAGTATATAACTGTATCGTTTTTAATATCAGTTTCGGCAATTTACTTGCCTGATACGATTAGAATCAAGCTGAAACATGTGTCTGCAGCATCGGCGGTCGGCGACCCAGATAACGAGGCTTGGCTGCTTATGGGTCGCCGCGGCAACAATGCTGTAGAAGGATTTCGAATGATTTGTGGTCGAATCAGGCAAGTAGATAATCTAAACTGGTATTAAAAAAGACAGACGGTTGTATGCTATACGTGTTCCCAATTTCAGCGTGAATAAGCGAGCGGCTTAACCGACAGAAGCATTTTGCGGTCCGTGTTGACCGTTGGAACACTCGTACCAAATGAACCACTCCCAAAGGCAAAATTTGCGCTGTTAATTGCTAGACAGATTGAAGAGCACTTAAATAACCCTGATGGGTGCATTAAAAGATGTTTACTTACCACTACACGGCTAGATGCTCCTGATTGTGAATCGCACGCCGACGAGCGAAGCTACGGTGATAACACAGCAACTCGTGCTGAGCGGCTAGCGGCTATGGCTGGCGTAGGCTTAGGCTGGCTTAGCCGAGACTTTGGATGAGCAGCCAGTAACGTATATGTAGCATGTTACCACATTATGCCGAAATAAAAACTTCGAATTAAACTTTTAATGTGTCACAATGAACAATACGCAGCATTTTGTAATAAAACAATTTTTAACAGCAGTTTATTAATATTATTTGTACACTTTGAGTCAAGACAAGCCGAAGCCATCTATGATATGTAAACAAACATGGCGGATAAAACTTCGACAATATATTCAATATACTAAAGTTATAGTGCGTTTGAAGCGCGGGATCATGTGCGATTGAAGTTCATGAACTGAGGACGTTTCTTTGCGGTTAGTGACATTATGAAGGTAGTAATTAGGATCAGAGCGCTGTGAGCGCGTCCAAGGAGCGGGGCGAAAAGGCCAGCGCACTGCTGAACACCGCAAAACTGCTCTGACAGCTTCTTACATGGATAGCTTTTCGTGAGAAAACGCGACCATTGATACCTTGGTATAAATTGCAATGACTGGCAGGGACTATTGCTTTTTTACTGGTACTGTGATGTTATAATGAGTGCGCTCAGGTCGGAATTCTCTTGGTAGCCCATTCCACTAATGAGTGCCGACCAGTGCCCACGCATGAACTGATGAACACGGGTTCTGTCAAGGTCTGTATCGAGACTATTTTTCTGAAATAATTGTTTGAATGTTGATCCGAGAAAGATGATCCCTCGTAAACCCTACGGACATCCCAATACGGATGTCCATTTTCGGCTGTGTTTCGTTCCTACCGGTTTATGTCCCAATTCGGATGACCGTTTTCGGATGTGTTTCGTTATTCCGGCGGACGTCCCGCTCCGGCTTCGGACGTGTGGACTTTAACCGGACGTCCGACGGACATTATTGGCCGTGTGGGCTGTCACGGCGATGGCGAAATTTTTCGGCCGAATAGAAGTACGTACGCTTTGCGGAACATATGTTCTATGAAGAACTGCTTAGGAAAGAACAATAACAGCAGGGCTGCTAAGAGGTTCCCCGCTATTAACCATGCATCGCAAAAGCAAGTGGTCGCTAAGATCATGGAAACAAAATGCAAACAGGAATATGAAGGTACCCTAACGCAAAATAATTACAAGCAAAAGTGACAATAATTGGCGAAAAAGAACTGGGCCAGTAGTTGACACGACGTCTTGTGGAAGGCAGTACATTCACTTGGTGTACGTAGAATTGGCGAAGAAAATAAAGTTTTTGTTGCAAGGAGCGATAGTAGCACTTTGTGAATCTGATCAATGCGCATGCATAAAAAGGGAGGCGAGTGATGTATTACTCGATAGCGTATACAGCTCGATCGTACAGCCGAAAAGGCACCGCCGCCGTAGACGGCAGTCAGGAAAAATTATTGATTGTATGATGGGTTATGACGAAACAGCCACATACCCTGCCGTGGAAATTTCAAACACACCACATTTAATTAAAGCTAACCATTTGGAGGAGGGTTAAACTGAAGCAAGAAATGGGAGGAGGCTCCACTAATTAAGGTGTTTTAGGAAATAAAGTAACTTGAAATTAATTTGCCGCCTTACCGGCTCGTACTCCGGGCTCCTGCACGCCAGGCGGGCACGCAATGCAAAAGCCGCGAAGGGTGGTTGGAGATACCCCTCATGAACGCGTTGTGGTGCGTATATAACTATAATTAACAATGCATTGGATACGTACTGAAGTCACTGTAGTAACATTTCAAAGAATTTAAATAAAATAAACAAGACAAATAAAAAAATGTGGCGTGAAAATGAGGTGTGAAAGATTGGCATCTACCTTTCCTTGTAATTTTTGACAACTTATCTGGGGATGATAGTATATATTATTAAATAAACCTGCCATGTTCAATTGTTATTTTTTCACAAATGTCAGCTACTTGTGGGGTTATATAGGATGTTTCATGTAACTTGTGCCACGCTTTCAAAAAGGTCAATGAGCTCTATTAACACTCAATTAGGGGAAAACTACAGGCTCCATCACAGCATATTTCTAAACGCGCATATTTCTTCAGAGACAAAGACACCTTACATGACTTTTTATGCTTAACTTGGACTCTGCAAAAAGACTAGAGCCTGTTGAGAAATACTGGCACATTAGATTTTTCTACAAACTTTAACGTTGCTTGTTTATTTGAAACAATCCCTGATACCTTTTAAATATTCACAGGTCATCAATGGCTCCATTCAGCGGTAATAAATGGACATGGCTCGTAGGCGCTACATATGTCTCCAAACATGCTTTCTTCCATTTTTTTTTCAACTTGTTACGGTTTGTTTTTCATTAAGCGGAAAAAGCATGGGACTCTTAGCGCGTGGTCTGCGCACGGCAACCGACCTCTTCTTGGCAAGGAATTCCTTTCCAGCTCATATGATATGTGCGATAAATAAGAAAAAGGTGGTACAGTTTGAACGTCGTTTCTTTCATCTTTCATTGGTGGCCTTAGATGACGGACAGTTTCCTTTTTTTTTTTTTTGGACATTGGTCATCTGATGTTCATGGATAAAAATTGCCGCGTAGCGGCATTGTTCCTCTGGGCTTGCTCTGAAAGAAAAACTTGGGTACACAGCGCCGCAATCAGAGAACTGACCACCGAATACGGCAATGGTTCAGCGAACAGCATCGGCACTTCGTTTTGCTAGATGCTGCAATATAAGCGCGCGACGGGGAAGGAAGGCGAGAAGTTATCTGTGCTCTGTCGGGGCGCGTTGACCGAATTTCGGCACTCCTGATGCGGCAGAAACCTGGATAAAAAAAAAAAAGGAGGGGGGGCGGGGATATGATCGAAGCTGGAACTGTGATGTGGTAAGGTTACTTTCAGTATGCAGTTCATGTTTACCTTTCAGAAAAGATGGCGGCTATATTTGCTTCTTTAGGGAGGCCCTAAGATGTACCGTCTTTGCCAAAAGTAACCATGCTGGCTGCACGGTTTGTTTCTCACCTGTATTCTAAAACCAATACGATTCCCAGACGATCACAACTTGTTAAGAAGTGAGGACAGGATCTCGCCTTTACTTTGCACTGATTTACAGCATCACAAGTGTCATACATTTTCGGTTACCCGACTGAGAAGAGGAACACGCAGCCTGGTTACTTTTGGCAAATGCGGTACATTATCACGTCATTGATTGGGTAACAAATACATGTCGTTTTTCATAGCAATGAAAATTATTTGACAGCAACGCCAGGACCGCTTGATCCTGATGCGATAGCAATTAGGCGTCTGCCTTTCCTGCCCGACTGTTGAGGCAATAGAAAGAAGACACGAAGACAAATACGGTTGACGAAGAATTGAAAATCCCGATGAGAGCCAGACAACTAATAATCAACGGAATGAATAGAATGTTCTCCTAGTTTTCTAGAATCGTCCACTATCTTTTTTTTTATTCTTCTCACTGTTGCCCAGCAAGCGAAGCTTGTCCACCAGTAGAAATTCTGTGTTCTCAGCGGTGTATTCTATCATGATCCTAATATTCCTTACGCTGACCCAGTTAGTTTTCTCCATCAGTACTCATTTATGAAATTTATAAAGAGAGACCGCTACCCGGTGTTGCACATAACATAAGAATCTACTTTTCGTGTCTGGATCCTACTAGTTCAACCCGCTCCTCGCATATAAACAAAGTGAGAGAAAGGATGTATAATGAAATTCGGAAAATTTGACAGGCATCGAAACAGCACTGATATATGCTACTCTGCACTGAGCAGGAGTTTTGGAAGAGAAAGACGGAAAGAGAAAGTGGCACAAAGTACACACAAAAAAAAATTAGAGGACACTTAGCCTTGCCATTACGGGTTAAACGCGATAGCGTTTCACACACACTAAAGTAGATTTCTCGGTTTTTCTCTTTATTTTTATATATTTTCTCTTGGTGCCCTGCCGAGCGGTGATGTCAGCGGCAAGCTCGAACGCCGCTTCTCAAAACTTGAGGCGTCCCTGTGCGGTTTTAGCGGAACGCCCTGTTTGCGTTCGATGCAACACCAGGGGGACTCCGCCGTTAATTACGCAATAGCGTTTGATGCGCACTGAGGATGTTTTAGCCGTTTATTTTTCTTTCATTTATTGTTGCTTTTCGAGTTAAAACGAACAACAAGAACGCAGACACCGGCTTCACTGCGATACGGGGCCCTACGCTGTCGCCTGGAACACCAAATACTGATATGCAAACAATGGATTGCATTTATGTACGGCAAATAAAAATGCGCTAAAGTTTCACATTTAGTGCACCGGTCCGATTTGCTGCAGGCGTGATGAAAAACAAAGTATGGGCACTAAAGAATTAATGGTTTCGTCAGCTCTTGCGCATCCTGGTTCGCGTACATTAACATGGTCCTCATCGACATGCACTTAATTTACTAGTCGGCTAATCACTAATCCATAATTAATGCCGCGGTAATCTCACGCATATTTAATAGCATGCTGTCGTAAACTATCACATTATTTCAACGACCACCCAAAATCAAAATAAAGAATCGTTTTACAGAATTTAATTACGGGCGAGCCTGCGTGGCTTATAAGGGTGTAGCGCGCCTAACACGGGATCCAGCGAGTCCCGGGTTTTGTTACAATTTCTGCTCAATTCCAGTTTTAGTTTCCCGCGCGATTGATTTGCTTTGTATGCTAACGTATCCTAACGATGGTTTAGCCAGGTTTCGACCTTTTAATCGCAATTTGTGTGACCTTTTAATCAGTTTTCATCTCCGCCATTCCACGTGTGACGTGAAATCTTTTGTACCAATCCGGTTTTTCTCGAGACGCCAACAGCGCCGCTACCGGAGCTGCGAAGTACTCGGATGAATGCAAGCCCTGCCTCTGTCACGTTAAATCTCAGGTAAAACACGCACAAGAGACAGGTGGAATATATAGGGGTGTCCAAATCAAAAGTGTACAAGCTTTCAAAAATGCTTAGCATCTAGAACAGCTGAATGTGATTACTGCGTTGAGTCGCTTGACGTTGTTAAGCTCCTCTTTAATATTCAAACCATAGAGTTGTTTATTGGAACCATTCGGGTAACTTGCGAAGTTCTTACTTCGAAAGAAGAAAAAAAGATGTCAGCTGCAAAGCTTTATATTCTTACATACATGCACTGCGTCTCTGAACGTTAAAGAAGACGACGATCAACAACAGTGAGACAGAAGGAAGACGAAGCTGTAGCAACGGTAGTTGGTGCTAAGAGTAGGTTGGCGCTTGCCACAACATTCACACAAGTCATCAACCGTTGTGTTTCTTGAGCTGACCTTCTTGCCACGTATCATTCTGGTGTAGGCGCGGGGAACGTCATCATCACCCCTCATCTTGGCCTGGAGCTTCGGCGCCCTGCGTCTTCTTGCGCCTTCGGCAGAAGGTTAGGAGCTAGGCATCGCATGGCTGGTCCCCAGCCTGCCGGACCCAACAAGACGTTGCCGTTCCTCCGTCTCGTCCCCAGCCCCGACTACAAGACACAACGAAAGAACCGAACGACCATATGACTCGACTGACCAGATGTCCCGCCCAAAGACCCCACGGCCCAAGACGCTGCTACGCTCAAAGACATCGCCCCTGCCTAAGCCATGCGGTGCGTGCCTCTGCCTCCGCCATCGAGTATTGGCGGCTTGTGACCCGAAAGCGTCCTGGGCCAGGTTGCATCCTAGAATCATCGCGGTGGCAAGCCGTTGTCTTATTCCTTCTTTCTCTTCTTCTTCAGCCATCCAGCAACGCACATCGTCATGCCATTGACTCACCAACATCGACAAACTTCCTCGTCCACGATCGGGACGATCGCTCGGTGGTCGCTGGTAATGTTATGCACGAGGAAGAAGCGCACAGTGGCACGGGTAGGCGCGCTCGCGCTAGGTCCTCAAACATTTCATTAAACGTGATATCACTGTTATCGAACGTCATCTCTCAGTTCTCTTTCTTCGGTGGTCACCGGCTTGCCGCCGCATCTCCATAGCTCTTTTTACCGACCGAAAAAAAAAAACATCTGGCGAGATGCAAGAACCGCTACGAAGCAGCACCTCATGAACACACGTTCAAAAAAGTAAATTACCTTTTTTTTTCTCATAAACGCTACTTCCGAAGGGGCCAAGCGTTTGAGATGGTGTCGAGCGCAAAACGTCTTAAGTTGGCTTTTACTCGCGCTTATAACTCTCATTCTTAAGCCATCGGTTAGCCTCAGCAGAGGAACCCTTCATAATAACTCGAGTTAAGCGAATGTATCTTTTGTCTTGCATCTTGTTTTCGTTGTTTCTACCCAGATTCAAGGCCGTTAATTCTTGCTGACCTATGCCTAGATCAGTGTCCTGTGAATACATCGGACATGTATTTTAGGCTCATTCATCGAAGAAAACAGATTTGACAGTCATAATTTTAGAGAACGCACCTTAAACCTTACACGTTAATAAAGTTCCGCGAGATTAGGAGATAAAGTGTAAAGGAGCATACAAGTAATTGTAAATGTCATTGGTATCAACATGAATCGATTACTTGCGTCGGACACTGAAATAGACTACGAAAAAATGTAAAGATAAGAAGGCATCTACTGACTTGTGGTAAGCACGATGCAACGCAATTAAAATAAAAGCAAATACTTAAATAGCTTCGAAGCCGACTTCATATACTACCGCAAAGGTTATTTACCCTCTGTTTTTTTAATCCTAATAGGATTTTGACATCTGATCACTGACTTGGCCCTCGTTAGTATTGCGGGCTCGTTGCGCTCGGCAAACAACTGCCGTGATGAAAGAAGGCAGTGTCTTCGCCTAAACCCCCGTCTTAACCTGCATCCGAGTAAGGCACACCTGCTGCAGATGCAGACGCCGTCTCGCGAAATCAACTTCCACAGTGTCGTGAGGCATGTAATGATGCAAGCACTACAATGCAAATCTCGCGCCCTGCGCTGAATGCAAATGGCTCATTTAGCGGTAACACTGGTACCCGATTTGGTCCGTGTCGACACTTTCTGACTATTTGCATGCCGAGCAGGTATATAGGCGTTCGCGTCGCGAGACGTTGCGTCGGAGTCGCCGCCTGTGGGAAGACGCATCCTAAAGAGGAGAACGCCTGGAGCCCACCAATCGTGGCGAGATGCGTGCACTATTATGTCACCAAACGTGCGACGAGGACGAACTAAGGGGACATGGGCGACGTGACACCTCGATCCACTACGAGTATAAGGCGCGCTCTCTAAAAGCATCAGCGATAGTTGAGTATCTGCGACCTTCGAAAGCGACGTACTGTGGAAGGTAGCAGCGTACAAACGAGCGTGTCAACGCAACTTAATGTGGATAAGTCCATCCTCGTTTTGTTTGCCAGGCTTATACGCGAGAACTAATGAGCACATCAGAAACGAAGAAATCTGCAGCTTATTCAGTCCGGTCCGCACAGGTTTGCCAGTCCCCCTCCCCGCGGTAATCGAAAAGTCGCGGTCAGTGACCAGCAGGGACTAGCTGATTCATCATCACGCTGGCCAATTTCGGGTGTAAAAGAAAGCGAAAAGTTTGAATGACGCCCCCCGTCAGCTAAAGGGTCACTTGCGGATATTTGCTGAGCAAGAATTTCCTTGAGCGAAAGAAAAAAGAACTAAGTTATTTCAAAATAAACGTTGTGTACCTGGCAGTTCATTTTTACCTATAATTTAAGCATATGCTCTTGAAGGCCACAAAAAATCACAAATCATATGACAGTAAAAAGAAAGAACATTTTGTCATTATCCAGCAAATATTGTACACACACAATAGGAAATCTTAATCAGTTGGCTCATTAAGCGTTCCAAAATGAAGTAAAGAAACTATCTGCAAAAGTAAAAACTTGTTCCGAAATTGTAGGAAGCACGATAAATGTTTTTCTCATTTTGGTTGTTCGTTTATTTCGAGTTAATTGTCCTGTATTGTAGACATTTCATAACGACAAGCCCCTAATATGCGTGCCCTTTACTGCTCAATATCTTAGCTAGGGCCTCAGTTCTGGCACTCCTTGATGCCAGGGCTAATTAGGGGGTTCTCGGCCAGCTGCCGCCCTCAGCGTCTGCATTCTACGTGACACACGCACTAATAAAGAACGCATAATGTTCACCGTCGTAGAGGAAGGTGGTGCTGGAGAACACTCTGGAGCTTAGCTTACACACAACATAAATACCCCGAAAGTAGAAGTTCGGGCAGGGCACCACACGGGACATTGGAGGTCGCGGGTACAGATCCTAGCAAGCAGTTCCCCTTTTAACGCGAGTGCATTGACGGCTTCTTTCTGTAGAAAATCCGGAGTTGTCAGCGCAGGCTTTGACCGCGAGAAATCGCGGGCATATGGTTCTAGCAGGCGGTAGTTGGCACGAGAAATATTTGGGTACTGACTGGTGGCCGAGTTCTGTGACATCACGGCATTACATGACATGAAGTAGCTGCCAAGTCTGGCTTCTCCTTTAAAGGGCCACTGTCCAGGGAAGGCCCTTTTAGGCAAAGGAGCCCAGTGTTTCAATCAGGTACCGGAGATAGTCTGTGCAAAATTCTACAGCGACACGCGCGCCGCAAAGCATCGAAAATACAATTCAAAGCTCTCTCATGCTCTCCTTTGAGAAGCCAGCTTCACCGCTTCCTGCGATGGCCCGACGGGCCCCGATAATGACGTACGTACCGTGAACGACGTCCATTGGTCCGTCTCGCTGACTGACGGGAGAAGGATGGGTGTCTACCACTCGCAGCGCGCTTTTCCCTCGCCACGGCCAGACTGAATCCAGCGGCGCGCGCTCCCTCGACCGCTTTTTTTTCGCGCTCACGGAGAGCCACGCCCCACCTCCCGCCAAACGCGGAGGAGGAAGGGGAATTTGTATTGCGGAGGCTAGACGACCTCGGGCAGGAGAGTGAAAAACCTTTGCGAGGGAACGGAAGGAGAGAGGCAGGAAAGAATCGGGTGATTGCGGTGGCTGTAACTGCGTTATTAGTTACTCTTTTCAAAAACATTTTGCGGCCTTGCGTTCCAGGGGCGAAGTCTCACAGTCACCGGGGAAGAAAATATTTTCGACCGGAGGGTGGACAGTGGGCCTTCAAGATGGAAGGCTGAGATGGGAACCGATTCTTACGGGACCCTCGAGTCCTGAGTAGAAAAACGGCATTCCTAGGCAAAGTTGTTGCGACTGAAGGAAGAGAGAGAGAGAGAGAACAACTTTTATTTAAAATGCCTGCAGAATCGGTTAGGCTCCCTCCAAGCAGGGAGGACAAGCTTTTACCGTGACGCGGCCACTACGTCAGTCTCGTGCGTTGTGCTCCATGAGGTCTTGTTACGTCCCTCGCTACTTCCGCGGGTTCGAGAGGGCCGCCGCCCCCTTCTTGGGGGTGCTGCCCCCCTCCCCTCTCCCTCGCCTCTCTAGAGCTGCCGAGACCTGCTGGACGGCCTTGAGTTGTGTCTCTTGATCACAGCTCCTCGTTGCAGCCTCTAGCTGCGGCGGGATCGTCGTCTTCTCGCTGGCTTCGCGCGGATTTACGCTACAGTCCCAAAGGATGTGAGCCGCGGTGGCTCTCTCCTTCGCGCACAGTCTACACATGTCGCTCGCGTGCACACTCGGACACATGTGCTTAGCTAGCACCGGGGTGAGCAGGGCACTGAGCAGGGTCTGTAACTGTCTGTATAACACTGCCTCCTTCCGGATAAGCCCCGGGTGAGGTGGCGGTATAGTCTGTCTGTTCAGTCTGTACCATTTCACTGTTTCGTTGAAGGTGGTCATCTTGTCCTTGGCACTGCGCCGCGACCAAGACTCCGAGTCGGCCGTGCTTGCAGCCGCGCGGTTGGTTAGTCCTCGCGCGGCCGAGTTGGCCGTCTCGTTGTGGTTCACGTTTCCGCGTTCCGACACGTCACTGCCCATGTGGGCCGGAAACCACTTGATCACCACAGGACTTTTGCGTCCGATGTCTTCGGCCTTGCGCAGTATGCGCGCGGCCTCACTACATACCCTACCCTTGGCGTAGTTCTTCAGTGCCGTTCTAGAGTCACACAACACTGTAGTGCATCCGGGGTCGGAAACGGCCAAGGCGATAGCCACCTCCTCCACCCGGTGCGCTTCTCGAGTCCGGATGCTCACCGCGGTCTTCGTTGCACCCGTCGATGCCCCGACAACCACCGCCGCGTATGCGTTGGTGTTCCTTCGATACTCCGCCGCGTCCACGTAGGCGGCGCCTTCTTCTCTGGCGTGGAGGTCTACGAGAGCCCTGGCCGTCGCCAACCTCCGCTCCCTGTTGTGCTCGGGGTTCACGTTCTTCGGGATCAGGAAGACCCTGAGCTTTCTGTTGATGCTATCTGGTATAGGTACGTCTTTCTGCTGCTTGCCTTCCCTCGGTTCGAGGCCAAGGTCCCGCAGTATCTGTCTTCCGGTTCTCGTTTCAGAGAGACGCTCGAGTTGCGCCGTTCTCTGTGCTTCGGCTGTTTCGTCCAGCGTGTTGTGTACTCCCAGCGCCATGAATTTTTCGGTGCTCGTGCCCCCGAGGAGACCGAGTGCCGCCTTATACGCCTTGCGTATGGTGGCGTCTATCTTGTTACGTTCACTCGGCCTCCAGTTGTGGAAGGCGGCCACGTACGTTATGTGGCTAACTGCGAAGGATTGAACGAGCCTAGTCAGGCTCTCCTCCTTCATCCCCGCTTTTCTGTTGGACACCCTCTTGATGAGCCTCATTGCCGCAGCCGCTTTGCCCGCGAGCTTGTTGACCGTTTCACCGTTGGCTCGGTTTCGCTGGATGAGCAGCCCGAGTACTCGAATCTTCTCGACTTCCGGTATTACTTGTCCTCCCGCCGTCTTGACCGTGATCTTGGGACGCTCGTACTTGACTTCCATATTCTTTCTTTTCCTGCCCGATCCTTTCGGGGGAATCACCAGCAGTTCTGACTTGGCCGGAGAGCAAACGAGTCCAGACCCGTCCAGCTGCTCCTCGATGGCGTTGACCGCTTCTTGCAGCGTTGTCTCGATGTGTCCGTCGCTTCCTCCCGGTACCCATAGCGTAACGTCGTCGGCGTAGATGGTGTGCCGGACTCCCGCTACTCTTTCTAGCCTGGTGGCCACCCCGATCATCACGAGGTTGAAGAGTAGCGGGGAGATTACCGACCCCTGCGGAGTTCCGACGCTGCCCAGCTTCTTCTCTTCGAGCTGCAGGTCTCCCGCACAGATTTCGGTGGTCCGTTCCGTCAGGAAGTCTTTGATGTACTGGTATGTCCTCCTGCCCATGTTTAGCCTGGATACTTGGGCCAGGATAGCCGAGTGCCACACTTTATCAAAGGCGCTCTGCAAGTCCAGCCCGAGTACGGCTCTGCTGTCCTTGGTGCCCGTCGTATCGTCGATGATCTCGTTCTTCAGTAAGATTATGGCGTCTTGCGTCCCGAGTTTGTTCCGAAACCCGATGATGGAATTTGGGTAAAACTCCGATTCTTCCAGGTAACGCTGCCACCTGTTCATGAGAACGTTCTCGAGGACCTTTCCCACGCACGAAGTGAGCGAGATCGGCCTGAGGTTCTCTATGTTGGGCGGCCTGCCAGGCTTGGGGATGAGGATCGTCTTGGCTGCTTTCCATTGCTTGGGTAGCCTTCCTTCTTGCCAGCGCTTGTTGTGGAAGTTCGTGAGCGTTTCGATGGCCGATTCGTTGAGGTTCTTGAGCGCTCTGTTGGTCACTCGATCGGGACCCGCGGCAGACCTTCCATTGAGATCCTGCAGGGCAACTCTGACTTTCCAGGTCTGGATGTCGCGATCTAGCGTCTCGTTCTCTTTGCCTTGGTAATCCGGGTGTCTTTCCGTGGGGGTGGTCGGCAGGTACTTGGCGTCCAAGCGCCGCTTGACCTCGTCTTCCCCGTGTTCGCAGATTGCCTTCTGTAGGATCCTGGCCAGGTTGTTGTGTTGGTGGCCCTTGGTCTTGGTATTGTCGAGGAGGTGCCGCAGCATGTTCCACGTCTTCTCTTTGCGCATCTGTCCGTCGGCTTCGTTGCAGGCCTCGTTCCACTGTTGGGTGCATAGCACCCTGCAGTGGATCTCGATCTGCCTGTTGAGCTCGGCGATCTTCTTCCTTAGACTTCGGTTGGTTCGTCGCTTCTGCCACCTCGCCTTTATGGACTGCTTGGCTTCTATCAGGTGGGCCAGCCGACTGTCCCTCTTGTCTATCCGTTCGTCCGTCTCTAGCTCTTTGGTGGCTCCTTCCGTCGTCTCAACGACGTTGGCCGCCCATTGCTCGATGTCCGTAATGTCCACTTGCACCGCGGATAGCGCCTTTCGAAAGGCATCCCAGTCTGTAATGCGATGCTTCCTTATGCCGGTGTTGCCTTGGCCTTCGATCGGTACGACGACCTCCACGATGTAGTGATCGCTGCGCAGCTCTTGGCCCGTGTTTCTCCATTTCGCTGTTCTTGATCCTCCGTCAGTTTTGACGAAGGTAAGGTCCGGAGTTGTGTCTCTCGTAACAGATGTGCCGATCCTGGTGGGAAAGGCCGGATCCGTGATTAGGTTCAGTCCGACGTCGGTAGCGTCTTGCATCAGCTCTCTCCCCTTGACCGTCGTTCTGTGGTAGCCCCAGTCTTGGCTCGGAGCGTTAAAGTCTCCGCACACTACGAGCGTATTGCTCCCCGCGACTGAAGTTGCCTTGTGGAGCAGTGCCTTGAATTTCTGTTGTCCGTGGGAAGGATTGCTGTAGACGTTCACCAGGAAATTGCTCTCCTTCCTCTTCTTGCCCGTGATTATTTACACCGTGCAGTGTTCGATGGCGCTTCTGCCGATCATTTCGTGTTCCACGAAGGTGATCCCTTTCCTAACGAAGGTGCAGACCCCTCTGCCCTTGCCCTTGGACGTGTCCCTTTTGCTCGGCGGGCTGTCGTGCGATCGGTAGCCCGGCAGTCTCGGCGTCTCTTCGCTGTGTGTTTCTTGAATCATTATGACGTCTGGTTTCCTCGTTAGTTGCTGCAAGTGTTGCTGCAGCACCGCTCTCTTGCCGGTAAAGCCGTTGCAGTTCCAGTGCCAGACCAAGAGGTCTCTCACTGGTGGTGTGGATGTTGCTGTACGTGCAGTCCCGTCCATGATTGCTGCAGTTTGGCGATGATCTGTGCTTCCATACCTTGTATTTGTGCCTGTATCTGCGTCTGCAGCTGTGCTTGCGTTTGCGCCATCATGTTCTGGATCGTGCTCTGTATGTTCATTGTCATCTGCTGAACCGTTTGCGTAAGCGCAGTAAGGCTTTCGTTGGTTACCTTGCTGATCGCCTCGAGACGGTCGAGTCTGTCGTCCTGTTTTTCGATTCTCTCCATTGTCTTTCGTTCCTTGGCGCCCTCTATGGCTCTCCTCTTGGGAGCCGGTCTCGCCGCTTTCGTGGCTCTCGGGTCCACCTCGACCTCTGGTTCGTCCTCGGTTATCTCTTCTTGTTTCCTCTCTTGTGCGGGCTTCGACAGCAGCTGCTGCTTTTGCTGCATCGCAATTAATGTCGTTAGCTTCGCGTTGATTTCCTTGATGGTTGCGTCCTGTTCGGCGATTCTCTGTTTTAGCTTCTCGTTCTCGTCTCTTAGGGCTTTTATTACCACCCCGTTCTTTTCTTGGAACTTCTTCGTGGCGTTTTGCGCCGGTGGTTGTCTCTTCTCTGCCATGTTTGCCTTGACTGTTTCGGCCCAGGCGACTCTTTCCCCCGATTGCGACGGTCTGTGGCGGCTGGCGCTCCTGCCTCCCTTGCTGTTGTCCCTCTTGCGGCTGCTGTCGCGCTGCCTCGAATCTCCGCGGGGTCTCTCGGCAGACGGCTCTCGCAGCGGCGGCAAAGCTTTTCGGATCCAGTTGTTGCTGCCTGGCTTCCATCTTGCGTTCCCATTGCCGTTTTTTGAGCACATACGGCATCTTGTACTTGTTCTTGCATTCCCTCTCGCCCGTTGGATGCTGTCCCCCGCAGAGCCTGCACTTGGGCTTGCATTCGCGTTTGTGATCCTCGCTGGGGTTCGCGATTCCGCAGCCGAAGCATACTCTGGGGTTGGGATTCGGGCATACGTCTCTTCTATAGCCGATCTTGCCGCATTGCCTGCACACGTCAAAGTGCTTGCGGTAAAGGCCGCACCTGACTAATATCGAGCCATACTTGACGTAGTTCGGTACTTTCTCTCCTGCGAAGAGTACTATCACCGTGGTTGTATTGCCGATTCTGTGCGCCTCCACCGCTAGGGGGTTGCACGGTTTCACAATGTTTTCGGCTATCTCCTCCGGGGTGTCGTCTACGGCTATGCCTCGGATGGCTCCCTTGACCGTGCCGTCCGGCGCCGTTCGGTAGGCGCTGACTTCGTATGTCCTGTCTCCTACGTTAAGGGTTTTGACCTTAGAGTACAGCGTGGCACGCCTCTCGTCCGGGGGGCTGACCACGATGATGTTTTGCTGCGCGTTCGCGCAGATGTTGTCTGCTTTGGCTTCTTCCTTCGTTACTCGAGCCGCCGTCATGACGGCCGACATAATTATTGTAACCTCAGTTCTCGCTACGTTGAGACCTCCCCGTGGTCTCATGACTATCTTAGTGTCTTCCTTCGGCATGTCCATCGGCATCCTCGCCGCTTTCGTTACCGAGGCTGCAACTCTCTTAGCAACGCTGGCCCTAGTCTTGGGTCTAGACTGGCGAGTAATGGCGGCGGACTCACCGTTTTCCTTGCCGGCCGTGATCTGCTTGACGCGCTTGCCGGAGGCCGACCAGCCTTCGACTTCTTCCGGTGTAATGTCCTCTCCTTGAACTTCAATGCACGTACGCCCGCCGAGACTGCCGATGCTCGGTGCTGACGTCATGTTGTCTCCCATCGACGTGGCCACTTCCATTTCGTACGCCATCTTGGTCGTACTCGTCGCCGGGTTAGGCCTAGCGGCCGGGCCCGTCGCCACCGGTGGCCGTACTCGTGGTAGGCCGACGTTAGGCTTAGAGAAAAGTCCGCACCGCACCAAAGAAAAGTCCTCGTAAATCGGGAGAATCACGTACCGCTTGGTCAAAACTGGTAACGGTCGATGCCCCGCACCTTCGCGCACACTTTGGTACCAAATATATCGCGGTAACTGTAAAATAACACTGCGTTAATTGGCATAATAGCAGGGGCCGATGAGAAGCACGTCCCCTCCCGTCGGCGACCGCAGCGCCCTCCCACTGAAGGAAAAAAAATGTACGGGCCTGCTACTTGCTCTGCAGCTGAGCCACCTCCGCTGCCTCGTGCGGACAGAAGAGAAAATAGAGAAGAAAGAAAAAGAAGACGGCGAGAAAGATGCGCGGCGCAACAGCCGTCGTCCACCACCGAAACGGTAGCGGGTGCAATAACGGCCTGCAACAAACAGATAAAAATATGGTGGCAGGCTAGCCCCCGCCGCAAGCAGCAGTGATCTACCAGGCTCAGCCCGTAGGGCCAGTAGCAACCTCCTAGGCAACGTAGGCAGGTTCGTTAGCGTTTATTAAAGCGTGGACTTGTATCTATGTCGTGTGCTCTTTCATATAATATAGTAGTTTAAGACAGTATGCTAACGAGTACGCGTGAGCTGATAGATCCTCAAATTCAGGGATTATTGATTAAGCGAGTAGCAGAGTGCACGTATGCAAACAAGGATCCGCAAAGGGAGCTTGTAAATGGCAGCCATTAACGTTGTCGTGTAACACTCTTACAGGCTGTGTCCACACAATTTCTTGTTTCTGATTAACTATATTTCGGATACAATTACGGTACTCATTTCTTATTAACGACAATCATAAATAAAAATTTATAGAAGCAATTCCCTCTACGTTCCTTAGTTTCAGTGGCAATGATTTGGCTTTCGTACCAAGTATGCTGCGTCACAACAAGCCCCCCATTTACCTCACGTTGTCTGCTCTGTATAGTTTACGTAAGAGCTCAGTTGTGCCCGTCTTGGTACCACAGTTAGCTTGAGAGCGTTCGATTACATTCGATTCATCACTTGCGGTATTATAGGACATTCTCTTTCCGCGGCAATGAACGAGGGCGGTAATAGTAAACGCTTGCATGTTTAGGTCACATGCAAAGTAAATGCCCTCGAAATAAAAAAAAATAAAAAATAATATTCCTCTATGTTTCCATTGGCCTCGTTCACGTTATTAACGATTGGCTTCCTTATCATGAACCATAAGGAGCTTAGCAAATAAGCATCACAGTGCGACGCTGGTGGTCCTACCACGAGCTTCAACTGACACTAATCATTGATGGCATGGGGGCGAAAGACATCAATAGAAGGGATGAAATATCAACTCTGGTAGGAAATGAGCAGCTTGATGCTTCAGCCACAGCGACTTGGTTACTCCACTGCCGAAACGTTGGTGCTATTGCCTGTGAAAGAAACGAACTCCACAACTAACATTTTGAAGGCGTCCCACAAGACAAGTCTGATGAGGTACAGCTTAAAGGCACTGTATGTGTATCACATAGGGGATTTAGCAACTTTTCAAAAAGCCGGGCACTGTTTTCCTAGCCTTCCGCTGTGCTCGATTTATTTAAGGTTATGTTGTTTAAAACGTGCTGCACGGTATGTTTCATTGATACCTGAGACACTAGACTGAAGCATGTATTAACGATGCATGTTGCATGATGTTATATTTGCTGGTGTTTGTCAATAAGTAGCACATTGTTTTTATGCTACTGTTTTTCAAAGTTTCTGAGTTTCTGTCTAAACCACTCCATGGTCTGAGTGGCGCCCCTGCAACGTCACAAACGCCGCAATAAATTACACTGCAACCGAGGAGCAGACTTTAATTATTTTACTGCCTCTTCTTACGAACGCCGCCTGCGCTCGCATGACAGCGCAGCAAGCGACCGCAGAAATGAATTATAGCCCGGACCTCTTCGGCGCACATTTTGATGTACCATGGAACCAAAACAAAGAACGCAGCAGACGCCGCAAAGTGCATCATGTGGAGCGTTCGTGCCCCAGAATTTTAGAGCTTCGGGTCTCCTATTCAAAGTAGACGTTGCCATTGGTGACGTAAAACTTCCTACTTTAACTCATTCTTTTAGCGTTCAGGCAAATGAAAAGCTCACCAGCGTTAAAAACAGCTCTCCGCGGTCCCTCGCGTTCCCATAACGACCAGTCACGGGAGAAGAAACTCCAGAATCGAGGCGATGGCTCTCACATAACCAAACGAAAGTAGTCGACACAGGGGAGACGTCGTCTCGATTCATGTTACTGACCTCGGGTGCAACGGGAGCGTGGTAGAGATGTCCAAAGCGCAAATAAATAAAACAAGCTCAAGTAATAATCGCAAAATAACCACGTGCGAGTTATAATAGAGGTCTCGGTACTGGGACACGGCATAAATGGAAGCAGAATTGCTCCGGTATAATCCCCGTAAATAACTCAGTGGTGCGTATATTGACGGTTCCATCGAACTGTGGCACTTCACGGCCTGTTCGTCGGCGGCAGGGACATGCTTTAAGCCTGTGATGCGCCGTGAAGGCCGTTGTGCGCATGCGTGGATTCTCGACTTTGTACAAGAGAATAACCAATTTCGCGCATAGCGTTTACTCCACGTGCACAAGCGTCAATTTGAGCTCTCATTACCAAAGCTTATACACTGCACTCCAGGAGTGCGCCTATCGCTTTGCCTAAACCAACTGGCCCATTAACGCCACAGCAATGAAGCAGCATTTCTAGAGCAGTCACGCACGGAATGCAACGCTTAATGATATCGTGTTAAAATATATATTTCAATGTGAAGTTTCAAAGGGTAAAAAACAGATTACGAAGGCTCCCGGCCTTTTTAAGAAACTCTCCCTTTTTAATAACCTCTCAGTTGTCATGTGATATACCTCGCGTTAGGCAAGTATAAAATGCCATCAGTACTTCCAAATAACAAACCAGAGCATTTTCAAAAATGTTGTCTAATCTTGTTTGAATGGTTTGATTTTAGCCTTATTTATCTTACGCCCGTTATATGTGGCTATCAGTTTGTGTACTTCACTGCAATGTAAAAATAATGCCTCCTTATTTGTATTAGGAATGGACGCTGCTTTGTGCTCATAAGGTACGCGCCCACTTGTGGCCAAATTGGCATGCCAGTTCTCTTTTGTGCGAAACTAAACGTACTCGTTATTGTTATTATTATTATTATTATTATTATTATTATTATTATTATTATTATTATTATTATTATTATTATTATTATTATTATTATTATTATTATTATTATTATTATTATTATTATTATTATTATTATTATTATTATTATTTACTCTATGAACTGGGATAGTGAGCTAGACTTATTATGATTGCTGCCGTTGTAGTTGTTTGGATTTTTATGTGGAGATAAATGCACTTACTGTTTACTTGGTTAAAATTGACGCCAGTCTGGGATATCATAGATAATTGATTCTACATATTACGGCACTTCTTTAACGTAGTACGCTCGCTACACTGTGTCAAAAAATTATGGAATTCAGTCATGGAATAAAGAACTTACTACTCACCATGCTTACTCTAAAATCTCTAGAGAAAACAAAAATGAATAGCGGCGGCTTTCATGTTCTAGAGACGCAGCATGGCGTGAAAAAGAAATGCTGTTTTTTAATAACTACAGTGTTTTCCTGCGTTTTTAGAAAATTTTCTAAAGAGACAAACAGCAACTTGTTCGACGATATAATTAATTTTTTTTCTCCTCTTTTCGTTCTCGGTCCGAGCGCACACCCATGTGCCTATGGACCGGTTTGTGTGCGCGAAAGAGGTGGCCGAATTTGATGCAACCTAAGTTCAACCTCCATAATCAGAGTCGCACTAGTGGCCATGTGAGCCTTCCCAAAGCCTAATGCACGGAGGTTTCCAGCTTTTCATAGTTCGGCTGCCTTTGTCCGGGGTTCGATTTTTGGAGACCCGTAAATTCGCACACGATGTTCGGAACCTACCTGCAAGACCGAATGCGAGAAAGCTATTAAAAAAAATGAAAGTTGAAGGAAAGCCCGGTTTTTAATTAATTCTTGAATTAGGTACTATAAATTAAGCACCACTTAAATGCTGAAAGCAGAAAAGCGCCTCATTTAGTTACACCGTACAAAGCCCAATAAACATAATAAAATGTATGGCGTTGCCTTCGTAGCTACTACAATCGGCCGTGCACCGGACAGTCACGCAGCGTTCTTACGCCAGAGAAGATCCACCAGTTTCGCGCAAATCCCCTCTGAACGGTGCCAGTGATACCTTAACGATTTCGTTTTTTTTTCTTTGTTGCTTCTTAGACATTTATTCTCTTCGCGTAAATTGCACAGTACACTTGTTGTTAGAGAGCCCGTCTCGGCTGCGGTAGGTTGTTAGTTCGAAACCCGCCGCCGTATATCCACCGATAAAAGTGGGTGCAAGCGTACCCCGGCCTGGCGCTCGGCTTTTCTAGGGGTGTGCGCCTGGGGAAGCTCCGTAAACCCCGCAGCGCCTTCCTGGTGGGCCAAACCCAGTTTCGAACCGCGCAGTCTGCAAAGGTGGTTCATCTCAGCCTCAGCTGCAGTGAGCAGCAGTTCCTGCACTGCATTGGGTGCAGTGGAGAAGCCGGCTTTTGTGACATTAATGGTCACGTCAATCTCTGTACACCCCGCCGGAGTAGCGCAGTGGTTACGGCGCTCGACTCCTGTTCCCAAGGATGCGGGATCGAATCCCGGCCTCGGCGGCCGCTTTCCGGTGGGGGCGAAAAGCAAGGCGTCCGTGTGCTGTGCAATGACAGTGCACATTAAAGACCCTCAAGTGGTCAAAATCTCCGGAGTCCTCCACTACGGGCGTCTCTCATAGCTTGAGTGGCTTTGGGACGTTAAACCCCACAAACCTAACCAAACCGAACCATTTCCTGCACCCCTCTACCTTGTGGTGCTGCCGCAATTATGTGATTAAGAGCCCCTCCGCGAAGCCAGTGTCTCGCATGTGCCGTTCATAGCGCCCCCCTTACCCTACCTCGTCCTGGTTTTCAAAAGCGAAGGAAATCTCCTCACCAGGTTTGTGCCTGACATCATGCTTAGCATTGGGGTACTCTGCTCTGCACCCAACTTCTGCCCCCGAAACAGGTTTGGCCGCAATGGTGAAAGGGTTTTTGCTATGCAGAGCGGCTGACTTCCACAGCTTTCCAGATGGTCCATAAGAAGCAAACCTACGCCGCTTGCGCGCGGCGCGCACGAACGACAACTAATTACACTATCATACGATAGCAACTCGTCTAACAGAACCCAGACCCGAAAGGAGAACGAAGAGCGGTAGGTGGCTGGCGAATATGGCGGTGACCAAGGAAGTAGAGTTGGTTGAGAATATAAAATAAAGCACTGTAAAAAGAGCTGAAGGCGCAAACAGACCTAACTAAGTGTTTTCACTGCACAATGCACCACTAAGCGATAAAGGAAATCGGTGGCTAAGCCAAGCAGTGAGGAAGATTACACCATAAATTTTGCTCATGAGTCGAGGCAAGAGCTGTAAAGAGATAAACAAAGCTGCTGAACAATTTCCGGAAAGGGAAGGGCATGTCTGAAAGGAATGGGGTATAAATGACCGATAGATAAGAGGAGATGCTCACATTTCGGGTTTTTCTTAACACATCATGCTGATAGAAAATGCCACAAAATGGAAGAATAGGTAATACAATCGAGCACACTCACTGATGGCACCTTGATATCGTGTCCACGCAAAATGGAGGCGAAAGGCCAGGCGAATCTATGCAGTGCGGTGTTAGTGCACGTTTGAAAACCCCAGGTGATCTAAACTTCCGGAGACCTCCACTACGGCGTCTCTCATAGCCTGAGTCCTTTGAGACGTTAAAACCCAAAAATTCAAAACCCAACCAAGAAAAAAAGAAAAGGAATATGGAAGTCTTTGTCGCGAACGCTACGGTGCGATAGCGGTTTAGAGAATGAGCTTTAATTCGGCGGATTCGGAATAAAGTGAACGGTCACAATTCCGTCTTCACGACAGGGAGCAGGAATACTTGGAGTGGCGCACCGTGAGTGGCCACAACAACCGCTGAGCAGATGTAGGCCACTGATATTTCACATTTGTAATTATGCGACCACGACACATGCGTCTAAACCCCTGAAACGTAAGTCAATCAAATGAAAAAAAAAAAAGCAATCTACTGGAAAGAAACACTAAAATAAATTGATAACAAAATACCGTGACATTATTTGTAATCCTTGTTGACGTGGAAGGCTTTATACAGAGACTCGATGCTATGAATATTCGAGAGCTTTGTCTTCATTCGTGGATGCCCTGATCCTGAATATTTACTTAGGCTGTGCAAACACAGTTTAATCGGCTTCATCATTTTACTCTCGGCCAAATGCCCAGCGCAAAGACAAGTGTGTGGCTTTCGAAACAATGGAAACCTGGTGTGGTGTACGCGCACTGTTTTTGTGCATGAGGTTTACTGAGATTTTATCCTTTTTCCAGGAACGCACCCTTCTTTCTGGCGCCAGGCAAAGGATGTTTCACGGGGCGGGTTGCCAAGGCTCCCTGCCGCATTTTCTGCAGAAATTAGAAATTCCTTGCACAATAGTGGAGTGGGCGTATTTTCCAAGCAGAAGTTAGGTGCTGCGCTTGTCTCATTTATCATGTGCAGAGACGCATGAGTCATTTCTGGACAGCCTTTTTTCTGCACTTAATCGATGACAAAAGGACGCACTGGCGAACCGGACGACGTCTCGCGAGATTCGAGGACAGGCGGTGACAATGCGCGCATTTCCGTAAGCCTAGAAGATGCTAGCACTGCACGTGATTATGTTGCAGCAGTAAGTTGCATCGACGATCGGGGGATGTCGTTCGCGGAACAGCACGTGCAGCGACCCCAATTCCCCCCTCCTATTTTCGCCTGATATGGCCGGCGAGCGGCCGAAGAGGATTCACGCAAGCGCAGGACAATGCTGGAGATGGACTCAATGCCAGCATGCGTTTAGATAATCCACTGTCGCCTGTGAATACATATCTCATGCCTTAGGTAGTCATGCAGATTAGGTTATAGCTGAATATTTCTGATATTGTTCCGAACATTGATAAGTCAGCTTATTTACCACCCTTATGAAGCAAGAAAATAAACTATAAGGGTGTACACCACATCTAAATTTTTCAGATTCATGCGACTTCTCCTCTCCCGAAGTCCAGTAAAAACCACTTGTCTACAATTAGCTGGTGTTTGTCAAACTAATCCGAATGCAAGAATTTTGTGGTTCAGTAGGAAAAGCCGAAACAATTCATAACCTAACCCGGCTCTAAAAGGCACCCGTACATAGCAGATAAACACTTGGTTGTTGCTATCTAGCATTTTGCAATGTTCATACCCACGACCTGTACCCGTGCGGATAAAAGTAAACGGCACACTTTCTTTTTAAAAATTTTCACGCGTTCCATAATTAAAGCCTGCAGTCATTGTATGTGCGTACGGGTAGTAGACATCAGTGCCTTTTCACTGGGACAAATATAGTTTTCTTATCTCCTGTACAGAAAGAGTGATTTTAAATTTGAACGTAAAAGCGAGCTCCGTTTACTTATACCCGTACCTCCATATCCGTACCATATCCGTACCGTCTGTACGTCGCCCCAAATGTACGGGTGTAGGTAGAAACGTCCCCGGAAGATTCGGCCCCGGAAAAAAGGTCCCGGGAAGTTTTAAAAGGCCCCTGAGGATGCGGCTCCTAGAAGAAATGGTCCCCAGGGCAAAATTTTGTCTAGGGAATATAACGCAGCAAAACTCACTGAGCAAAAAGAAAAAAAGAAAAAGAAAAGGTCTTTGCATTCTATGTTTCCTTTGATAATAGATGCAACCATTCTGTCGGGACTGGGTCCTCTGGATGCCTGATTAGTAGCCTTGAGTGACCGCTAACAACAGAAAGCGCTACTGAAAAAGCCTCGCAGATCTTTCAATGACGAGGGTCGGCCGTTCCGGTGACCACGGTCTGCCTCACCGGTGGTGATAGGGAAATTAGGACGGCCACCTTGAAACACCATTGCCAGCGTCCACCCCCGAAGCTGGTGGTCAGTGCGCAAGCAAGGCAAATACGAGGCCGCTGTCGGAGTATCAGATAATGCTACGGTCATGCAGTGCAGCTCATGCCATGAAAGAGCACACCCCTACTACAAGTCGCCATTTCGATCTTAACGTCGTTGAAGCGCAGATACGCAGATCCAGATGCACACTTGCCCTCTTTTCTCCTGCCATCATCTTTTTCTGTTGTAGTGAACGCCCCACATAAGTATGCATCATTGCAATTAATTCGCCATTTAGACTCACAGTCTATGACTTTGTAGCACAATGAGAAGCTACAGCACATGGAAACAAAAAAAAAAAATTCAAGAGGATTTCAAGCTAAAATATTAAAGGAGATGCAAGGTAAGTTAAGCATACAGGCGCAACATCGTTAGTGTCCTCTTGCTAATTAATCGTATAAAATCTTACTTGCGGCCGTTTTTCCACCGTTAGGCCAGCACCCTTTTTAGAGCGCAGCTGTTTGGCGCCCGTTCCTGGGTTTCGCGGCGGCGTCGGCGTTGTCCCTCGTAACCAGCTCCACTTTCACTCCCACCTTCCTTCCTTCCCTTACGGCGCGGTTGCTGTGTCCACAGAAAACGAGTGAGACAGAGCTGCGCCTTTCCATTCATGTGAACCAATTATGAAAGGCACGCTTCACAGCTCAAGTGGACTTTCACTCTCACCTTCCTTCCTCCCCTTACGGCGCGATTCAGGTGTCCACAGAAACAAGTGTGACAGATACTGCGCCTTTCCATTCATGTGAACCAACTTTGAAAGGCACGCTTCAGAGCTCAAGTGGACTTTCACTCTTACCTTCCTTCCTCCCTATCCAGCGCGATTCAGGTGTCCACAGAAACAAGTGACCAACACTTCGCCTTTACATTCGTGTGAAACAATTATGAAAGGCACGCTTCACAGCTCAAGTGGAAGACGCGACCACAAATGGTGCACACTGCTAAGATAATTCATGAATAATGCGAGCGCCCACACCGAACTGCAGGGTAACATGTGCAGTAACCGAGAATTCACACACTCACAGAGAAAAGCATCATATTTTGATGTAGCTTGCTTATATACACCTAGTTCACCACGGTAAAAAAAAAAAAAAAAAAAAAACTTCGCTTTTCAAAATATGTCTCGAATGGCATCGTTCCAGCATTAAGCTCTTTGGCGCCTGTTCCTGGGTTTCGCGTCGTCGTCGCCATTGTCCCTCGTAACCAGTTGTCTGTAATTGTACATATATATGTCTTGCTCGAATTAGTTGCCTGAATCTATAGAAAAGCTGAAACAGCTGACGAGCTGCGCTCAAATTTCGCATTAGAAAGTACCGTAATCGTCGTCATTTTTTTCCAAGCAATTAATCCCTGAGAAGCCGAGTCCTAGGCCAGGCGAAAAATTGGCGTTTCGATACATTTTGACTTCACCCTTTTGGGAAATGTTTTACTACTTGGTAAAAAGAGACTTTTTCTGGGTGCGTTTTACCGGAACCCAAAATGTACACTCATGGACAATTTTGCGAGATGCCGGAACAACGTTTTAAAACTGCCTTGGCGTCACTAGACGGTGATATGACAGCGTCAAGGTTACGCTGGGTGATGATTAGGCGCATGCGCATCCTATACTCGGCCGCTTGCCAGCGTGATAGCTTGTTTCGCGTGGACTTTTCCGAGATAGTCTGCGGCCGGCCTGTTTTCGCCGTTCGTCAGCCGCCATATGGCCGCCGTACTCAGCGCGTGGCCCGGCGACTGTGCGATGACGGAAGGAAGCATTCACGGCGCTGAGCGCATTTAATCCTGTTCAATAAGGAAATAAAGGGCTTTTTTTTTTTTCGCTAATGAATTTTAACTTCTTCCCTAAGAGTGAGTCCAGGTTTTTGCAAACAGTCCGTCGTAGACTGCTATCAGTCTGCTTTGTCATCGATTAGGATTACAATTAAGAACCAAAAAGCAGCGCATTATTATCGCCTTAATAACAGGCGCAAATGCAACAGGCGCCGGGATACCTTTGTGTACGGTACGCCCAAGCGAATTCAGAGCAGGCAATTACGAGAGCACCTATCCAAGCTGTGTGGAAGTCACAAGTGGGGTCAGTTCGATGGAAATATTTGTATCGATACTGTGGAGCACACCTCAAAGAGCGCTGCGTTCGCCAGGATTCAGCCGCCACAAGTGAGTCGTGAGGTGCGGCCTTTTCCAGTGGCGTGGGCGTAGTCGCTGTCTTTGATGCCGGACCGTGCAAAAGCACAACGGGTTGACGCAGCTTGCAGGCCTTCCCGACGATTGTGTTGCGCGTAGTGATATGTCTGTTACCTAAAGTCACGTAAAAAAGATAGCAGGAGCTCATTAGTGCAGTGCTACAGTCGTTTATATCTTGGAGTCCATCTAGACCGTAATTTAAAGCCACGTTTTTGCTTTCATGCGGTCTTTTCTTTCGCCGTACATGCATGGTTTTCACAGAAATTACTGTGACAGCCGCTTGCAACGGCGCGACGCCGAAAGCGTGAGCTTTGTGCCTGCAAAAAGTTGTCGCTCGAACTTATTCGTTGTTTTCTACAAGTGTGCTTGCAATCACGTTCCATAAGCTTCGTCTTTTGACACGTACCGGGAGCACAGAGACAGCAGTCCGAATGGTTCTCTTCCAAGAGTTGAAAGCAGCATGTTTATGAAGCTCTCATAGAGTACGCGCGATCGCATGAACTGCAGAGAACCGCCTGCATGTTCTATCGCATCGATCGAAACAGCCAGCACAGCAATGCTGTTGCAAAAGAGCGCAGCCACAGCTGTTGCAGGCCAGCCACAGGCCGCTGCGCGTCAACCCAGCGTCTATAACATAGGCTACTTCGGGCCACAGCACGCCCGCCCGAGGCTCGCCTCTCGCACAATGCTCTGGGAGCGACAGTATGTCCGCCCTGTCGTCTGCCATTATCTCCTGCCCTGTGAATGCCCGCCCCATAGCAAAATCTGATGTATAGGTGTCACAAAATCGGCGCACAATTTCATCAAGCCGACACGGCGCGAGGCCCGCGCGGCGTCGTGTGGAAAGCAAGTATAGAAAAACCCCCTTCCCCGCGCGGGAGAGCGCGTAGCTTTGTACGCGTTGCCGTCACCCTCTTTCCCCTTGCCCGGGGAGGACGGTGGTTCATCGGCCTGGAATGTGCCAGGCCTTTCGAGAGCTTTCTATGGGACCTGGCCAATGACGACACGCGGCTCAACGGGAGGAGAAGAGGGAGCTATAACCAGCGAAGCTATGTGTGTGTGCGCGCTAGCTTTGGCGCATGTTAACAAACAGACGCGGCGCGCCCTATTTAAAGCGACCGCGCCGCTTGTTGAGTCAGTCAGTCAGTTCGTCAAGTGTTTTGCGACGTGCTCGCCTGTGTTTCGGCTGGACTCCCGGGGATAACCCGCTGCTGGCAAGCCCACGGACTTTCAAGGGAGCGGCGCTCGTCTCGTATGGCGGCCACATCGTGACTCTTGAGGCGTCGGATTGCAACAGTGCCCGGTGAACAATTTGGTGTTTGTTTATGTAACTCTCTCGTGTTTGATCTGTTGTAAAGCCTCTCTGTTATTGAATCATACTGTAGTTGCATGCTTAGCGTTTGTATTCTGTGAACCTCTCGTCTGTGTATTTCAAGCGATCTTGTGTATTCCTTTGTATCGTCTCTTGCTGTGCATAAATTGTGTTTTGTTTCTTACTTCTGACTCCGATCCTTACTCTGGTATTGAACCGGCGACAGCTGGGCACCAAACGACCATCCCCTTCTGTCACTACAAGGTAGTTGGATTCCGGCTGAGCTTGCACGCAGGTCGAGGGCATCTCCTTTGCGACCGGAACAGCTACCCCCACTCACTCAAAGGGTGTCTGGGAGTGTGCGCACCTTTAAGGGCGCATCGTTAATAATACCCCCTAATTATTAACGGGTGACAATTATTCTGGCGTCCGCGACAGGACGTTTGGTGCATTCAAGCTCAGAGGACGGAGAACGAGTTGGAAGAGTTTACGAAGAGGTCGTAAACGGCGTAACAGCAGAGCGATAGCGAGAGGTACCGCGCTGAAGCGGTTGTGAGGGTCCATTGAGAGTGCTATATGTTAGCACTAGGCAGTTCAGATTGAAGATGAATCTCAAGGAGATTATTGCGTTGGGCCTAGAGAAAGGTCTTAAAGGAGCTGAACTGCGTGAATGGGTGGACCGAAAAGAAAGAGAGGCTCGAGAAGAGGCTGAGAAGGAAAGAGAGAGTCAGCGAAAAGAAAATGAGAGGCGAAGGCTGATTTATATAGAAGCCTCTGCGAATGAAGAACAGCGTAAAAGATACAAGACAGAGAGCTCTCGAGTAGCTGCTCAAAAAGCCCGATTAGGGGCGCCAAGAGAAAGGGCAAGAACCCGAGAAGTAACCGAAATAACCCATTTTGGGAGAGAAGAAAAAGAAAGCGCCCGAGGAAGGGCAGTGAAATATCAAAGGGCGCAAGAAACAAAATTTGACCACCAGGAGAAATTGCGTTCATTGAAGGTCAAAGAAGCGCCTATGAAGAGTGAGAGGCAGCAGACAGCGCTAGCCAAAGGAAGGGGCAATAGTGAGAAATTATTCCGCCCCCAAGTTAAATGCTACAGGTGCAATAAGGTAGGGCACTATGCCTCAGATTGCCGTAGCAACCTTGTGCACACAGGAATGGTTAATTGTTTTAGCTGTGGTGGTAAGGGACATAAAGCAGTGCATTGTCCAAGGAAGCCATTCCTACAGCCGTCATGCGTCTGCGACTCTTCATTTGAACGCTGCGATGAAGACATCGGCATCGACAGTGTGCAACAAAAGAGCTGGGAGAAAACTCCAGTATTATGCACAGTTGCGTGCACCGCGCCGGGATCCAAGAGTGCGGGAATTCCGGTTCTCAGCGGAAAAATTCGAGGCAAATCGATTTCTGTACTGACAAGCACAGGGAGCACTGCAGTGTTTATAAAAAGAGAATTAGTTCTTGATGAAGAGCTTACCGGAGAAATGACTCCTGTGCTTTTCCTCGATGGTTCCGCTAAACTGTTTCCTGAAGCCAAAGTGCATGTGAAGACTCCGATCTTCACCGGCGTTGTGACTGCGATATGCATGCAACACCTAGTGTACGATCTAATCTTGGGTAGCATCAAGGACGCGGGACCACCAAATCCCGAAATTTGTCACGCCGACGAGGCCGAAGAGATGTTTGCTCCCAAAGCAAAACCAACTCTGTCAGATGAGTGTTGTACACTAGGTATGCCTACACTGAGAGAAGTGAAGGCTCAGGACACAAAGTTCCAACTATCTGACTCTGGAGAGAAAATGGGCATTACTATCGAGGTTGACGAACTAGAAAATGTTGCTAAGTGCTCTACTGCTTACTGCCCGGCTGCGGAACCGCCGCTGCATGCGGCTACATTGTTTGAAAAGGTACCGACTGGCTCCCTGACCACCACTGAAGAGGGTGAGACTAGCTCCAGGGGTCAGAGTAATGTTGTGGAACAGTCCGTTCCCGCGACAGAAAGTTCAGAAAGAAAACACTTTTCTGGAGCTAAGATTTCTCAAGAAAGTGAGATTGTCCCCTTCAAAATGACAGGTTGCTGCGAAGCTGTGAAGGTAGTTATCGAGCCAGAAACCTCTTTCGTGTTTTCAACGCCTGAAGATGAAGAAGGGCAAGATTGTAGCTCCTTAATAAATGACACCATGGCTGACTACATGAGTGACCGGGATGAGGAGCTTTCAAATAGCAGTGAGCACGAAAGCTTGGATGAAGGTGGCAGTGCAGATCCTAACCTTGAGGATTCAGAAATGGAAGAAAGCGAAGACTGCACTGCAATGAAAAAGTTCAAGAAGCATTTTAAGGAACAGGATGTAGCCAAAAGTGAGGAGGATGAGCCTCCAGTTGCAGCTGAGCTCTGCTTCAAGAAGGTACGACTGAAGGTCGTAAAGAAAAGAAAGAAAATGAAAAGGATTAAGGGAGAACAAAGTTCTCAAAAAGACGCTCCTTTCAGACAACAATGTTCTGACTATGCGGGTAAAACTGGATCAAACGTTCCTCGGCCAAAGGTGCGATTAAAAGTGGAAACGAAAAGAAACAAATCCAAACCTGCCAAGTCAGGCAAAGTCGACAGGGAAATGTCTCACAGAAAAAGAAGGAACAAGCGGCTGAACGACTGGAGGCGCAAGCGCATGGAGAGCCGCCCAGAACGAGAAAGAATGAGACGGCGTCCTCGAAGCGCAGCTAGACAAAGTAGAGTTAGTTCTGGCCAAGCTTCCGATCGGAAAGCAGAACTCAAGAGTAGAGGGAGGAGCGAGACAAAATCGCGGATGAGAAATATCATTAGAACCAGAAAAAGAGTCAGGACACGCGAAATAAATAAAAACCAGTGCTTTGTGAGAATGAAAACTGGCGTATCTGAAAGATGGAGAGGAACTGATACGTTCCAAGGAGGAAGTGCAACACGAGTTTGGAAATATAGGCGAAAGCATGCCGTGGGTTTGTGCGCATCACATTTGAATAACTATGGGTTTCTGTGTTGTTGATTCCTATGTGTATCCGAGAACAGTGTGTTGCTATGTTTGGCATTGATGTGTGAATTTTGTAATGTGTTATTGTGAAATTTATGCAATGTGTGAACATTTGCCCCATACAATTGTGAGCGCATGCATGTGCGCGCGATGTTCGTGGTTGTTGTGAATATTGTGGGACAATATTCTTTAAGGGAGGGGCAGTGTCACGAAATCGGCGCACAATTTCATCAAGCCGACACGGCGCGAGGCCCGCGCGGCGTCGTGTGGAAAGCATGTATAGAAAAAACCCCATCCCCGCGCGGGAGAGCGCGTAGCTTTGTACGCGTTGCCGTCACCCTCTTTCCCCTTGCCCGGGGAGGACGGTGGTTCATCGGCCTGGAATGTGCCGGGCCTTTCGAGAGCTTTCTATGGGACCTGGCCAATGACGACACGCGGCTCAACGGGAGGAGAAGAGGGAGCTATAACCAGCGAAGCTATGTGTGTGTGCGCGCTAGCTTTGGCGCATGTTAACAAACAGACGCGGCGCGCCCTATTTAAAGCGACCGCGCCGCTTGTTGAGTCAGTCAGTCAGTTCGTCAAGTGTTTTGTGACGTGCTCGCCTGTGTTTCGGCTGGACTCCCGGGGATAACCCGCTGCTGGCAAGCCCACGGACTTTCAAGGGAGCGGCGCTCGTCTCGTATGGCGGCCACATCGTGACTCTTGAGGCGTCGGATTGCAACAGTGCCCGGTGAACAATTTGGTGTTTGTTTATGTAACTCTCTCGTGTTTGATCTGTTGTAAAGCCTCTCTGTTATTGAATCATACTGTAGTTGCATGCTTAGCGTTTGTATTCTGTGAACCTCTCGTCTGTGTATTTCAAGCGATCTTGTGTATTCCGTTGTATCGTCTCTTGCTGTGCATAAATTGTGTTTTGTTTCTTACTTCTGACTCCGATCCTTACTCTGGTATTGAACCGGCGACAGCTGGGCACCAAACGACCATCCCCTTCTGTCACTACAAGGTAGTTAAATTCCGGCTGAGCTTGCCACGCAGGTCGAGGGCATCTCCTTTGCGACCGGAACAGCTACCCCCACTCACTCAAAGGGTGTCTGGGAGTGTGCGCACCTTTAAGGGCGCATCGTTAATAATACCCCCTAATTATTAACGGGTGACAATAGGACATAAATACAACACATTTTGTCGGATTTTTTCAAGTTTCTCAATTTTTTGTTGACTAAAATCTATCCAACGTTCTTGAATATTTGAGTATGCTGTCCTCATTGACTTGTACAGGTGGCGAAGCCCGTCAAGCGGTCATTACGAACTGCTTCCTTTTTGGAAGACAGAAGAGGAATATTCATTCATTCATTCACTGCCCCGTCGGGGTGGCGAAGTGGTTAGGGCGCTCAACTACTGTTCCCAAGAATGCTGGATCGAGGCACGGCGGCCGCTTTTCAATGGAGGCGAAAGGCAAGGCACTCGTGAGCTGTGCGGTGTCAGTGCACGTTAAAGAATCCCAGGTAGTCGAAATTTCCGGAGTCCTCTACTACGACGTCGCTCATAGTCTGAGTTGCTTTGGAATGTTAACCCCACAAACCAAACCAAACCATTAGTGATTGAATTAATTAACTAATATAATTGCTATACAGAGCCATATCGTCATTGCTAAAATTACCTGTTATGTAATCTGTAGTCTTTAACTGGTGCGCTGGTGCAGACATTTTGTCCAACGTCATTTCTAGATTTGATGTAATTATCGCACATGCGGCACTCGGAAAGCCAGTCGTCGATGATCCCAAAATCATGATTGCCTCCCCCCCCCCTTCCCTCCCCAACCATCGACAAATGTACATCTATAATGAGCACTTAGAAAACTTGATAAATTCTGTATTCTTAGCGAACCTATACAACTCCGCTGTGCCTAATTTCGGGTGAATGCTATCTAAGCATATCCAGTATGCTCAGAAGCAAATCGTCGCCAGAAGCCAGCGCATAAGGACAGCTCCAATGAAGGTTCATTTACGCCGCTTATGTTTGCCGTCGAACGTCATTAGGCTCTACATATATGATACTGAATGAAGTGCTTTTGTGATTCTTCTATTCATTCTCAGGGAAAGCAATGCGGAATCCTGATTTTTTAGCTTAAATTTTCATTGCCCTAAACCTTCGTCGTTGTCCAGCTGTCTTCTAGTAACAGTACGAAAGCAAAAACTCTCAGGCTTTTTTTTTTGTTTGTTTGACACTGACACCTGTATGATATGGCCAGGAGATTTTGCAAAACTGAACTGCATATTGTCGCAATGTTCATACTTACTGACTCCGACATCTTGTCGAGATCAGGAGACTGGCACGTGGCCGTCTTCCTCGCTCGGAGAGCTCGCTCGCGAGTCGGTTGGCCCAGCTGTGTCTTCGTTCGCCAGTGCTTGTGTGCTGGTGCCAGTAAATTTGCTTACCTAGCTCCACTGGCTTCTTTGACAATATAGACCTTTTTGTTTCGATGCCTGGATGCAGCCATCTTAGTTTGATGGTGGCGCCCCGTGTGAGCCAAACTTGGAACGTTTGGCTCACACGGGGCGTCAAGATGAGCTGCGGCTCCTCTTGACGCCATCTTGGGCTGTGCTGTGCGTATTGATGCTGCGGTGCGGCAGTGTAAAAGTGCTGTTTCGCGGTGCTCGTGAAAGCTATCCGACACCTTGGTGCTATTTGTGCTTTGTTTGAGCGCGCCAGCAAACCGTATACCATCCGTTTGACATAGCGGCAGCAGTTGGAAACAGCACTAGCGGCCGGGGTGACTGCGAAGGACTGCGCTCCACTTCCGCAGTGAGGATGTATCGGTTATATCTTTCACGATACATGTATTTTCAATTATATTTCTTAATCGCAATGGTAACTGCACACACAAACACACAGCGAATGAACCGTACGGGCAGCTACCGAACGCGGAATGCAGATACTACGAAAGATGCTTTCCAGTTATCGCCGCATTGATTTAACATGAAGTGCGACCCATTTCGATATACAATCGAGCTGTCCTGCTTCAACAATGTATACTTTCAAGTTAAAAGACAGTTCAAGGCTAGCACATAAAAGAAGTAGGGTCTAAAGTACCATCTGTCGACGTTTTTATGAAGCCTTGGTGTTCGTCCTGCGGCATAACATCGTATACGTACCCCCGTCCCGTACGTCGTAGCAGCATCGTTTGCGCGGCGTATTGAGCAAAATGTCGAAAAACGTGCGCTCTCAGCTGCACCATGAAAGAAAACGACAAATTCGCAGCACATAAAGCAGCGCTCACGAAAGCGGCGCCGCTTGCTGGGGCTGCGGACTTCGGCACTCTCGTCGAGCGCTACTCCCTATGAGTCGCTAGGCCTAATTTGTTTCGCATCGAAGGCACATCCGACGACGCTTTGTAATTGCTCAGCGCTAGAGTAAATGGTTTCTCATGGAACTGCCTTACTGCCTATCCCATGGTATCAGTAAAAGAAAGATGTAAATTTCGGTGACGCCTTAGCAGCGGAGCCAGCGTGCAGACGATGAGCCGCGCGCCGCACCAGCGGCAATGTGTTGCGTAACTTATTTGTATTGCAGTTATCAATCACACGCTATGGGTCAGAAATCCGCAAGAAAGATTATTATTATTTTTTTTTTTTTTGCTGTCGGCTTATTGTTTAAGTTAAGAACAGATTTTAGCACGCTATTGCGTTTGCGGAAAAATCCACTGTATCGTTGGCGCGGAGGGCTTGCGGGAGGCACGGCCTGCCCGGCGTGCGTGGCTACTACGGCGGAGGAAGTGAAATGAGCATCATATTCGTAAGTACGTCATTGGTGCTAAGTTTATCTGGCTTACATAAAACGTTCATAGGTGAATTAAATAAGGAGAGACTGGAAAGCGGTGAAGCAGAAACATCACAGCCGAACTCGGACTGTCGATGCATGCTTCCCGCATACGCTCTCGGCAATCATGCTGCGCGCAGTCCACGATCACGCATTGCTGTCCCGATGACATTACCACCAAAAGGGGCGCTAATAAAGGTATTTAAGTATCTCAAACGACAATATACCGAGGTGCAAGGCCGCTCTGCTATGGATGGAGCGTGCGAATGCACAGCCCACTCGGTACTGGCAACAATGGACCGGCGCAAGGAATCTGGTTAGAGTGTATTTTCCTCCTCTCCTGCTTGCTCTCGGTAAAATGGTTTATAGATCCCATTCGTTTATTTTCAGAAGTGCCATAACAGCAAACGACCTCATGTGATATTACCTCATGCGAAGAGGGATTCTGAGATCAGATTTATAAAACATTAATTGTGCTCTGGTTCATTTCCGAACACAAATCCTGATTATAAACAAGCTTACAAACAAGGAACCCCAATATCGTTTAAACGAACCAAACTCAACAAAAGGCGGCAATGGCAATTTTTGAAATGCGTCACCCGTGTTCTCTGCAACTATACAAGTCATTTTGTGACGCGTTAGCAATTCCACGCCTCTATGCGAGTCCGTAGGGCGGCAGTGGAAGGTGAGGGGGCCCCTAAATATAGGCCGGCCAAGCATGCAGGAAAAAATTGCAACACAACATGGAGGCCTCCAACGCAGGTACATTTATAGCGAATTATTTCTAATCGCCGTCAATTGCTTCAAAATCTTCTTATATGCACATCTCATGCACGTAACCCAATAAAATCCCCGGATTGTCATTGATTTTAAGTTTCTTTTTGTCAGCGCCAGTTGAGCTCTCACGTGGCATACGAGTTCCTCGCGGTACCTGGTTCCAGCAGTTCTATATCTTGCATCGTGTCATCAAATCACTGATCAGCTCGTGAATCGTGAGACAGGATATGCTTGTTTCTCGCTAACACCATTTTGAGTTTTTTTTTTTATTTCTACACGTTCCAGAAGCTTCTCGAAGACGAGAGGTAAGTACAGCGGAATTCTAGTGTGGTGTACGCAAACTGCACTTGACCGTTACTGAGCGCAAAAAATGCAATCTATCGTTTCAATAACGCGCGCCTTACAGGTTTTGCTTTGCAACATATTTTAGAGCGTAGCGCTTTGCGCCCGTTTCTGCGTTTCGCGTCGTCGTCGCCGTTGTCCCTCGTAACCATCTCCGCGGCTGTGGCAGCGCGTGCCCCTGCTGCCACCGTTCGCCATTGCGTGTACGCCCCCCCCCCCCCCCCCTCCTCTTGCTTCCTCTGTGGCGGCGCCCGCGCGTGTTCTCCGATTGCTGTGCGCGCTCCTGCCGCCACCGTTCGCCGCTGCGTGTAATCCCCCCCCCCCCCCTCTTCCCGCGTGTCGACGACGGTGTTACGGTGTTCTCCGGTTTCCGAAGCGCCGGCTCGGCATCAGCGGATCGCGATGTGTGCACCCCAAGCCGAAACCCAGAGCCACGTTGACTCGCTAGCGTCGTCATCGGCATCAGTTAATCGCTGCTATCTCTTTGCGGCGACACGTTCCTATGAGTGCACGCGCTCTTTCCCGCGACCTCCCGATAAATCAATAGCTCTCTTCGCTTCTCCTCCAGCGCCACCCCTGTGCGGCGGCAATCAGAGCGCCGGATCGGTGGCGGCGCACCTCAATATGTGCACCACCCGAGTCGAAGCCCATAGCCGACGCCGTTCGAGAATGCTAACCGCCTACCTAAATGTTGTCTGTAATTTAACAGACATCTCTTGCTCGAATTGTTTGCATCAATCTATTGAAAAGGTGAAACAGCTGATGAGCTGCGCTCAAATTTCGCATTAGTAAGTAACGTAATCGCCGACAATTTGTTCGTTCCTCTGCCTTTCCTCCGATTCAGGTAGTCAAGCAGACTGCAGTATGGCCAAATATTTCTAGAAATCATTTGAATAAGTCAGCCTATTTGCACCCCTCGCGAAACACACACACACACAAAAAAAACATACACACAAAGGAGTTAGACCGTACCTAAACTTCCCAGAGAAGCTTGCGGTTTCTACCTTGTGTCGGAAACTCGGAGTTGAGTAAAGCCTCCCCGTGTCCAAAGCATACCAGCGTTTGCGAATCTCATCTGCATGCAAATATTGAGGGGTGCAATGAAAAATAAACAAACAATTGATATCCTGATCCGGCTCTTTATGGCGCAGGGACATGGCACATAACGAACACATCCTTTCTTTTTTATTTAGCGGAAGGACTTTACTGCTACAGGTCTACCAAGCTTAAGCGTGGCTGGCGTTTCACCTTGAACGCAGGTGCGGCGCGGGGAGCCGGCATCGGTCACTTCTCCTTCCTCTTCTCCTTTTCACACCCGCTTCTTTTGCGTTTTTTCTCCTGCATCTTCGCACACTTGCCAAACTCACTACGGAGAGGCGCAGCTGCCCGCACTCATCCAGCTTGGCCGCTATGATACCACGTGAATATATAGGAGAGGGCAAAACAGTTGCTTCGCTTCGCGTTCACCGCCTTCGTCATTGAATTCCGTAAAACGTTTTTTGTCCACCGAAGTAGGAGGCCCCTTAACCCCGGTCTCCTGACCAGGAGGCATAGAGGACCGGGGTCGAGGCCTCCGCGACTAGAGACAAGCGAAGACGCATTGCGTCATCACACTTGGAGCCGCCAAGCGGACAGTTTTCTGCTGGTCCGCGGGGGTCTTGCTTCGCAGAAATTGTATTATCAACATTCTCCCTGGCGCCCAGGGAGTTAGACCGTTGTCATAGGATGCGATTGAAAGTACCCCTCTGCCCACACCTTTTAAATCTATCGTCTGGCCTGTCCTCTACTTATATGAGGTACTACTAGATCTGGTTTCGGTAGTTACCAGTTTGTAGGCGCCGCCAAGCGACTGCCACTCTATTATCTAGTATCCGGTCTGGTGGTGGCAGTGCCCTCCGGCTCAATCTGTATTTTTCAACAATTTCGGCATACGTTTGGCACCTCCCCTACATCCTGGTGCAGTTTAGCGACTTAGTTTCAATGAGGCGCGCGCCTGAAAAAGTGCAACTCTTCAGCGGCGTCGTCAGGCCGCGTCCAATCGTCTATCAGAACTTTTTTCTCTGTGCATCGATATTTATAAGACTTAAAACTAACCACTATTTTCTAATGGCCATAACCACAATCTCTACGTAGCCCCAAATGTAATCGTCCATGGCACTTATACTGGCATCTGGCAAGCCTTATTACTGATGAAGTTAGAAGTCATTCGAATAGTAGCAATAATAAAAAATTATGAGATACAACAAAGAAAGACCGTGCATGAAAACAGACAAAAGTCCGAAAACCTTCAATGCACCAAAAGCTATATGCTTTCGCACGCGCGAAAATGGCACACCAGCCTTCTTATAGGGCGCGCGAGGGTTCAGCCCACTTGGTACAACAGCGACTGAAGTTGCGCTGATAGTGGCATCTCCTTGCAATTTTGTTCTTCGGTCGTGAAGCTGCGTTTAAAAGCCAAGTAGTCGGCGGGGGTATCTGTCGAGGTGAAAGAGCCTTCGTCTGTTGTAGCATGACATCCGGGACTCGCGGTGATCAAGGAAGGCACAAAGACACTCGTGGAAAGGTTCATGTCCAGGTCCATTGAATCCCTGCGACTTCTTCCTCCTTTGAAGCTAGGTGGTTTAAGCCCAGCGAGCAGCTGTGCAAGCTCCTCCATGGAGCTGGAGGCTTGTCCGGAAGATGAACCAGTCGTTGTAGTATGATGAGCAGCATCTTGTGGACCAACACCACTTATTTGTCCTCGGCGACAAAAGCGGGAACTTTTGGAGATGTCAGAGACGGGGGTAACTTTTTTCGGGGTGCTCACGGGATGGTAACGATAGTGCAGCTTAGAGTGCCTCTGGGCACTCCTGAGCTGACTCTGGTATGTGTGGCCATAATCGGCATTGAAGCTGTGGCCATCCATGCTCTGTACGGAGCCGCAGGGGATGCGCACGATATGAACCTTGCGTGCTAGAAAAGCTTTATGTCCATTAGGCACTTAATGTGGTAATTCACACGTTCACCTTCCAGAGGCCCATATTATTGCTGGCCGTATCCAGACAATGTTCTCATATGATGTGGCCACACAGGATATCGTTTCGTTAGGCCGATAACGTCCCGCACGTTGAGCACAAGAAGCCAAGTACAGTCTCCGCAAACCTGATTCGCCTGTGCTCGAGGCGGGAGTCAAATCCGGTGATCACGTACCAGTAGCCGGGGTTCTGTGATGGCCTCTCCTCGGGGCTTCTGTTCTGGCGCTCCTATGCTGTAGGTGCGGCTTGTGGCCGCGAAGTACCGAGATGACTGGGATTCCGGCTGCCAATGTTTTTCACAGTGCCGGCGTAGGTAATGGGAATAAATAGTTGTGTTTCCGTTCCATAGCTGCACATGCGAACCAAATATTTTCAGCTCGATCAGCGCACTCGAAAGGAACAAGCGACCTGAGAAATAAAAGAAATAAAGACCTTCGTCTTTATCGCTGCCGATCTCCTGGACGTGGTTATGTGATTCTTCTTTTTCTCGCGGCTGTGCATAGGGCACATGCCCACAGTGGAGGATTGGCCAGAGTTCAGCGCATATGTAAAAAAATTAATAGATGATCTCGACTTTCACTGTATGATATATAACTTGTTAATTTAGAATTAGTGTTGCTGAAATAATTTGGAACAGTTTCAGATGATAACACTGATAAGAAAAGTAATTAATAAAATAAAATATTTAAAAAACGGAAATAAAATTTGTAAGCATATTTCATACAGAGAACCGCTGACAAACAAATCTCCCGGTAGCCATATTACAGCTATGGAGTAACTCATACACCTGTTTAAGGACATATGTCCTCTGACGGCACCAAAGGATAGGAGGACCGAGATTTAAAACGGCAGTCCTAAAAGAGCAAGACGTATTTTCAAACAATTTCTTTTATGAGTAACCTTCCTACAACTGTTTACAGGGACCTACAACTTTTTTCTCTCGTCGTCTGTCAGCAAACAGGGATTTAAACTCAAACGTTTCTCTGAATGCAACCTAAACCTAAATCCGGTCTAACAAATCTTGCAAGCCGTCGTCTAATCGCCAGTATGTGTTTGTTACATTAGTTTCTTACCAGCTCACTTTGAATTTCGCCCTACATCAGCCAATTAGCACGAATTTTATCCCGCACTGGTCACCCTCTGCAAGCGGCCCGTCCACATTCTCATACTACAACATTTACAGCATTTCTTTCCTCGCTCAGCCGCACATTGCAATGACCTTCCACGCGACATTGCTGATATCACCGGCCCATCCACATTTTGTAATTGTATAACTGTCATATTTAATTCATAATATGTTTTTGTACATATTATGTTTACACGTGCACCCGTTTCCTATGTAACAACCTCGAACTAGGGGTCCTTAAGGTAATAAAGTGGTGTGATGTGATGAACACGGATCCATTGAAGGCGTTAAATGATACCTGTGGAGAAAAAAAGAGATATGGCCATGGCAATGATTGCAGGAGATGTTTGCCTGATGTTAGCCTAGCAGGCTCATCTTCCTGATGGGTGGTGTTGGTGAAAAGAAGTGACGAAAACAATTAGTTGTGGTTTAGCTCTCGTTAAACTGAGTTGAATTGCGAAAATAACGGCGAAAGCTTATTTTGCCTGCTACATAATTCCCCTATCACTACCTATCAGTGTAAGGTGCTACATTATTGGGGACACCTAAACTCAATCTTTCAGGGTATGACGTGAGAGCGTAAGCTACCAGCCCACGTATAAAGTCACGCTTCAACCAAGCCGTATGAACGTGACTGCGTGTCGTAGGGGTAACGAGAATGCAAACAGCTCTGGCAGGCTGATTCCGATATCACCCTCCCATATAAAAGGAGCGACCCGAGTTGGCAGCTCCTGCCAGTGGCATAGGGGTAACGTGAATCCAAATGTCATTGCAGGCTGATTTTGTTATGAGGAGACCGTAGCTACCCTTCTTCACGGCATAGCTGCGGCCACCCGAGGTCTCGCTTTGGCTGCCGTAGTACGTGCTGCTTTCGCAACAAAATAAGGATGAGAGAGAAATCAGTCACATACAATGTCCCACATGCGCACACAGATCCGTTCCAAAGGTTGTTTGTCAACCCCGTGTCTTTAGGGAAAATTAATGAGGCTTTTGTGGTTCGTGCAGCCGTTGACCCATCACACCATGGAAGCGAGGATGCGTCAAGACGCAGAGTTCTCTCCTGAACTAATCTTTAATTAGAATGTTATGTCCTGCGGTGTGCCATAAACCTTTGGCAGCAGCATATCAAGTGTTCAAAGCCATCACGAACATCACGTGTAGAGCTTGTGGGGCCCCAAGCCCCTTTTAGCGTTTCAAACCGCGCGCGCTTTTTTCTGTTTGTGTTGGTGTCCGCCCGGGCAGCCCGAGTACGCATGAGCGAGCTGCCCGGAGCGGGGGGGTGGCATGTTATCGGCGCGAGACAGAGGGTAGATAAGCGCGTCGGAAGCATGGCTCGAGGCTTTTTCGCCGGGCGGCCGGCCAGAGAAGGGCGGCGTGGCAGCGTCCCAAGCCGGCTGGATGTACACGGACGACGAGCGGAGTCCTGCGAGACGAAGACGGAAGCGGCGCCTACAAGAAAGCCTTAGGAGTGTTAGCGTGAGTGCTTCCACGCGAGTAGCAATGCTTTTGTACCGTCATCAACGCATTGGCCCTATTTCTCGCCCTATCCGCGCCGCAGTGTGTTTTGTGTTGTCGCGGTGAAGCCCTGACCCATGTTCCGTTTTATTCTGCATAGTCCATTGTCGCGCACTTCGACGGCATGTTTCCAGCACAGTTTTGACCAATGCTGTTTCTTTTCTATTTTATACTTTTCTGTTGATCCGGAATAAACCGGTGTTTTTAAGAAAGACTTGGTTTTTCACTCGTCGGGCGAGGCCATCACTCGCGGACCCGTATTCTAGAAGGCGGAGCCTTCATTTGGCGCCCAACGTTGGGCGCAAATGAAGGCTCCGCCTTCTAGAATACGGGTCCACGACAATGGCCTTCCCCGGAGCCTCCGTGAACATTGCTGCAAAGGGCCTGAGCATTGTCTCGATTCTCCTTTTTTCCGCTGGTGACCCCGTGAAGAAATTCAAAACGGTTAGAATACCACTTCCTGTGATATTGGCTGAATGGCCGTTCGTGGCAAGCAACTCTGACTGTGGCTCAGCGGCCTTGGTCTTGAACTGAAACGCTTCTGTACCAGTCCGCTACCGGTAGGTTCCCTTACTGAGATCCATCACGATTCCTGCCTTCACTATGAAGTTATGGCCTAGTATGACTGGCCAGGATAGTCCGGGGAGGTGTAAGAAACGCTGTCTAATCTTTCAACCATTTATAGTAACTGTTAGGCGGGCTGCTGAGGTTGCGGGTACTATGTGAGTCGACGCCATACGAAGGTTAGTGTTTACACTCCGCAAGCGGACACGTTTTGTCTCACAGGAATTCTTCACCTAATCGCCGAAGACTGACACCGTAGACCCTATGTCTAAAAGGGCTGGAAGTTCCAGTCCGGCCATTTTGACCAAGACCAGCGGGGTCTTGTCTGGTTGGCTTTCCTCAAAAGAAGTTGACGGGACTGCACTCACCAAGTGTTTGTAGGGTTTCTCGGGGTCTGCCTCATGCATAGCAGGTGGTGATGATGGCACCTGCATCAATGGCACCTGGGTCGAAGGCCACTGGGTCCGTTCAGGCCGGAAAGGTAGCGACTGGATCAGCTCTCCCGGTGGTTGGCCACGTCTGCGCGGCCTGGCCGCTGGATGGTGTGATTACCAAAACACCCTCCCCTGCGTTGTCCTGAATCTGCGAGTCGTAGGACAAGTTGTGCACGGGGGCGACCCCCACTTCTCACCTGATGGCGACACCATTGCACCCGAAGGTGAATCCCATGTTGCACCAGTAGGTGACGCCAAGGTTGCACCTGGTGGTGATGTGAACGTTGCACCCGGTAGTGACACCCACGCTGCACCCGTAGGTCACGTCAACGTTGCACCCGGTGGTGACACCCACGCTGCACCCGTAGGTGACGTCCACGCTGCGCCCGGTGGCGACACCCACGCTGCACCCATAGGTGACGTCCACGCTGCGCCCGGTGGCGACACCCACGCTGCACCCGTAGGTGAATGGTAGCCGGCAGCCGCTGCAGGTGATGTCCGGGATTTGCGCGCAACGACGTGGGGTGTCCCAACTGCTGCCACACAAGGGGTCCCAGCGCCTGCGTATGGCAAGAAGACACGGGGCCCCGTCTGACCTATCACCTGAGTAGACGCATCAGGGCTTGTGACTCCGTGCAAGTCGCCAGCCGCCGTACGGCAGCCTGGCGTCTTCAGGCTGCGTGCTGCCGATGATCCAGGCCACGCACCGGACGGCCCAAGGCAGGTCTCTGCAGGGGGAGGTGGTTTGTACTGGAGCTTCGCCAGGAAAGATGCCTCGATGCGGGATGCTTCTCTAGCCTGTGGGGCCCTGCACAACGTATCCGTAAGGCCCGTGCGCGCCGCGCATTCGAAGGCCGCGCCACTATCCCAATGCCCCCTGCGCGGTGCCTGTTTCCCTCTCCCCGCTCGTTCGGGGATAACCGGTCCCGCGCGAGGGGGCTATAAAAGAAGCCTCGCGCCGCCGTCGCTCTCTCTTGGTCCCTGCCTCTTGGTCCCTGCCTCCTCCTTCCTGCTTCGCGCCTGGAGCTTCTGCACGGAAGACGACCCGCAGGCCGCAGCCCCCCGGACGACGACCTAGCACCGACTTCGAAGATCCCTGTGAGATTAAAGATGTTTGTCATATGGCCCACTGTGTTTGTCGTGCGCATCCCTCGGGCAGAGAAATCGCCCACAACTGGCACCCATCTGGGGCTGAATTAGCACCCATGTGGACGATTTCTCAGCCAACGTGGCAGCACACGGCAACACGACGGGCCGGTCCTTTGTATGTTAGGCGCGATGCCATTTTGAGTTTAGGGCTATCGTGTGTGCAGATGACGCGGAGTGTAGTATAGTAGTGTTTGTACAGTGTTTTATTTCTGTTTTGGGTTATGTGTGTGTTTTTTAGTGTCGGGCGGTTTGTGTTTTAATTTCTTTTGTGCATATGTTAGTGTTATGAAGTGTTTAGCCTTTGTGGCTAGCCTCCTGACGCGGGCTAGGTGGTAGTCGTGGCGTGCAGCAGTTCTGCGGCACCCGGCCGGCCTTAGTTGTTGAGTGCAATGCCTCCGAGAAAAGACGTGCCAGATAGGGCCGCCGCTTCGGACGCCAGTGCATCCGGAAGTGAGGTGAGGGATGCGGTAGAGTATGAGCAGGTTACCGATGCGGCCGCCCTGATGAGGCAGATGAACGAAATGTCTGTGTTCACCCGTTAGCTCGGTTCGGTGGCTAGCGCCAACCAAGCCGCAGCTGCGGCGACAGTTTCGCGTCCGCGGATAAATGTAGAGGTTCCTTCCTTTTCCGGCTACACGGACGTGAGGTCAGTCCACAAGTTCTTGCAAGAACTCGAGGATTATCAGACGGCACTGGGTTCCCCAGACGACGTGGTGCTAGCGCAGGTAATTCCCGTGGCACTTGTTGAGAGCGCGGCGCGGTGGAGACGCTGCCAGCCAGCCTTCCAGTTGATGGCAGACTTCACAGATCACTTCCGCGCCGAGTTCTTGCCGCCCGATTACGAACACCGGATGCTTAATGAGCTAGCGTTGCGCACACAGCACCCAGAGGAGAGCCTCCTCTAGTATATACGCGCAATGCAGGAGCTCTACAAGAGGGCAGATCCCACGGCAACCGATCTAGAACAGGTCACGCGCGTGATGAGGCAATGCCATCCGCGCTTCAAGCCGTATCTGCGGGGACGTGGTTTTGCAAACCTCGAAGCCCTAGCACAGGAAGCGAAGGTAGTACAGGCGGATTTACTCGCTGAATTGCGCTACCAGCCACCCCCCAGGCCACCCGAATCGCTAGAGCCGCGATGCGCCTGGGCCGGAGGCCAAGACTCCGTGCCGCGCGGCAGAGGCGCAGACGTAATGACGGTAGGGCAGGAAAGGCCAGCGGAAGGCTCCGTGATTCCTCGCGCTCTTGACCCGTACGCGTTCGAGCAGCGGCGTCGAGCTGGGCTCGCCAGCGACGTCCGCACAGGCGCGGAGAGAGGGGAAAGACGTCCCCAGCCGCTTCGTGGAACGCGGCATCCCCCGACCGCGCGGCAGGTGAACGATCGGCTTTGCTGGAATTGCAACCAGCCGGGCCACGTGGCACGAGAGTGTCAAGCAAGGCGTATGCAGGGAAACGCGGACCGCCGGCGGCCATAATTGGTAACACCAGCCTGTCGCCGTCGGCGGGAGAATTTCGTGGTAGCTATGGCGGAAAATGGGAAAAGTACTCCCACGCCGCGTCACCGGGTGACCGCACCGGCGGGCAGAGGCTTTTGTCCCCCTCGCCTGTAGAGCGCAAGGAATGTTGTCGCGCTCGAGCCCTTTTATGCTAGTGCGGTTAATTGGTCAAAGCTACTCGGCACTCGTTGACACGGGCTCAACTCTGTCATTGGTCGGTGATGATGTTTTCGAGGCCTGCCGTAGATGTAACATCCGTGTCAGGCCAGCCGAAACCCCTTTGAGCTTAGCAGCCGGGAAGACAAAAGCGGCGGGAGCGGTACGTCTGGTCCTGCGTTTTGACGGCAGGAAGCGGAGGCATCGCTTCATCTATCTGCCGGGCGTAGCCATACCAGTTATTCTGGGAAGAGATTTTCTTTCGAGCGAAGGCATTGTGCTTGACATGGGGGAGAACGGCTATCGCTACAGCCCCTTCACCCCCCTCATTCCCTTTGTTAGCGCACCCAAACAGGAATGCGTCGCTCAGCGGGCGAGCGTCCTTCTCAGGAACCGGTAGTCAGCGCCGATGGCTCGTGGAAACTGTACTCCCGTTTTCGGATTGCTTCACAAAGAAACCAGGCAGAACCGACTTGCTTCAGCACGAGATCGAAACGGGTGATGCGCGCCCTTTCAGATGTAACCCGCGGCCGTTAAGCGCGCGTAAGAGACAGCTTCTCGACAGCACCCTTAACGAGATGATAGATACCGGCGCGGTGAGACCCTCACAAAGTCCCTGGGCGTCCCCAGTGGTTCTAGCGCCAAAGAAAGATGGTTCGGTCAGGCTGTGTGTTGATTATCGAAAGCTCAACTCACTGACGCCTACGGTTGCGTACTCTTTCCAGTCGATCGAGGCTGTGATGTACGCGTTAGGGAACGCAAGGTTCTTCACAGTCCTGGATGCAAGCAGAGGGTACCTGCAGATTGAGGTGGCGGAAGGTGACATTCAGAAAACCGCATTCACCTGTCACCGCGGGTTCTTCGAATTTACTCGACTCCCGTTTGGTTTGTCTAATGCACCGAGCACGTTCATGCGATTGATGGACATCGTGCTGGGCGATGCAAGGTTCAACTACGCGATGGCGTACCTCGGCGACGTCGCGATATTCTCACAGTCGTTCGAAGAGCATCTCATTCACCTGAATTCCGTTTTTGAAAGAATGAGACGTGCGGGTATAACGATCAACCCAAAGAAAGTGCAGTTGGCATAGAAGAGAGTGAACCTCTTGGGATTTGTGGTTGATGATGGCACTTTGAGACCGAACGATGACAAACTGCAGGCAATTCTGAACTACCCCTGCCCGACGGACGTGAAAAGCTTGCAGAGGTTTTTGGGTATGGTTGTCTTCTACAGACAATTCATCCCTAGTTGTTCCGAGCTCGCTAGGCCGTTGAACCAGCAGTTGCGAAAAGGCTCGAAGTGGGTCTGGGGCAAGGAACAGAACGACGCTTTTGTTGCCTTGGCTCGCGCGATAGCGAACACCGCTAGTTTGCGCCTCCCCGACCTGAACAAGCCGTTTGTCTTGCAGACAGATGCTAGTGATGCCGGTGTAGGAGCTGTTTTGTTGCAGGAACACGAGGGCAAGCTGCGCCCTGTCGAGTTCGCTAGCCGCACGCTCACATTGGCGGAGCGGAATTACTCCGTGACCGAAAAGGAATGCCTGGCGATAATGTTCGCATTGTCAAAGTTTACCTAGACGGAGCGGTTTTCACCGTGCAGACAGATCACCAGGCACTTTCGTGGTTAAAGAGGCTGAAAAACCCCGCAGGCAGACTCGCGAGATGGGCGCTGACGTTGCAACATTAAGCGTACGCCATTGAGTACCGCCGGGGCAGCATGAATAAGGTGGCCGATGCTTTATCGCGCGCACCGTTGAAGGCTGGCAGAAGCGCAGAAGAGGCGCAGACCAGCATTGCTGAAAGCGGCGTCGCCGCTAGTGGAGAGGAGGAGAGGGCGGACACTAGTGTCGCGCCCTGCGTAGTTAAAGAGAGAAAGGAGGCAGACAGAGTTGCCGCGCTGTGCTGCGAGAGAGAGAAGGCGCAGCAGCTGGTGGCGGCGACTACTCGCCTGCCAAGAAGCGAGGCAGAGAGAAATCTGTCTTGGGGAGTAGCGGTCACGAGGGAAGAGCTAATTGAGGCCCAGAAAGCAGACGGTATATGCCAGCGGGTGCTGACAGAGCTTGCGAGTAGTGCAGCTTGCACCGGGAACGCTGAGGGCAAGTACGACGCGTATCTGCTGGGCGATGACGGCTTACTGCTCCGCTACATCCCCCAACTTGATGAGGAAGAGGCGATTGCATCCCCCTTCCGAGTCGTGGTCCCGAGGAAGTTGCGGAAACGATTCCTCCAGTACTTCCATGACTCAGCGCTGGCAGGCCATGGCAGCGGCAGTAAAACTTACGACAAGTTTTGCCGTGTCGCGACCTGGCCAGGTATGAGAAAGGATGTGCTGGGTTACGCCCGTACATGTCCTGTTTGCCAGGTAGCCAAGCCTCGGGCGGGGAAACCCGCTGGCATGATGAAGCCGGTAGTTAGCAACTATCCGTGGCAAGTGGTCGCGTGCGATATCATGGGACCCCTCCCTCGCTCAGCGCGCGGACACCAATATATCCTGGTAATAACGGACCACTATTCCAAGTGGGTTGAGGTTTTCCCCCATAGGAAGCTTGTGTCAGAACGTATTTGGGAGAAACTGTTGGAGACATTCACTCGTTTCGGTTTCCCTTCCGACCTGATTACAGACAATGCCTCGTATTTCACAAGCAAAGTCTTTGTTGATTCCTGTCGGTCGCTTCAAATCCGCCACAGGAAAACGAGTCCATACCACGCTCAGAGCAACATAACCGAGAGAGTGAATCGGAATGTTAATAGTATGCTGGTCGCGACGACCGAGCAGCACAGAGATTGGGACGCACGGCTGTCCGAACTGGCTTTCGCCACTAGAACAACCGTGAACAGGTTGGTGGGTATGACACCTGTTTACTTGAATTTTGGGAAAGAGATCGCTTTTCCGCTAGAGAACGCCCTACTTGACGCGGCGGGGCCCGCGCCCCCTCCGCTTACGCAGTACGCGGCAAAGCTCCGCGAGCCCCTTGAGGCAGCGAAGCGTGCGGCTCGTGAAAACCTCGATGTCGCGCGCATGGAGCAAGCGGATTAGTACAACAAAGGTCGTCGTCACGTCGTTTTCAACACGGGCGACTTAGTACTGAAAAGAACGACCCGCTTAGTAACGCAGCGCGTGGTTTCGCCGCGTCGCTAGCGCACAAGTGGGTTGGACCGTTCGAAGTTACGGCACGGACTACGCCACTCACCTACCAGCTGCGGTTATTGGCGAGCGGTGAAACCGCTGGTCCGGTGCACGTCGCAGACTTGAAAGCTTACCACCTTCGCAAGGACGATAACTGCGAAGCGGGGGAAGCTCAAAGCGATGCAGCGATCTCCCCCAAAGTAAGGCGTACAGGTAGCAACCCGGTTCGCAACCGACGCTATAACCTAAGGCCAAGGTAGTGCACTACTTTGTCTAATGTCTTTGCTTCTTTCAGAATGCCTTCTGATAAGATTTTGCAGCAGCCAGATGAACCACCGTCGCTGGGGCGGGAAACCGCACCCAGTGCATGGTTCCAGGAGGGGCCACATAAACAGGGGGTACCCCCCAGTTTGTAGTGGTTTGTGACCAGCGCGGCCATGCTGGCCGTCTTCAACGAGTCTGGATTGGAGCCCGCTGCCCAGGCCTGGAGTACGGGCCTCAGGAAGCCAGGTGTGCCCGGGGCGGAAACGCCTGCTGCAATGTGCATCCAGCACGGCGCCACGTGGAAAGGAGTCAAAGATGTAGAGCAGCAGCTCAGGGCCGCTGCCAGGCGTATCCGTGGCCGAGCCCAGCTGCGCTGTGATCCCGAGGATGTGGCCGCTGCCGGAGAGGGACCAGTCGGAACAGTCCCGCCATGCCTGCTGCTTCTCCCTTCACACGATCCAGCTGAGAGGGCATCCCGCCAGAGCCAGGTGACAAGCCTCCCTATTTTACGCCGACCCGGGCTCGGACATGGACATGGCCCGGCTGTTGGCGTAGCCCGGGTCGGACGCTGAGGGGGGGGGGAGATGTGGGGCCCTGCACCACATATCCGTAAGGCCCGTGCGCGCCGCGCATTCGAAGGCCGCGCCACTATCCCAATGACCCCTGCGCGGTGCCTGTTTCCCTCTCCCCGCTCGTTCGGGGACAACCGGTCCCGCGCGAGGGGGCTATAAAGGAAGCCTCGCGCCGCCGTCGCTCTCTCTTGGTCCCTGCCTCTTGGTCCCTGCCTCCTCGTTCCTGCTTCGCGCCTGGAGCTTCTGCACGGAAGACGACCCGCAGGCCGCAGCCCCCCGCACGACGACCTAGCACCGACTTCGACAATCCCTGTGAGATTAAAGATGTTTGTCATACGGCCCACCCACTGTGTGTTTGTCGTGCGCATCCCTCGGGCAGAGAAATCGCCCACAAGCCATGTCATCGAAGTCCGCGAACTGGCGACGCCGGAGACATGGCTGGTACCTTGGATTGCACCGATGTATAGCATGAGCCACCTTCCCTGGTTCCGGAACTGCAGGATCTGCCCGCTCATGCAGCTCTTGAAAACTGCGCAAAAACTCTAGCAAACCCTCGTTTTCGCCTTGCGTCCTGGTGCAAAGCTCGTCTTTCATACGGATGTCATAGTCAGGCGGCAAAAACGCTTCTCGAAAACGGTCTATAAAATCCTGCTTTGTTGTGAACGGCCGCTGTCTGCGCCTCCAGGTTGCTGCGGAACCTACCAAAGCTACGGGAAGCACACGCGTGACCAGAGCGCTGTCCGAAATTGCCATTGCCATCTGGTAATCGTCGATTTCATAAAGAAAATCGCAAACAGCTAGATTTCTTGTCGGCGTATCCTTCAAACCTTGGCACGGCCAAATTCAGCCGCAGCTGATTATCGCGATACAAGGGAGTGGGCGTTAACGAAACTGCCTCGCTTCCTACCATTTCTCTGAAGTGTGCCTTTGATTCAAGTAGCTTGAACAGGAAGCCAAGAATTCCGCTACAAATGTCCGACGGTTCGCTTTTCCTGTCTTCTGATTGCTCATGCCCGGAACCCGCCTGTGTGGGAGGCCGAACTGTCTCTGTTAACTGGGCGCTTGCACCCGGTAAGTCCGACATCGTTACGCACGAAACTGCATGCACCTCAAATTGCTACACTCGCGGGGCAAGCCAAAGCTCGAGCAGAGATCACGTTGGGCGCCAAATGAAGGCTCCGCCTTCTAGAATACGGGTCTGCGAGTGATGGCCTCACCCGACGAGTGAAAAACCAAGTCTTTCTTAAAAACACCGGTTTATTCCGGATCAACAGAAAAGTATAAAATAGAAAAGAAACAGCCTTGGTCAAAACTGCGCTGGAAACATGCCGTCGAAGTGCGCGACAATGGACTATGCAGAATAAAACGGAACATGGGTCAGGGCTTCACCGCGACAACACAAAACACACTGCGGCGCGGATAAGGCGAGTACAAAGCGTTGATTACGGTACAAAAGCATTGCTACTCGCGTGGTAGCACTCCCGCTAACACTCCTAAGGCTTTCTTGTAGGCGCCGCTTCCGTCTTCGTCTCGCAGGACTCCACTCCGTCGTCCGTGTACCGTCTTTGCCAAAAGTAACCAGGCTGCTGCGAAGGCTGGCGGAGAAAGTGCACGGCCGTGTGGCGGCGTTGCGCTCCCTGTGGCTTATCGGTGCTCGTCAGCTCCGAGGGTACAACAGCTGACGTAACTTCCCACCCTCACTCTCGCGCGTTGGATGATAAAAACTAAGCGCGTATGATGTGCGGGCTGCGGTTTCACGTGTGCGAAGCTTGGTTGTGCCCAGCGAGGGTTGTGCCCAGCGATATAGGGTACATTGCTCGAGACCGGCGACTGGACCGAGAGCGACGGCGTCTGCCCCCCCCCCTCCTTTCGACATTGATGGTACTACAGTGGTGCTTCTCAGCTCTAGAACTCCGATACCTGATCTCTGCCCTGTGGCAGGTACCATGATTACGTGCATGCCAGTCGATATTGGCTGATGACAACTCTTAGACGTGTTAAGAGAGCAGGCCCTCTGGCGAAGTGTATTCTCATCACTGGCCGAATGGCCAGCTGTCTTGCTTCCAGGGACATCATCCATCTTTCTGCTGAGCGGTGCCGTAACCTAACGTCATCGAAAGACAAGAAGAAGGCACCCCCACCGCGGTCCCCGGCCTAGACGCAGAGAGCCGCAAAAAAATGAGCTGCACAGAACGAGCAATTGCTCGCTAAAATTCAAAATTTGGAAGAGAAACTCACAGCCGCGTCGAGTCCCTAGAGCTCAGATACCATGGAGAGTGAGCCGGAGCTGCCGGCCGCGTTCGCAGGAGCTATGGTCGCTATGGAGGCGCGTCTCGCCTCCCAACTGCAAAACATGAAGGAGGACGCCATGGACCGCGTCGCAGCCAAATTCTCATCAATGGTTCCTGACACTGTCTTCAAATACATGCAGGATCATCCAGAAACGAGCCGTCGGGCTGGGAACTTTATACATATGCCCCGTCTCACAAAACAGGCCCTCGAGCTGGGAACCTTAAAGATATGTCCCGTCTCGCAAAATACTCCCGAATTATTACGGATTCGGATAACGAGGACTCCAACCCCGCACCTACTTCAGGTGCCGGCTCCGGGGCGGCATCTGTACCAGTCTCACTAAGTATCACTCATGGCGGGGACAGCCTAAACAGCAGTCCCTCCCCCCCAAATCATGTCAACCACTATTGGTAATGCAATAGAACTGTAGGGGCTTCAGGAACCGCCAAAAACGCGCGAGTCTACGCCTCTACTTAGAAACATTCGAAACTTTGCCCGGCGTGGTCGCCTTCCAAGAGCCAGGAGCGGCGGCCAAATTAACAAACTACACGACGTTCCAGCGAGACCCCTCGTCCTGCCTATTCGTACACAAATCATACACAGCCACAGAAGTGGATCTAGACCTAACACTCCCCTACTCGCATGTCATGGTGACGACGTTACCTCTCCACCGCTCAGATCCTCCCGTGCACATACTGAACATACACTGCTCCCCCAAGCTAAAGCGAGTGACGTTCGCAGACATCTTTAGCCGCGCGTTGAAGACAGCGGGTCGAGACCCCCTCCTGATATTGGCTGACTTCAATGGCCTCAGTCAGCTGAGGGGGTACCGTAAAGAGGAGGTGCGACGACGCAAACTGGCAGAGCTTGTGTCCACACTGGGCTCACCCTCCACACCGACCCTGTTTACCCAACACGCGTAGGTAACTCCGTGACGCGGGACACGTGTCCGGATCTTACCTTCACTCGCAACATACGACACCAGGACTGGGTTAACACCGAGGAAACCCTCGGCAGCGACAACTGCCTTCTTAATACCACGATCTACACACGCGCCCTCAAGTGTCCTACCACACAAGCCCACATCCCTAATTGGACTACCTTCCGACAACATTTTCCCGCCACTACCAACACTGCCATAGCAGAGCAAGGGTACACCAACTGGTCCCGGTCACTGATGTCGCACCTTCGCACACATGAAACGCAGATCCAGCTCACAGAGGCAATAACGGACGTGGATAACCACCTCATTCACGTCTGGGAAGCTCGCCGCAGCCTTACACGCCGCTGGCGTCGCCAAAAACACAACCGCAAACTTAAAGAACGTATCGCCGATATCACGCACTGAGCCGCCGAATACGCGGCCCAGCTCGCTGACTCGTACTGGGTGGATGGTTGCAATACAGCGGCCCGACAAATGTCTAGCCGTAATACATAGAGGCTCTTGCGAGCCCTCATCAATCCAACGCAGACCCGCACCGAAACCCAAAAACATTTACACCGAGTAATCCACTCCTTTTGGCACCATCGCTCCGGAACCGCTATTTGTGCACAGCTCAAGACCCCCGAGGATCGGTCTACTCCTACGCAGGCAAGAACTCGGAGCAGGACAAACCTTTCCAGCTTCACGATCTTTGGGCCAGTCTATCCAAAATGAAGAGAGGCACCGCGCCTGGTCGGGACAATGTCACCGTCAAGCTTTTGGCGAACCTTCCTGACTCGACGTACCAGTGCCTACTGGAACACATTAACGCAATCTGGACAGGGAAAACCCCCTTACCCATCGATTGGAAAACGGCACTTGTGACTCATCCCGAAAGCTGGCAAACCAATAGACACGGATAACCTCCGCACCATCTCTCTCACCTCCTGTGTGGGCAAACTAATGGAGACTATGGTGCGCGATCAGCTATCCGAATATCTTGAACACAAACACACTTTCGCGGACACCATCTTCGGATTTTGCCCACACAGAGCCGCACAGGATGGCCTTCTCCATCTTAACAAAGAAATTCTCAACCCATTCGAACGCCCCCACAATGACCGGGTTGTACTCGCCCTAGATTTGAAAGGCGCATTCGATAACGTCACACACGAAGTCATACTGACCCATCTAAGTGAAACACGCTGTGGCAGCAATATGTTCAATTATATAAGACAATTCCTTACAGACCGACAATCCTACATCAAAATGCAAGACAGGAACACGGACCATTCATGCTCGGCACGCGGGGCACCTCAGGGCACAGTTCTCTCCCCGCTGCTTTTTAACATTGCCAAGATGCGTCTGCCGGCCCAGATGGCTGAGGTCGAAGACGTGTAGCACGCGCTCTACGCCGACGACATCACCCTATGGGCAACGCAGGGCAGTGTGGGCGACATTGAAACCTGCCTGCATACAGCGGCGAGCATAGTCGATCGCTATGCCCGGCGCTGTGGTCTTCAATGTTCCCCCCAGAAATCACAGTTTGTGGATCTCCGCCCCTCTCTGATATGCACTACACAAATCTCCCTCTCGCTTGCGTGCGGTTTCATTCATGAATCAAAAGAGATCGGAGTACTCGGTCTCAATTCATCCATCACCAAAGACGCCCTGACACAACACTAGCCAAGCTCCGCCAGGTGGGAGACCAGGTGGGCCGTATGGTCCTCCGGGTGTCTAACAAACGCGGGGGGTGCAAAGTAAGGATGCCTTGCGGCTGGAAAACGCCTTCGTAACCAGTCGAATCCTGTATTCGACTCCTTACCTCCACTTTCGGAAGCACGAGGAGGATACCCTCGAGGTGATCCTCCGAAAAATCATGAAACGTGCCCTCCCAATCTCCACATCTAACAGTCGGCTCATGGCCCTATGGGTGGTGAACACTTTCAGGGAGCTTCGGGAAGCACATTTGATGAACCAATATACCCGCCTCACACAGACAGTGTCGGGTCGCCGCCTTCTTGCCCGGCTGAACATTCAACATAAACAGTTCACAGAGGAGGGGCTCCGCATCCCAGAACTCTGGAGACGCGCCCTCAGAGTGTGGCCTCTCCCTGCCAACGTGTCACGAGAAGACCATAATGGGCGGCGCCTGGAGCGGGCGGAAGACTTGGCCCGCCATTATGGCAACAAATCAGAAGTGTTTTACGTGGATGCCTCGGGCCCCCATCCAGGGGGCTGGTATACGGCCGCAGTCGTTCACAACGGCAACACAGTCGATGGCCTTACATTCAAGGCAAAATCTATAACACACGTTGAAGAGGTAGCCATTTCACTTGCTGCCTCAAACAACACTTCTAAATATATCATCAGCGACTCACGAAGGTCTTGTCGGAACGTCGCCCAAAGGTGGACCACCCCCATAGCCTACAGAATATATAAAAACTGCAGTCGCGACACGGACCCCGCGTGCCGATATCTCGTCTGGGCTCCTAGCCACCAGGATCTTGCAGGGAACGAGGCAGCTGACGCAGCCGCCCGCGCGCTTTCTCTCCGGATAGTTTCCTCGGGACTCTAATCGACTTAGGACATCGATTCCAATCCGGCCTACACATTCAAAGATATTGTAATTTTTTATCAAAACTGATGTAATCCAAAGTTTGACGGAACGCCGTCTGGTCAGGTAGTAGCATAGTTATTCTGTAGGGTCACTGACCACTTGTCAAAATAGATGGTTGACGTTTCGGAACCCCTACGGGTTCCTTGTTCACAGTGGAGAACCGGGCGATAGAAGAGGCGCTTAAATAGCTTTAAAAAAGGCGATGTAATGATTTTGCGTAAGCCGAGGGAAGGTTTCCCTTTGTTCTGTTGATAGTGTTTGCCGTTGACTGGATAATCAAAGATTCCAGGTGCAGTCGTGCTGACAGGTTTCTTTCGGTAGCGGTCACGAAATTGCTTGGGATGACGGGGAAATTGTCGCTACCGAAAGAAACCTGTCAGCACGACTGCACCTGGAATCTTTGATTATCCAGTCAACGGCAAACACTATCAACAGAACAAAGGGAAACCTTTCCCCGGCTTATGCAAAATCATTACATCGCCTTTTTTAAAGCTATTTAAGCGCCTCTTCTATCGCCCGGTTCTTCATTGTGAACAAGGAACCCGTAGGGGTTTCGAAACGTCAACCATCTATTTTATCAAAACTCGCATCGCAAATACCCTAACCCCTGCAAAGGGTTAGAAAAAGAGAACGAGAGGCTGGTCCCGCGCCTCTTCAATAACACGATGCTGTGCCCGGCAGTACTTAAACATTTTGACGCCCGATTCACTGGCCAGTGCGAGTACTGTGGGGACGTGGATGACACCTACCACATGGTATGGGCCTGCCAACCAAACCCATCCCTTCTCCCCATCCCTAACCCTTCCCGGAAAGACTGGGAGGCGACCCTGCTCGACTGCTGCGACCTACAGGCCCAAAGGGCCTTAACGCGGCGTGCGCGGGCGGCGGCAACCGCCAATGGGGTCCCTGACTAGGGTCTCCACCCAGTATTGTAAGGTCGAGGCCCCTAAGGCTCCGCGTCAAACCTCCAAATATACAATAAACGTTTTCGCCACCCACACCACTTCGCATCACAGAGATCTGCATTGCTGACTTGCCTGATGAACGAGCATCGACTTTCACTTCGTTATCCTTAGACGACATTGTTTACTCCGGTTCAGGACGTTTAGCTCTCCTCAGGCTCGTGTTATAATGTTTCTCAGCCGATGAGTCAAAAAGGTCTTCGACCACCGTTGCTTTATTCCGGATTCGTCTGGCTCGCTGAAACTTGCCTTCCACCTAGTTACTCGCCTTCGACTCACGTGGGTCCTTGGACGTCAACGTTTGCTTTGGAGTTTTTCCAGAACTCGTGTACCATGATCCCATAAGTCAGCCTCCACGGGCAACTAGGGTCACTCCTTGTGCTCTTTATTTCCGGCGGTCTTCATCAAAGCCCAACACAAACCAGAGCCTGCACTCAGTTACGTTAAGTGCGGGAAGCGATTAGGCGTCTGTGCCTTCGTCCACTAAGGCAACCGCTACAAAGCCGGCTGCAACCGCGAAGCCTAGGACGACATTTTGCCGAACGGAGCAAGCCAGGGGCGCAACTGCGCGCAGCTCGCGAGCGCGGCCTTTCCTGTGCCATAATTTTTTCCAGCCCACCCTTCCATTCCTCGTGCACCCATTGAAGGATAAAAAAAAATGCAAGAGCGAAAATTATTGCATTTAAACAATTTGCAAATCGCACAAACAACACAAATACTATTGAAATGACAAAGTACATTGCAACCCCTCCGCTCTTACTAAACAAAATATTTTCCAGTAAATCACAATGATTCCTATCATATTTTTCCCGAAAAGTGTTCAACCTCATTGTGCAAGCTCTACCGCACCTTAGTGAAGTTTCTATAGATATTCCCTGGCGTGGCTGCACCGCACGCCTGTGACCCACATTTACCTAATTAATTAGGGCCACCAACTACAAAGTTGGTCTGCATTGATATACATAACAGCATTCTAAAGGCAAAGAGAATGCTTTCACTTACAGCGGAGATTTATGAGTGAAAAAGTAGAAAAAAATTAGCTGTGGTTTAGCTTATGGTTAAACCTGGAGTTACGCGGGAGCTATCTGCATGGCTACGCTTAGGTTCGGCACATTGTAGTTTACGCTATGGTTTCAGCTTCATTTATGCCATCGGGAACACTTTTAACCACTGAAGTGCGATAAAGCGAAAGCCTCTATCGCGCGGTGGTGCGAAGCCCTCCACTACGTTACTGTGTTTTCACTCTGACCTTCTTGATTACGCGATAGCGTAAGCGACCAGCCAATATATAAAGCCCCGCTTTAACTGAGCCGTATGAACGTGCCTGCGTGGCCTAGGGCTTCCTAGGCCACGCATGACGTGAATAACGTGAAGGGATAACGTGAATTAAAGAGTTTTGGCAGGCTGATTGTGATATTCGCCTCCCATATGAAAGCAGAGCACCCCCCCCCCTCCCCTCCCATGTGAAAGGAGAAGCCCGAGTTGGCAGCTCCTGCCAAACGTAAAGACAGGAAAGCCCTACGTCCAGTAAGTGCTCAGCCATGTCAGCTGCCAGCTACAACCTCCCACTACCTCTTTCTTCGCTCTTCAGACAGGCACGGTGGAATTAATAGCGAGACTGTGGCCAACGAGCTCTCGCGACAAAATCATTCACGGACGCTTTAGTTTCAGGCTAATCACGAATTTCACACGAGCATGGTTAGCTCTCAATTTGCATGATTTATTTTGATTTCCCACAGTTTCATTTTAACCGACGTACTTCGGTTGACATATCACTATATGCTACTCAAGTTGCCAGAAAAGACGCAGGTAGAATTTCCCGATTTAACGAAGTTGTACTGCCGTGCCTGCATGGCCTCAAAGTAGCGCGTCTGACTCAGGTTTCCAAGGGTAGGTTCGATACCCGTCCCAAAAGAGTTATACTTAAGTTAGGAGCTCCTGCCCATTCGACAATGTCATGTGACGTTGCAACATCGCACAAGCCGTCGACCAATCAGCGCCCGGCCGTGTCACTTGCCAAAGGCATGCTCATGTGGAGAGGACCGGACGCACGGACGGACAAATCGAGAGAGACAACACGTTTTCGGCGCAGTGTCAACCCTAATGTTAGCTAGCGCACTAAATAACACAGTTCCGAGTCTCTGAGATGAATGTTCCGCCGTTAATGATGTTGTGAGAGCCAGGGATGTTATAAAAAACTGACCTAAACTACGCCCTAGCTAAAGCTAGAAAATGAGCTGTTCCTCATTCGGCCCTTCCCAAATGAAGGTGAGATAATGGATGAGTAGGGCTGAGAGCTTCGGAAGCTGGGTTGTCTGAGGTGGTCGGAAGTCGTTGGTTTTGGAGAGAGTTCATTCGTTTAGTGTGAAAGTATTTATCCAGTGACTCCTCCTCGCTTGCTTGCCATGATAACGGAAACACCAGTCGTTGTCAAGCCATTAAAGCAGCGAGTGGGACGAAGGCATGCCCTACCGATACTACTGCAGCAGGTTCCTCTCCACTACTGCCTCTTGCGAGAGTGAAACCACCGTCGCCAATCAGAGATGAGGTGCGGATAGATTGGCGGGAGACTATGCGCGTGTCACACTGTAATTCTTATAAGTTGATTCGCGAAATGGGAGAGGAGGTTTCAGCGTGTTACACGGTTACTGAAGAACAAAATCACGCAACTCGCTCGCACGGTCTGGTCAAGTCTGCATCAGCGGAGGACATTATTACTAAAGCACACTCCACTCTACTGCATGAATTACGTATATCGTCCGTGGATTTTTACACCTGCACTATACGGAAGGGAGCATGTAGTAGATAAATTTTTTTCATGTGGTATAAGGCCATTGTGGTGCAGCGTTCCTTGACATGCATTCGCACGGAGTAGAGTTGAGAGCCTTTTTCATGGAAGGTCATCACATGATCCCATTAACTTCAAATGTCTGTCGTTGCGGTGCCGCCAGGTTGACGGGAAAAGCGCGGATTTTGCACATGCGCTGATGGCCGCCTTGACCCGCCTGCACCTGGCGCCCCCTACCATGCCTACTGGTACTAGCGCTGCCGCTGGTGATATCGGTACGCGAAATGCTAACTACGTCTGTTTTGCATTTTGTGTACTGTTTAATCAATACTGCTTCCGGAGCGCTAGGGACACAACCACACGTGCTAGATTTACCGGTGGCTACGACGGAACCGAGAGGCGCGCTTTACTGTGGCACCGTAATAGCCGATGCGTTTCGCTTTGACGTGGGTACAAATTCGAAATTGGCAGGCTTAAGAGAGCAAAACTTATATCAACGTCTAATTGAATGTATGGCGATGGCATTCATACCTGGACGTAACAAAACGCTGGGCACATCACTGAAGGTATCCAGAAGAGTTCAGGGACGATTGAGCTTCCAGCGTAGTGCTTTTCTTCGAGGCGATGCTGTACTTTTGTTGAAGCAGTGGCTTTGAATTTGAACAGTACGAAGAAAATGCGCTGTTTCTGACGCATAATAAATCGGGGGATATGAAAAAGCAAGTGAACCACAGAACAGCACCGGTGGCGCCCTGATGATAATTTTTGAAATAGGAGGGGCGGCTTTTCCGCACAATGTGTATCAAGTGTTGCGGGAAAGAAAACTAGAGTGAATTTGACGTAACGTTGCTTTCTACGGGACAAGAATACAAAATTCCAGCTTGCGAAGCCATCGAGCCACCCCAATTTTGCGATCTTACCAGCGCCACGTATGAACAGAGAGACCTACTTTGTTTTTGGCGGTTCGTCAACACACGACGAGGTGGCGCTTTAAAATCATAGATGCTTTTGTTCTGCATAGACTCAAAGGAAGCTAAAATACCGAGTGTGTAATAAAAAAGAAAAAGCAGAGAGAAGGGGAAGGGGGGTGGGGGGGTTGAAAGGAAGGTGAACGGAACTTCCAGGAAAAATGAGATAAAAAAGAAGCTGGCTGTCGAGCTGTATCGCAAGGCGAAATATGACATTCGGAAGAAATGGAATGTACCGTTTCATTACCTGCCCACGATGGAACCTTATTCACAAAATTTAGAATGGAGGCTGTTGCAATTCAACTGAAATATCCGCATTGACAACACGGACGTTTATTTTACATCTTTTCGATTTCGTGACTGTATATGCGGGTGAATAAATATTATTAAATCAATTTGAGGACATTGTCTGCCCATTGTTCTGTTCGAGGTTTCAGTCTCCCATGAAGGTCCCACAGGGCCAGGCATGCATGGGGCTGTCAAGGCCATGGTCTATTTGCTCTCGGACCGGGGTTCCGAAGAGATAAACAAAGCGCGGTGAAGATACGACCTTATCATACAATTAAAAAGTGCTCTTTTTTTTTTTTTTTTGTTACACAACAAGGACGGGGAGGGTGGGGGGCGATGACTATTGTTTAAAATAAAAATTCTTCATTGTTCGCCGGCAAATTCAACATTTACGCAGCGCACGCACTGTTCCGAGCTCTATACAGACGCACCGTAGCGGAGTTGAGGGCAATATGGCTTTGTGGCTTTGTGGGTGTTTACATTGCTTCCATTTATCTGTTTTCACCTCCATGTTTTCGCACACAGGAAATGAAGCACAGCATGCAACGCTACGTACTAAGCTCGATCGTTCAATAATAAAACAAGCGTATTTACATATCTACCTCACTTAGATAAACACGCAGAAAAACTTTGCGTCGGTTTCATTTTTCTCTACCGAAACGGCAATGCAGTGCCATGTAAGTCCCCTTTGAAATTCTTTGATTTATAGAATGTAACGTCTTGAAGGACGCCGTAGTGAAGAACCCAGAATTTCGTCCACTTCGGGTTCTTTAACGCCCGCTAACATTGCAGTACACGGGCGCCATGATTTTCGTCTCCATCGAAAAGCAGTTAGCGCAGACGGGATTAAACCCGCATTCTTAGGATCAGCGCTCAAGAGCCTTGACCACTGAGCCACCACGGTGGAAGTGGTGAAATGGTTCGCGTAACAAGTATACCAATGGCTCCACTGGCTTCTTTTTGACTTTCAACTCATTACAAGCTTCTTTTTTTTTTTCTTGAGGGGTGAATTTATGGGCCCAGTTATTTTACCTCCACGTGAGAACCGAAACGTTATGACACCACTAAGGAAGCTGCGCAATGAACGGTTTTGTCACAGTTACAATCCGAAATCACGTGCGTGTCTTTTTCCGACACGCATTTCCTTTACCATGGGTCACGGCGATGGCAACAGTTTCGTCCGAATGAGGTGCGTACGCTTCGTATAGTGTTGTATGAAGAACGGCTTAGGAAAGAGGGCAATAACAGGAGAGCAGCTATGAGGTTCCCCGCTAGTCACCATGGATCGCAAAAGCATTACAGAGGAAAAGGGTGGTTCATGGAAGCAAAATGCAAACAGAAATATTAAGGTAGCCTAACGCAAATTATTACGAGCAAAGGTGGCAATAATTCGCGAAAACGAACTGGGCCGATAGTTGACACGACTTCTTGTGTAAGGTAGTACACTCAACAGATATATGTAGGATTGGCGAAGAAAAGAAAGTTTTTGTGGCGAGGAGCGATAGTTGCACTTTGTGAATCTGGTCTACGCGCAAACATAAAAAGTGAGGTAAGCGATATATTACGCTATAGCGTACACAGCTCAATCGTTCCACCTAAACGCCGCTGCCACCGTAGACGGCAGTAGGAAAAATGCTGATTGGACGATGGGTTATGACGAAACAGCCACATGTCCTACCGCGGAAATTTCAAACACACCGCATTTTATTAAAGCTAACCATTCAAGGGAGGGTCAAACTGAAGCTAGAAATGGGAGGAGGCTCCTCTGATAAGGGTATTTAAGAAAATAGAAGTAACTTAAAATGAATTTGCCGCCTTATCGGCTCGAACTCCGCGCTCCTGCACGCCAGGCGGGCACGCAATGCGAAAGCCACGAAGGGTGGTTAGAGGGCCGTCTTTCTGCTGAGCGGCACTTAGCACCACAGAGTTCTGTATTGCTGACTTGTCTGATGAACGAGCATCGATTTTCGCTTCGTCATCCTTAGCCGACATTGATTACTCCGGTTCAGGGCATTTAACTCTCCTCAGGCTTGTGCTATAAGGTTTCTCAACCGACGAGTCAAGAACACTTTCGGCCACCGTTGCCTTATTCCGGATTATTCCGGGCTTTGGTTCGCTGAGGCTTACCCTCCGACTATAGTTACTCGCCTTCGGTTCACGAGGTTCCTTGTAGTCTACGTTTGCTTTGGAGCTTTCTCAGGACTCGTGTACTTGTCACCCTCTTTGATCCGATAAGTCAGCTTCTGCGGGCAACTAGGGTCACTCCTCATGCCCTTTCCGGCGGTCTTCGTCACAGGCAAACTAGGGCCTGTACTCAGTTATATGAAGTGCGTTAATCGATTAGGCTGTGTGTGCCTTCGTCCGCCAGGACAAAAACAGCTGAGCCGGTCACGACCGCAAACCTAGGACGACTCTTGCGAGCGGAGCAAGCCAGGGGCGCAACTGCGCGCGGCACGCGAGCGCGATGCCCGAATTTTGTTCAGCTCACCCTTCCGTTCCTCGTGCCCCCGGGATATGATTAAAAAATGCAAGAGCACAAATCATTGCATTGAAACAAACAATTTGCAAATCAATCGTACAAAGAACACGAATAGTATTGAAAGGACAAAGTACATTAAATAGCAACCCCATCAGCTCTTTTGAGACAAAATATTTTCCTGAAAATCACAATGATTCCTATTTCTTCATTTTTTTCCCGAAAAGTGTACAACTTCATTCTGCGAGCGCTACCGCACCTCAGTGAATTCTCTATAAATATTCCCTGGCGCGGCCGCACCACAGGACTTTGACCAACATTGCCCTAATTAAGGGGCACCAAATACAAAGACGGCCTGTATCGATATACATCGCAGCATTCTCAAGGCAAAGAGGATGTTTTGACGTACAGCGGTGATTCATGAGCAAGCAAGTAAAAAAAATTCACGGACCCTTTAGCTTCAGGCTAATCACGAATTATCATGCGCCAGCATGGCTAGCTCTCATTTTGTATGATTTATTTTGATTTTCTAGTTTCATTTTAACTGACCCACTTCTGTTGACATATAATATATTATGCTACCCAAGTTCATCATCATCATCATTTATTTACCCTTAAGGGCCCTTTTGTTAGGGCATTACATAAGGGGGGGAACAACCGTGACATAATACATTGGTCGATAATACAATATAAAACAGAAATACATGGTACAGGGTTCATCTTGTAACTATTCTAAAAACAAAACATCAACGTTAAACATCAACATAAAAGACACTGCTGCTCAAGAACAACCTGAAAAAACAACACGCACTAAGAAGCGCGGAAGAATCATTCAGTACTTGAAATGTACTGTTAATAATTGCCTGAATTTATTTGGTTCTGTTTCAGTGACAATGGCATCAGGGAGTTCATTCCATAATGAAATAGCGCTGGGTAGGAAAGATTTATTGAAAGAGTTAGTGGAGCCGTGTGTGCGTTGTAAACTTAAAGAGTTAAAGAGTCGGCGTGAAGTGCGAAGCGGCGTGTGGAGGACAGAGGATCTTAGCTGTGGAAAGTTGTAATATAATTTGTGGAATAAACAAAGCTGTGAAATTTTACGCCGAAGTGCCATGGGTTGAAGATAGAGGGATGATTTGATAACAGTTACGCTATGTCGTCTGTCATACTGCAATGTGATAAAACGGGCCGCGCGATTTTGGATGTCCTCGAGCTGATTGATTAGATAGGTCTGATAGGGATTCCAGATCGCTGAGGAATATTCGAGTTTGGAACGAATGAATGTTTCGTAGGCGAGTTGGCGGATAGAACGGGGTGAAAAGGCGAGGGATCGTCTGATGAAACCAAGCAACTTGGAAGCATCCTTACAAAGGTTTTCAATGTGCTCAGACCAGGTTAGTTTATTGTTTATAATGATACCAAGATACCTGTATGATTCTGCTTCGGAGAGTGGTATAGAATTTAATGAGTACGGATAGCTGAGGTTATTGTGCTTTCTTGATACATGCATAAACTTACATTTAGAAATATTCAGTTGCATTAACCATGTGGAACACCAAGTTTCTATGAGATTTAAGTCACGTTGAAGCAGAGACTGATCTTCGTTAGTAGATATGCGACGGTAAAGGACACAATCGTCGGCAAAGAGGCGGATACAAGATGAAATGTCATTAGGAAGATCGTTGATGAATATAAGAAAAAGGAGTGGTCCCAGCACCGATCCTTGAGGGACACCAGAGATAACTTTAGTATTTTCCGAACTGTGGTTGCCAATAACTGTATATTGTAGGCGGTCGCGAAGAAAGCAATCAATCCATGATAAAGTCAAAGGGTCAATGTGGACGGACGAGAGCTTTGCCATTAAACGCCGATGCGGAACGCGATCGAATGCTTTGGAAAAATCTAGGTAGATAACGTCAGTTTGAAATAAAGAATCTAGGTTTAAGTGAAGGTCTGTGGTGAATTGGAAAAGTTGGGACTCACATGAATAGCCTGACCTGAAACCGTGCTGTTTTTCATAAAAGAAAGAATTATTGTCGAGGTGTGATGCAATCTGTGAGTATAAAATGTGCTCCAGTAGCTTGCATGGAATGGATGTTAATGAGATCGGGCGGTAATTGGAAGGAACGGATCGATTACCTGCCTTGAACACGGGAGTTACTTTACTAGTTTTCCAATCGTTTGGTATTTCACCACAAGAAATGGATTGGTTAAAAATAATTTGCAAGAAATGGCTTGAAATGCTCACTGTTCCCTTCAATATTTTTGCAGTTATGTTGTCCGGCCCAGGAGCGCTTGACAACTTAAGGTTGTCAATGAGTTTGCTGATACCCTCATGGGTTACAAAAACTGGTGGCATTTGGGAAAAATTAGTGGCAGGTATTGAGGGAATATGGAGTGCAGGTTCGCGCGTGAACACAGAGGAAAAATGAGAATTCATGACGTCTGCGCGTTCATGACGTCTGCGCGGTCAGAAATGACACAGATAGAAATTCCCGCTTTAACGAAGTTGTACTGCCGCGCCTGCATGGCCTCGGAGTATCGCGTCTGACTCAGGGTTCCAACGGTAGGCACGAGTTCCGCCCCAAAAGAGGTATATCTAAGTTAGGAGCTCCTGCCAATTCGTGAATGACATGTGACATTGCAACGTCACACAAGCCGTCGACTAATCAGCGCCCGGCCGTGTCACCTGCTAAAGGCATGCTCTTGTAGAAAGGACCGGACGGACGGACGGACGGGCGGACAAATCGAAAGAGACAGCGGGTTTTCGGCGGAGTGTGAACCCTAGTGCTAGCTCGCTCACTAAAAAACTCAGTTCCGAGTCTGTGAGATGAATGTTCCGGAGTTAACCGTGTTGTGAGAGCTAGGGATGTTATAAAATACTGACCTAAGCTACGCCCTATTGAAGCTAGTGAATGAGCTGCACCTCGTTCGGCCCCTCCCAAATGAAGGTGAGGTAATGGATGAGTGAAGCGGAGAGCTTGGGAAGCTGGTTTGTCTGAAGTGGTCGGAAGTCGTTGGTTTTAGAGAGAGTTTGATATTTTAGTGTGAAAACATTTATCCAGCTATCCCTCTTTCCAATCTTCTTTGTCTGATTCCTCCACGCCTGCTTGTCACGGCAACGGGAATACCAGTCATTGTCGAGCCATTGATGCAGCGAGTGGGACGAAGGCACGCACAACAGATACCACTGCGGCAGGCTCCCCTCCGCTACTGCCTCTTGCGAGAGTTAAACCAGAATCTCCAATCAGAGTCGAGGTGCGGATAGATTGGCGGGTGATTACCCGCGTGTCACACTGTAATTCCTAAGTTGAATCGGCAAATGGGAGAGGAGGTTTCAGCGTGTTACACGGCTACTGAAGAACAGAATCACGCCACCCGCTCGCACGGTCTGGCCAAGTCAGCATCAGCGGCTGGTACGTGGTGGGAGGACATTAGTACTAAAGCACAATCTGCTGCATGAATTGCGTATATCATCCGTAGATTTTTAAACCTGCACTATACGGAAGGGAGTGTGTAGTAGCTAAAATATTTTCACGTGGTGTAAGGCCATTGTGGTGCAGCGTTCTTTTATATGCACTCGCACGGAGTAGAATTGAGTCTTTTTCATGGACGGTCATCACATGATCCCATTAACTTCAAATGTCTGTCACTGCGGTGCCGCCAAGTTGACAGGGGAAGCGCGGATTTTGCACATGCGCTGATGGCCGCCTTGACCCGCCTTCACCTGGCACCCCCTACCATGCCTACCGGTACTAGCGCTGCCGCTGGTGATATCGGCACGCGAAATGCTAAACACGTCTGTGCTGCATTTTGTGTACTGTTTAATCATTACTGCTACTGGAGCTCTAGGGACACAACCACGCACGTGCTACCGGAGACTACGACGGAACGAGACGCGCGCTTTACTGTGGCACCATAATAGCCGATGTGTTTCGCTTTGACATGGGTACAAATTCGAGATTGACAGGCTTAAGAGAGCAAACATTATATCAACGTCTAATTGAATATATGGCGATGGTATGTAACCAAACGTTGGGCACATCACTGAAGGTATCCAGAAGAGTTCAGGGATGATTGAGCTTCGAGCGTAGTGCTTTTCTTCGAAAATGCGTTGTTTCTGACGCATAATAAATCGGGGGATATAAAAAAGCAAGCGAAGTACAGAACAGCGCCGGCGACGCCCTGATGATAACTCTTGTAACAGGAGGAGCTACTTTTCCGCGCAAATTTGTACCAGCTATTGCGGGAAAGAAAACTGGAGTGAAGTTGACGTAACTTTGCTTTCTGTGGGACAAGACTAAAGTCCAGCTTGCGAAGAGCCAACCTTGCGTAAAGCCCCCTTGCGAGCTTACCAGCGCCACGTATGAACAGAGATATATACTTTGTTTTCGGCGGTTCGCCAAGTTACGACGAGGTGGCGCTTCACAATCACAGACGCTTTTGTTCTGCATATACGCAAAGGAAGCTAAATAACCGGGTGAGTATTAAAAAAAAAAAGGCAGGAGGAGGAGGAGAGGGCGAAAGGAAGGCAAATGGAATACCCAGGGAAAATAAGATGAAAAAGAAGCTGGCCGTCGAGCTGTATGGCAAGGCGAAAAATGACATTCGGAAGAAATGGAATCTACCGTTTCGTTACCTGTTGGCACCTTGTCTTTAGAATTTAGAATGGAGACTGTTGCAATTAAACTAAAATATCCACAGCGACAACACTGACGTTTATTTTACATCTTTTCGATTTCGTCACAGTATATGCAGGAAAATAAAGATTATTAAATCAATTTGAGGACATCGTTTGCCCATTGTCTTCGTCGAGGTTTCAGTCTCCCATGGAGGTCCCACAGGAGACCAGACACAGCTGCCAAGGCCATCTATTTGCTCTCGGACCGGGGTTTCGCAGAGCAAGACAAAGCAGTATAAAGAATAGACATTATAATACAATTAAAAGATGCCCAAAGTTTTTGTTTTTTTTTTGTTGTCGTTTTTGCAAAACTCGGACCGGGGGGGGGGGGGGATAACTATTGTTTATAATAAAAATTCCTCCTTGCTCGCCGGCGAATCCAATATTTACGGAGCACACGGACTGTTCCAAGCTGTATAGACGCACCACCGTAGCGGAGTTGAAGGCAATGTGGCTTTGTGGGTGCTTACATCGCTTTTATTTGTCTGTATTCACCTCCTTGTTTTCGCACACACCAAATGAAGCACAGCATGCAATGCTACGTACTAAGCTCGGTCCTTCCCTAATAAAAGAAGTGTATATATATATATATATATATATATATATATATATATATATATGAAGGAAAGAAGCCGACAGTCGGCGAGGCCAAGGAGAGCATTGGGGATTGTACTTTGTCTTTTTTTTTAATTTTTACTTCATAATCACGTAAATTAGTAATGTAATGTGTTTAGGGGAAAGATAAATAAACATAAAGTAGAAAGAAAAACAACGTGCCGATGGTGGGAACCGAACCCACGACCTCCGAATAACGCGTCCGGTGCTCTTCCAACTGAGCTACGTCGGCCGCTGTCCCCCCTGCTACTTTCTTGGGTATTAATGTTGTCTGTATACGAACCTTGAGAGTGTTCACCAGCGCCACCCTCAACTATAGCGCCACCCTCAACTATAGACCCTCGTAAGCTTGTAGCTTACGGGGGTCTCGGTTCTGGCAGTCTTGAAGCCATAGGTAGCGTAAGAGGGTTCTAGCACAGCTTTCGCCCTCACTCGTGACCACGTTCTACGTCACGCTGGCGGTAACACAGGACGTTCCACGTCCACCGCTATAGTTGAGGGTGGCGCTGGTGAACACTCTCAAGGTTCATATACCGACAACATTAATAAACAAGAAAGTAGCAGGGGGACAGCGGCCGATGTAGCTCAGTTGGAAGAGCACCGGACGCGTTATTCGGAGGTCGTGGGTTCGGTTCCCACCATCGGCACGTTGTTTTTCTTTCTACTTTATGTTTATTTATCTTTCCCCCAAACACATTACATTACTAATTTACGTGATTATGAAGTAAAAATTAAAAAAAAAGACAAAGTACAATCCCCAATGCTTTCCTTGGCCTCGCCGACTGTCGGCTTCTTTCCTTCATGTATTATAACGAGTGCCCTCATTTCCCCTTTATTTATCTGCTTATATATATATATATCTATATATATATATATATATATATATATATATATATATATATACACACATTACTTAGATAATCCCGCCGGAAAACTTCGCGCTGGTGTCATTTTTCCCAACCAAAACAGGCATGTAAGTCCAGTCTGAATTTCTTTGATTTATAGGGTGCAACATCTTAAAGCCAGTCAAGCTATGTAGGACATCGACACCGTTGTGAAGTTCCCGGAATTTCGTCCACATGGGGTTCTTTAACGTCCACTGATATTGCACAGTTCACGGGCGCCTTGCTTTTCGCCGCCGCCGAAAATCAGTTGCCGCAGGCGGGATCAAACCCGTGTTCTCAGGATAAGCGCTCAAGAACCTTAACCACTCAGCCACCACGGCGTGAGTGGGCAAATGGCTCTAGTAACAACGATACTAGTGGCTCTACTGGCCTCTTTTTGACTCTCAACTCGGTACAAGATTTATTTAGTTTTTCTTGAGGTTTTAATTTATGAGCCAAGTTATTTGACTGCCAAGTGAGAACCGAAATGTTATGACACCACCAAGGGAAGCTGCACAACGAAATGTTTTGTCACAGTTCCAATCCGAAATCACGTGCATGTCTTTTTTCCGACGCGCATTTTCTCTACCATGGGTCACGGCGATGGCGACATTTTTCGTCCGAATTAGATTCGCACGCTTCGCGTAAAATGTTGTATGAATTACTGCTTAGGAAACTGGACGATAACAGGAGGATAGCTAAGAAGTTCCGGCTATTCACCATGCATCGCAAACGCAATACAGAGGCAAGTGGTGGCTAAGATCATGGCAACAAAACGCAAACAGAAATATGAAGATAACCTACAGCAAATTATTACAAGCAAAAGTGACAATAATTTGCGAACAAGAATTGGGCCAATAGTCGACACGACGTCATGTGGAAGGCAGTGCACTCGGCTGGTGTACGTAGGATTAGCGAAGAAAAGAAAATTTTTATTGCATGGAGTGATAGTCGCACTTTGAAAATGTGGTTGATAAAAAGTGAGGTGAGTGATATATTACCGATAGCGTATACAGCTCGATCGTTCTGCCGAAAAGCCGCCACCATCGTAGACGGCAGTCACGAAAAATCCTGATTGGACGATGGGTTATGACGAAACAGCCACATGCCCTGCAGTAGGAATTTTGAACACACCGCATTTAATTAATGTTAGCCATTTGGAGGAGGGTCAAACTGAAGCTATAGAAATGGAAGTCGGCTCCTTTAATATGGGGTATTTCAGAAAATAGATGTAACTTAAAATGAATTTGCCGCCTTACCGGCTCGAACTCCGGGCTCCAGCACGCCAGGCGGGCACGCAATGCAAAAGCCACGAAGGGTGGTTAGAGATGCCCCTTATGAACGCGTTGTGGTGCGTATATAACTATAATTAACAATGCATGGGATGCGTACTGATGTCACAGTAGTATTATTTTAAAGAATTTAAATAAAATAAACAACACAAATAAAAAAACTGTGGCATGAAAATGAGTTGTGAAAAGCGAAATGGCGTCTACCTTTCCTTCTAATTTTTGACAACTTATCTGGGGATGATAGTATATTTTATTAAATCAACCTGCCGTGTTTAATTATTCTTTTTTCACAAATGTCAGCTACTTGTGGGGTTATATATGGTGATTCATGTAACTTGGGCCACGCTTTCAAAAAGGGCAATGTGCTCTATTAATATTCAATTAGGACAAAGCTACAGTCACCATCACAGCATATTTCTAAACGCGCATTCTTTTTTATGCTTAAATTCGACTCTGAAAAGGCTCTAGAGCCTGTTGAGAAATACCGGCACATTAGATTTTTCTATACAATTTAGGGTTGCTTGTTTGTTTGAAACAATCCTTCACACCGTTTAAATATTCACAGGCAATCAATGGTAATGCGTGGACATGGCTCATTGGCGCTGCAGAGGTCACCAAACATGCTTTCTTTCTTTCTTTTTTTTTGCTTCTTCTTACGGTTTGTTTTTCTTTAAGTGCCAAAAGCATGGGACTCTTGGCGCGTGGTCAGAGCGCACGGTAACCGACCTCTCCTCGGCAAGGAATTTCATTCCAGCTCATATGACATGTGCAATAAGGAAGAAAAATGTGGTACAGTTTGAACGTCATTAAACCGAATAGGACGTGCAAACGTTTTGGGCGAAGATAGAAGCTGGCTCTGACGATGACGTGCAACGCACAGGGCGAGAGTGTAATGTAGTCTATATCAGTTCAGTTCAGTCGTTCAGTCGTGTCCGCCTCTTCGTGACCCTATGGACCATGTCACGCCACCCTTCCCGGTCTCTCACTATCTTCCTAACATCACATAACTTCAAATGCAGTGCCTCGAGGATACCATCTAACCATCGCGTTCGCTGCCTACCCCTTCTCCGGCGACCCTCAACCTTTCCAAACATCAAATCTTTCTCCAGAGACTCCTCTCTTCTCATCAGATGACCAAAGTAGCTGAGCTTTAACTTTAGAATTTGACCCTCCAATAAGCAGTCAGGATTTATGGTCGACAATATCGACTGATTTGACCTTCTGGCAGTCCAAGGAACTCTCAAGATTCTCCGCCAGCACCACAATTCAAACGCGTCAATTCTTCAGCGTCAGCCTTTTTCACAGTCCAACTCTCGCATCCATACATCACAACTGGAAAGACCATAGCACGAGTTATACGGATCTTGGTTGACTGACTAATGTCTCTGCTCTTTACCAGGCGGTCAAGGCTAACCATTGCTCTCTTTCCCAGAAGCAGGCGTCTCCTAATTTCATGGCTGCAGTCTCCTTCCGAGGTAATCTTGGCGCCCAAGAAGAGAAAATCTGTCACAGCTTCCACTTCTTGTCCATTGATGCTCCAGGACTTGATAGGGTAAGACGCCATGATCTTTGTCTTTTTAATGTTCAGTTTAAGCCGAAATTTCTCACTCTCTTCTGGGAGCGCATCATAAGTCTCTTGAGTTGCACTTCACTTTCTGCCATTAAAGTGGTATCATCCGCATATCTAAGATTGTTGATACGTTTTCCAGCAATCTTCACTCCAGCTGAAGACTCGTCCAGACCGGCCTTCCTCATGCTGCACTCTGCATATAGGTTAAATAGGCAGGGCGACAGTATGCAGCCTTGCCTCACTCCTTTCTCAATCGGAAACCAATCAGTAAGACCATGCCCAGTTCTGACTGTGGCCTCTTGCCCTTCATACAGGTTCCTGAGGAGACAGATGAGGTGAATTGGAACTCCCATCTCTTGGAGAGCTTGCCACAATCTGCTATGATCTACGCAATCAAACGCTTTCGCATATCAACCAAACAGAAGTAGATGGGTTTCTGGAACTCTCTCGCTTTTTCCATGATCCAGCGAAGGTTGGCAATTTTGTCTCTAGTTCCTCTGCCCCTGCGAAACCCAGCTTGCACGTCCGGAAGCTCCCGATCCACATACTGCGGCAGCCTACATTGGAGGATTTTCAACATCACCTTGCTAGCATGCGAAATAAGCGCGATCGTGCGGTAGTTCGAACAATCTTTGGCACTGCCTTTCTTTGGAATGGGGATGTAAACTGACCTCCTCCAATCCTGTGGCCACTGCAGGGCTGTCCAAATCTTCTGACATAATGTATGCAGAATGTTAACAGCGTCATGGTTGAGGTTTTGAAGCAACTCAGCTGGAATGCCATCAATTCCGCTAGCTTTGTTCTTGGCAAGGCTGGCTAAGGCCCATTCACCTTCACTCTTCAGGATGCCCGGCTCGAGATCAGTAATCACAACCGTCTTATGTTGGGTTTGCACATTCGGGTCCTTCTTGTACAGTTCTTCTGTGTATTCCTGCCTCCCTCTTCTTTATCTCTAAGGCTTCAGTGAGGTCCCTGCCTGGTTTGTCCTTTATAACGCCCAGCTTAGCACAGAAGCTTCCTTTGGTATATTTGATTGTCTTATACAGAGCTCTTGTGTTCCTTAATTGGCTGTTGTCCTCAACTGCTTGGCACTGTATCTTCGGGAAGGCATTCTTATCTCTCCTTGCTATTTTCTGAAAATCCGCATTGAGAACCTTGTATCTTTCTCTTTCCCCCATAACTTTTGTCATCCTCCTTTCCTCAGCTATTTGCAAAGCCTCTTCAGATAACCAGTTTGCTTTCTTGCATTTTTTTTTTGCTTTGGAACTACCTTAGTAGCAACGTCTTGTATTATATCACGAACATCAGTCCACATTTGTTCTGGCTCTCTGTCTTCTAAATCTAATTCTTGAAATCGATTCCTCACTTCCACAGCATATTCTAATGAAAATCGATCCAGATCATACCTGAAAGGCCTTCTAGTTTTCTGCGTTTTCCTCAATCGAAGCTTAATTTTGGCAACAAGAAGCTGATGATCGGTGCCACAATCGGCCCCAGGCCTTGTTTTTTCTGCTTGTATAGCGCTTCTCCATCTCTGGCGGCAAAGAATATGATCGATCTGATTCCTGTACATACCGTCCGGTGAAGTCCATGTGTGCAGGCGCCTCTTGTGTTGTTGAAAGTGAGTATTCGCTATGGTCAGGTTGTTTTCTTGACAAAACTCTACTAGCCTGTGCCCAGCTTCATTTGGATCGCCAAGACCGAACCTGCCTATAATTCCGGATATTTCTTCACTAATGTAGTCTATATACGATCTGCGATAGTTCTGGCGATGGCTCTGACGCTCCATACTCGCTTCCCATGAAGATAGCTTGGTTAGAATTCGCTCCGAGATTTTTTTTTATTTCGCCTGAGCTTGTCAAGTGCAAGTCACAACATTCTTGATTCGGTGTTACCGTGCGAAGGACGCGCTTTCGGGCTAAAAGTGTGCAGTGAAGGCTTGGTGATAATACGTGCTCGGTTCCCAACGCAAAGGTTGTGAGTAGGATTCTTTATTTCGGCAAGTTAATTTATGTCGCTCTATTTTCTTTCATCTTTCATTGGTGTCCTTCGACGATGGAGTTTTTTTTTTTTTAGACATTGGTCATCTGATGTTCATGCATTAAAATTGCCGCTTAGTGGCATTGTTCCTCTGGGCTTGCTCTGAAAGAAACACTTGGTTACACAACGCCGCATTCAAATAACTTACCACCGGATACGGCAATGGTTCACCGAACAGCATCGGCACTTCATTTTGCTAGAATCATGATGCTGCAAGATAGGCGCGCGACGGGGGAGGAATGGAAGGAAGGCGAGAAGTTAACTGTGCTCTGTTGGGGCGCTGTGACCGAATTTTGGCATTCCTGATGCGGCAGAAACCTGGATTAAAGAAAAATAGAATATGATCGAAGCTGGAACTGTGACGAGGTAAGGTTACTTTCAGTATGCAGTTCATGTTTGCCTTTCAGAAAAGATGGCGGCTATTTTTGTTTCTTAAAGAAGGTCCTAAGATGTACCGTCTTTGCCAAAAGTAACCATGCTGGCTGCACGGTTTGTTTCTCGCCTGTATTCTAAAACCAATATCAATTGCCAGACGATCAGAACTTGTTACGAAATGAGGACAGAAGCTCGCCTTTGCACAGATTTACAGCATCAGAAGTGGCATAACGTTTCTGCTACCCGACTGAGAAGCGGAACACGCAGACTGGTTACTTTTGGCAAAGGCAGCACATTTGCTAATTATCATGTCATTGATTGGGTAACAAATACATGCCGTTTTTCATAGCAATGAAATTTATTTAATAGCAATGCCAGGACCGCTTGATCCTGATGTCATGGCAATTATGCGTCTGCCTTTCCTGCCCGACTGTTGAGGCAATAGAAAGAAGACACGAAGACAAATACGGTTGACGAAGAATTGAAAATCCCGATGAGAGCCAGAAAACTAGTAATCAACGGAATGAATAGAATGTTCTCCTAGTTTTCTGGAATCGTCACCCACCTTTTTTTACTCTGCTCACCGTTGCCCAGCAAGCGAAGCTTGTCCACCAGTTGAACTTCTGTATTCTGAGCGGTGTATTCTAACATGATCCTAATATCCCTTACGCTGACCCAGTTAGTTATGTGCATCCGTATTCATTTATAAATTTATTTAGGAGAGGCCGCTAGCCGGTGTTGCACATAACATAAGAAACTACTTTTCGTGTCTGGATCCTGCTAGCTCCTCCCGCAGCTCGCCTATAAACACAGTGATAGAAAAGATCTATAATGAAAGGTGGAAAATTTGACAGGCATCGAAACAGCACTGACATATGCTACTCTGCACTGAGCAGGAATTTTGAAAGAGAAAGACGGAATGAGATAGTTGCGCAAAGTACACTAACAAAATAAAAATTATGGGTACACTTAACTTTGCCATTAAGGGTTAGACGCGATAGCGTTTCACACACACTAAAGTAGTTTTCTCAGTTTTTGTCTTTATTTTTATATATTTTCTTTTATGGCCTGCGAGAGAAGACGTCAGGGGTAAGCTCGAACGCCGCTTTTTAAGACTTGGTGAATCTCACGCTGTTTGCGTTTGCTACGCCGGGGGGACTCCACCGTTAATTACTCAATAGCGTTTCACACGCACGGAGGATGTTTCTCACTTTTTTTATTTCATTCATTGTAAATTTTCTCGTCACAACGAACCACAACAACGCCGACACCTGCTTCCTGCAACACGGGGCACTTATACGCTTTCGCGTGAAGCACCAAATAAGGATATGCAGACAATGAATTGTATCTATGTACGGCGAATAAAAATGCGGTAAAGTTTCAGATTTAATTAAAAAGTTCGTTTTCCCGCAGGTCACTAAAAAGAAAAAAGAAAGTGTGGGCAATAAAGAATTAATGGTTACCTTGGTTCGCGTACATTAATGTAGCCCTCACCGACATGCACTTAATTTGCTAGTCAGGTAATCACTAATTCTAATTAGTGCCGCTGTTATCTCACGCATAATTATTAGCATTCTATCGTAAGCTATCGCAATATTTCAACGACCACCCAACATTGGCATAAAGCCTAGCTTTAACCAATTTCATTACGGGCGAGCCTGCATGGCTTATAAGGGTATAGCGTGCCTGACACGGGATCCAACGGGTCCCGGGTTCCGTTCCAATTTATCCTCAATTTCAGTTTTAGTTTCCTGCGCGATTCAATTGCCTTGTATGCATACGTGTCCTAGCGATGTTTTAACCAAGTGTCGACCTTTTAATCGCAATTTATGTGATGTTTTAATCAGTTTTCATCTCCGAAGTTCCACGTGTGACGTGAAATCGTTTGAACCAATCCGGTTTTTCTCGAGACGCCAACAGCGCCGCTACCGGAGCTGCGAAGTACTCGGATGATTGCCAGCCTTAATAAATTTTATAAGCGCTGAGGTAGACATACAGGAGAGAAGTGGACGGGATAAACTTGCAGTTGCAAGTAGCGTTCCACTTCTCGTCCATTTCTCTCCCGTATGTCTGCTTCAGCGCTTCCAAACGTTATGATTATTTGCCAACTAGCCCAAAAAACAACATTGTTAAGCAAGCGTTAACTCTGTCGCGTTAAAGTTCGAATGAAAGGCGCACAAGAGACAGGTGGAATATATAGGAGTGCCGAACCAAAAATGCTGAGCCTCTACAACAGGTGAATGTGACTAATGCGTGGAGTCAGTTGACGTTGTTAAGCTCCTCTTTAATTTTTGAATCTATATAGTTGATTACTGAAACCATCGGGGTAAAGATGTCAGCTGCAAAGCTTTATATCATCTCTATAGCTCTTTTTACCAGGCCGAAAACAAACAAACATACAAATCTCACGAGATTCAAGAACCACCACGAAGCAGCGCCTCATGAACAACACACGTTCGAAGTAAATTCTTTTTTTGTTTTTCATAAGCGCTGCTTCCGAAGGAGCCAAGCGTTTGAGGGGGCGTCGAGCACAAGAGGCCTTAAGTTGGCTTTTACTTGTGCGTATAACGCTCCTTCTCAAGCCATCGGTTAGCCTTAGCAGAGGAACCCTGCACAATACCTCGAGTTAAGCGAATGTATCTTTTGTCGTGCATCTTGTTTTCGCTGTTTCTACTCAGATTCAATGCCGTTAATCAGTGCTGACCTATGGCTGTGATCAGCGTCTCGTGAATAGATCGGACATGTTTTTTAAGCTCATTCCTCGAAGAAAACAAATTTGAGAGTCCTAACTTTAGGGTATGCACCTGAAACCTTCCATGTTAACAGTGTTACGCGAGATTAGGAAAAAAAGTACAAAAGAGTACAGAACCGATTGTAAATGTCATTGGTATCAACATCAATCGTTTACTTGCGTCGGGCGCTGAAATAAACTGCGAGAAAATACAAAGATAAAAGACATATACTCATTTCTGGTAGGCCCGATGCAGCGCTAGGACAATAAAAAATACCTAAATGGCTTCAAAGCAGACACTATATAGTCCTGCAAAGGTTATTTACACCCTGTTTATTGAATCCTGATACGCGCTTGAAATCTGATCACAGACTTGGCCCTCGTTAGTAATGCGGGCTCGTTGCGCTTGGCAAATAACTGCCGTGAACGAAGCAGGAAGTGTCTTCGCCTAAACTCCCACCTTAATCTTCATCCGAGTAAGGCGCCCCAGCTGCAGATGCAGACGCCGTCTCTCAAAATCAACTTACACAGTGTCGTGAGGCAAGTAGTGACGCAAGCACTACAATGCAAAACTTGCGCTCTGCGCTGAATGCAAATGGCTCATTCGGCGCTAACACTGGTCGTATCCGATTGGGTCCGTATCGACGCTTGCTGACTATTTGCATGTCGAGCAGGCAGACGCTTTGGCGTCACGAGAGCGGCCCGTTGCGTCAGAGTCGCGCCTGTGGGAAGACGCACCCTGAAAAGGAGAACGCCTGGAGCCTACCGATCGTGGCGAGATGCGTGCACTATTATGTCACCAAACGTGCGACGAGAACGAACTAAGGGGACATCGGCGACGTGACACCTCGATCCACTACGAGTATAAAGGGCGCTCTCTAATCGCATCAGCGACAGCTGAGTATCTGCGACCTTCGAAAGCGACGTACTGTGGTAGGTATAGCAGAGTAAACCAGCGCGTGAACACAACTTAATGTGGATAAGTCCTTCCTCGTTTTGTTTGCGAGGCTTATACGAGAAAACCTAATGAGCACATCAGAAACGAAAAAATCTGCAACTCATTTAATCCGGTCCGCACAGGTTTGTCAGTTCCCCTCCCTGCGGTAATCGAAAAGTCGCGGTCAGTGACCAGCAGGGACAAGCTGGTTCATCGTTACGATGGCCAATTTCAGGTGTAAAAGAAAGCTAAAAGTTTGAATGACGCACCCCATCAGCTAAAATGCCACTTCCGGATATTTTCTGCGCATGATTTCTTTGCGCAAAAAAGAAAGCCAAATTATTTAAAAGTAAACGTTTTGTATCCGGCAGTTAATTTTTAACCTTAATATGAGCATATGTTCTTGAACGCCACTAACAATTACAAATCATATAACACTAAAATGAAAGGATGATTTGTAATTATCTTGCACATATTGTACACACAGAATAGGAAATCTTAATCAGTTGCCTCATTAAGCTTTCCAGAATGATGCAAAGAAGCTATCTGCAAAAGTAAAAACTTGTTCCGAAATTGTAAGAAGTAGGTTAAATGTTTTTTTTTTTTCCTTTTCATTGTTCATTGTCCTGTTTGTAGACATGTCATAACGACGAGCCCCTAATGTGCCTGCCCTTGCCTACTCAATAGCTTAGCTAGGGCCTTAGTTCTGGCACTCCTCGATGCCAGGGCTAATTAGGAGATTCTCGGGTATTATATTCGCCACCCTCAGCGTCTGATCACATTCTACGTGACACACGCATTAATAAAGAACGCATCATGTCCCCACAGTAGTGGATGAAGGTGGTGCTGGTGAACACTCTGGAGCTTAGCTTACACACAACATAAATACCCCGAAAGTAGAAGTTCGGGCAGGGCAGGACACGGGACACTGAAGGTCGCGGGTACAGATCCTATACGTGGCAAGCAGTTCCTCTTTTAACGCGGGTGCATTGATGGCTTCTTTCTGTAGAAGTTCCGGAGTTGTCGGCGCGGGCTTTGACCGCCAGAAATCATGGGCATATGGCTCTAACAGGCGGTAGTTTACCCGAGAAATGTTTGGGTGCTGACTAGTTGCCGGGTGCTGGGACGTCACGGCATTACATGACATGAAGTAGCTTCCAAGTCTGGCTTCTCCTTTAAGATAGAAGGCTGAGATGGGAACCGATTCTTACGGGGCCTTCGAGTCCTGAGTGGAAAAACGGCATTCCTAGGCAACATTGTTGTTGCGACTGAAGGAAGAAGAAAACGAAAATGCACGGGCCTGCTACTGGCTCTGTAGCTGAGCCACCTCCGCTGCCTCGTGCGGACAGAAGAGAAAATAGAGAGGAAAGGAAAAGAAGACGGAGAGAAAGACTCGCGTCGCAACAGCCGTCGCCCACCACCGAAACGGTAGCGGGTGCCATGACGGCCTACAACAAACAGATAAAAACATAGTGGCAGTTTAGCCTCCGCCGCAAGCGGCAGTGACCTACCAGTCCCAGCCCCGTAGGACCAGGAGCAACCTCCTAGGCAACGTAGGCAGGTTCGTTCGTAAGCGTTTATTAAAGCCTGGACTTGTATCTATGCCGTGTGCTCTTTCATATAATGTAATAGCTTAAGACTGTATGCTACTGAGTACGCGTGAGATGATAGATCCTCAAATTCAGGGATTATTGTTTAAGCGAGTAGCAGAGTGCACGCATGCAAACAAGGATCTGCAAAGGGAGCTAATAAATGGTAGCCATTAACGTTGTCGTGTCACACCCTTACAGGCTGTCTCCACACAATTTCTTGTTGCTGATCAACTATATTTCGGATACAATACAATTACGATACTCATTTCGTATTAACGACAATCATAAATAAAAATTTTAAAAATTTATAGCAGCAATTGCCTCTGCTTTCCTTGGTTTCAGTGGCAGTGAATTGGCTTCCGAGCCAAGTATGCTACGTCGCAGCGAGCCCCCCATTTACCTGCCGTTGTTTAAGGAAGAGCTCAGTTGCGCCCGCCTTGGTACCACAATTAGCTTGAGAGCGTTCGATTAGATTCGATTCATCACTTGCGACATTCTAGGACGTTCTCTGTCCGCGACAATGAACGAGTGCAGTAATGGCGAACATTTCCATGTTTAGGTCACATGCAACGTAAATGCCCTCAAAATAAAGAAATAAAAAAAGCAATATTACTATATGCTTCCCTTGGTCTCGTTCGCGTTGTTAACGATTGGCTTCCTTATCATGAACCATAAGGAGCTAAGCAAAGAAGCATCACAGTGCGACGCTGGCGGTCCTACCACGAGCTTTTACTGACACTAATCACTGATGGCATGGGGAAGAAAGACAATGATAGGAGGGGTGAAATATCAGGTCTGGTATGAAATGAGCAGCTTGATGCTTTAGCCACAGCGACTTGGTTACACCACTCCTGAAACGTTGGTGCTTTTGCGTGTAAAAAAAAAAACGAGCTCCACAACTAACATTTTGAAGGTGTCCCACAAGACAAGTCTGATGAGGTACAGCTTAAACGCACTGTATGTGTATCGCGTAAGGGATTTAGCAGGCTCCAATTTTCAGAAAGCCGGGCACTGTTCTCTTAGTCCTCCGCTGGGCTCGATTTATTTAAGGTTACTTTGTTTAAGACGTGCTGCACAGTATGTTTCATTGATACCCGAGACAATAGACTGAAGTATGTATTAACGATGTATGTTGCATGATGTTTTATTTGCTGGTGTTTATCAATAAGTAGCACACTGTTTTTATGCTACTGCTCTACAATAAGAAAAGCAAAATTTACTGAGTTTCTGTTTAAACCACTCCAGGGTCTGAGTGGCGCCCCTGCCACATCACAAACGCCCCAATAAATTGCACTGCGACCGTGGAGCAGACTTTCATTATTTTACTGCCTCTTCTGTATCTCACGAACGCTGCCTGCGCGCGCATGACAGCGCAGCAAGCGACCGCCGAAATGAATTATAACCCGGACCGCTTCCGCGCCCATTTTGATGTACCATGGAACAAAAAAAAAAAAAAAAAAACGCAGGACGCAGCAGACGACGCAAAGTGCATCATGTGCAACGTTCGTGCACCAGAAATTTTAGAGCTTCGGGTCTTCTAATGAAAGTAGACGTTGCGGTTGATGGCGTAAAACATTCTACTTTAACTTATTCTTTTAGCGTTCAGGCAAATGAAAAGCTAACCGGCGTTAAAAAAAAATAGAAAAAGCTGTCCGCGGTGCCTCGCGTTCCCATGACGACCAGTCACGGAAGAATAAACTCCACTATCGAAGCGATGGCTCCCACATAACCAAGTGAAAGTAGCCGACACATTGAGGAGACGTCGTCTCGATTCACGTTACTGACCTTGGATGCAACGGGAGCGTGGTAGCCGTGTCCAAAGTGCAAAAAAAAAAAAAAAAAAAGAAGACCAAGCTAAAGTAATAATCTGCGAAAAAAACCCGTGAGAGTTTTAATAGAGGTCGCGGTACTGGGACACGGCTTAATTTGAAGCAGAATAACTCCAGTAATCCCCGTAAAGAACTTAGTGGCGTGTATTTTAACGATACCGTTGAACTGTGGTGCTCCACTGCCTGTTAGTCGGCGGCAGTGACGTGCTTTAAGTCTGTGATGCACCGTGAAGGCTGTGGTGCGCATGCATAGATGCTCGACTATCTACAAGAGAATAAACCGTTTCGCGCATACTGTCCACTCCACGTGCACAAGCGTCATTGTGAATCATCATAACCAAAGCTTAAACTCAACTTCTGGAGTGCCCCTATCGCTTTGCCTAAACCAACTGACCCATTAACGCTGCAGCAATGAAACATTTCTAGAAGCGACGCGCGAAGAAGCTTACGCACTGCGCATCTCTCAGTCCAGAAGGCATTGCTCGTCCACTGTTCTGCATAATCCTCGTCGCCATTCCTACTTTTCCAAGCGGGGTCGGACATTTAAGATTCTTTTTGAGACAGACAGCTGTCGATGTCCTTATATTTGAATATCGCACAGGATTGCCTCGCCAGCGCCTTGCACCGTCGCTCGCGTTTCGATGGCCGCGGAAGTCACGCTTCTCCGGCGTCGCTTCGAGCGCGCCCGAGCTCTCATGGGGACGCCGGCTTTTTACGTCGACTGCGCCAGCCGCTGCTGCCTCTGCCCCCAGGAACACCTATCCGCGGATTGTTCAGCAGACGTTGACGGCACTCGGGGCCTGTGCGCGAACGTTGTCACGCTCTGACCCCGATGACTCCGAGGTGTGCTGGGGAAGCTATAGCCGCTAAGGATGTCGGCAGACACTGGCTCCTATCTGGGTCAGCGCGACCCTAAGCCAGCGATGATTCGGACGGCGCTAATAGCGACAACCAGGCAGGGCCGTCGCGTGTGGCGGGCTTCTCAAATTTCTCAGGAGAGATAACAAAATAACCTGGGACATGAAACCCAGAGGTATTATCTAGTTACAAACTTGAATACAATTAAGAAAAAGAAATTGTCACACACTTTTGCGTTCTTGTGCCAGAATTCTCGGAATGTGTAAGAAAAAAAAAACCGCCTTCAGCAGCGCCCTTGTAAACATTAAACTTTCTCCCTGCTGCTAATCGCATGGAAACACTTTCCCGTTAGCTTTTCGTTTCGGTTGTCACCGCTGAAAAATGAGCTAGACAGTTTACGCAGGCAGGTTGACTTCTGTGCGCAAGACACTGCTGAGAGCCTCATTATAAGCCTTTGTCCCTGCGTTCACCGCAATGCGGCTCTTTGTCTGCGTTTGTCAGTTGCAAGACCAGTAGGACGTTTTATCTCAGTCGCGGTGTCGGTCTTTTACGTTGTATGCATTTCGCGATCATTCGCACTGAAACACCTTGCATATATTCTCACTTCTTGTCGCTATCGTTTTTCGGACCCGACTTATTATCGCCAATAACCACGCCGGCCAAGGAGAGCGAAAGCGTTGCCGACGCGGTCGGCCCGCAAGCGCGCGAGAGCCCTCCGCAGCCAGTGAAACGGGACGCGATGGAAACGATTGGCAAACGCGCTCAGGTCCATATCTTCCTCGAGGACCTTGGGCTGCCGTCAAGCGCGGCAACCGCAGTAGCGATGTGCGGGCAACCTGCGGCTTCGCGAAGCCTTGAATTTTTCGCAGGTCGCTCCACTTTCGTGGGCTCCGGTGCGGTCAGCCTGTGTAGGCAGCGGCGAGGGAAGCGCGGCTCGACGGGGGCCCTCTGTTCTCTTCCCCGCAGGCTAGGCCACGCCTCTTCTTTCTCCAGAAGGCGGCGCCGTCGAGTCTCACTTTTCCTATAAAAGCGACCCGTGGAGCTCGGTCATGTCACCGAGATTCCTGCTCGCCCCCCAACAATCAAAGCAACATGAAGGCTACGGTGAGTGATCAAGCAGACTGTTGGTTTAGGAAGCGGGTGCGTGGGACCACAGGACAGCGTTGCAAAGTCACCGCGTCACTTCTGTGCTCCTACGCGGCTGCCAGGGACTCCCTTAATCAAGCCTAAGGCATAAATATCAGTCTCCGTAAATTAGAAAGGGTAAATCCATGATGAAGTTTAATGCATCATGCAGACAGTCTCAGATTAAACTGTTATCCGCGAGTGTGTTAAGAACAGAATAAGCCAGTGCCATTTTAGCTAGTGAAGCGGGCGTCGTGTACAGAAGATAGCAGCCAATTGTCGATGCTTGCTTGAAGATGTAGTGCTTACAAGTGAAAACGAAGTGTACTTAACTTAAACACACTTATGAAGGTACAGTTTATTCGAGTGTCTTGGCCAGCTAGCTTTAAATTTGAATTTACCCGCCGTGGTGGTGCAGTGGTTACGGCGCTCGACTACTGTGCCCAAGCATGCGGGATCGAATCCCGGCCACAGCGGCCGTTTTTCGGTGGAGGCGAAAAGCAAGGCGCCCGTGAGCTGGGCGTTGTCAGTGCACGTTAAAGAACCCCATGTGGTCGAAATTTCCGGAGCCCACCCCTACGGCATCTCCACAGCATGAGTTGCTTTGGGCAGTTAAACCCCATAAATTAAGCCAAATCTGAATTTCGCCACGTCACATAATGTCCTTCTGTTATGGCATGTTTTCCTAAATAGATGTTTCCTAAACTCTCTGATCAATCACCTAAGAGCTCAAATAACGCTCTCCCTACCTAATCAGCTCAACTTTAGCATCAAGCGCTTGCTGTGTTATTCTCGGCTACTGCTCTGAGAGAGCAAGTGTAACAACGCAATGTTGCATGCTGCTTCCGAGAGTTCCAAAATGGAACCTAGTTTTTTATTTTATTTAGTACATACTGCAGGCCGTGAGGCCCAAGCAGGAGTGGATTACAAACAAGTTATTACGAGTGAGCAATAATACCAAGATGCGAACAAAACAAAGCACAAACAGCGGTAAATGAAAAAGATAATGAAATGATGAAGATAATTTCTTCAGAATATCATTGTTTTCCTAGCGCGGCGTTGGTAGAAGCACTTACCGTGGTCAGCGACCATTTCGCATTGCTGTCCAGAATTTTGTTGATCTTATGCCAAGGTTAATTATCTCGCCACAGCTTCTCCTCGTCTTCCTGGCCGCTGTCTTCGCACTGGCTTCAGCCGGTGGCTTCGGATACGGTGGCTTCGGGCGTTTCGGCGGAGGCTACGGTGGCTTCGGCGGATTCGGCAGGGGTCTTGGATACGGTGGCGGCTACGGCGGCTATGGAGGCGGATTCAGGGGCTATGGCGGCTACGGCGGCTATGGCTTTGGAAAGGGTTTCTACGGATAAACGAGTCCATGACAAGGCGAGCTGCCAAGAACTGCAAAGCTCCCGACACTGTCACCAACAACGCTAGAAGCACCCGAAGACATCTGCGGTTGCCTGCAACAGTCATGTCGTTTCTCTGTTAATGAGCATCTCATGAGTATGATCATCAACTTAATAAAAAGTTCGTTCTACAAAATATTTTTCATTCGTCTGCTTTGGGTGGCGTATCTGGTTAGCAAATCGAAATCCATGGTTTCGAATCCCACCTATAACCTAAAACTTTTATTCGCGCGATATCAATTACTTTACAAAGCAGATAATTCCGGAAGTAAGGTGACCTTAATTCTCATAACGTCACTTCTATTCGACGCGTGACATGATGTTTAACGTGCGTGCTGTGGATGGATTCAAAATTCCAGCACGAGGTCACGTGGCTGTGGCGTCATGCCCATGTCGCCCAATCAGGATTATTCGCTCACGTCCAATGTCGACGGTACCGAATTTTCTGTCACTGGAACTCCGTAACGCTTTCACGTTAACCTTTCCTTCGTACACACGCGCTGGTCTTAATATTCTTGTGACGTATGTTCCCATGTTACACGCCCATGCGTGTTCATGCGCTCATACGTATCGCCAGAGACAAAATTCAGGAGCGCATAGGGGTCGTGTTGGTGAACGATCGCCCCATTATGTTGCCACACGTGGGAGCACATGAGTCCATTCTGCAACTCCCCAGCTGTAGTCTCGAAGCCATCGGATAATAACACAGATGCTTGCTTTCGACGCCGTTCGCGCGTCCGGTGCAGTGCATGAGGACAACCTATTCCTGTTTATTATCCACGGCACCAATAAGATGTTCTAGGTGAATAAATGTAGCAAGAGTGTAGCACACGTATCTGTGACAATTGCATAACATAGTTTTAACACTGTCCGAAACTGCGAATTAACACTCTCCTAAAAGCAGCTAATGAATGAATCCATTTTTTTTTCCTAGCAAAAAGCAGCATGCAACGCCTGCTTAATCCGCGTGGTTTTAAGATTGGAAAGAAAGCGATGTAAACGAAACACTGTGAATTGAAGGGGAAGAAATTTGAGGCCCACCCCGCTTTCTAAATCTACCACATGCAGCCGGCTTGTGGCATCACTCCATTCTTCCTTTCGTACCGCAGGGCTTGTACCAACGTATACCCAGCCCTGAACCGTCGTGACGATGGCGTAAGCGGCAGAAAGTTCCACCTATAGTGAACTAGAATACTATAGTTCTACCATTTCCCTCATGCCACAGAAGCTCCTGGATGCATCGACGCACCCCTCGCTCGCTTGAGGGGACATTTGCTTAAACAAGGGCACAGTGCACGCATTCCGGAAAGCCAGCTGATCATACGCAATACGATACGTTTCTTTAATAATCGTTTCAAGCTGCGATGCCATATGTAGTTCATTGGTTTTTGTTTATCACTTGTTCGCTATTCGTTTAGCCTTGGCGCACAGTCGTGTCAAAGGCTGCGCATTTAGCCTGAAGAGCCAATCATACCGGCTGCATGACTTTCGTAACGAGAGCAACTAGAATAGCAGTCTTCTCCCAAAGAAAAGCAAGTCGTCTTCTCTAAACGTATACGATTGCGGACAGAGGTGCTGTGTTAATTTTGTATTGAGTTGCAAATCCCCTAAAAAGACGACGGTGGCTCTAGCGAAAACTCTCAAGGATTCATTACACGCAACACAAATATCTAACAAAGTAGAATATGAAGCACCCCATCCTATCATCGGGCAGTAGCCAGAAAGTGATTCTTGCTTTCATTGTCATGTAAATGTATTTTGTGTATGTCTGTGCTGCCAAGACGGTAATAAAAAAAAGCCTGTGTAGCTCAGTCGGTAGAGCACCGGACACGATTTCGGAGGTCGTGGTTTCGAATCTCACCGGTGGCCTTGGTTGTTTTCGCCTACTTTCTAAACTTTTATATGTATGACTATATTGTTATTTTACATTGTTATTTCACATTGATCAGAGCCAAAAAAAAAGGAAAGAGAGAACCCCTATAATTTTCTCTGCGTCAGCGGCTGGTTGCTCCAGTTGTAAATAATGCACCTTCTAGATTTAACTGATTTGCATAGGGAGCTGTCGTGACGCTGGGACTAAGTCGACCCAGCCTTCACTTGGTAGAGTGCAGAGACTCCGGGTTGATGAAGGTTTGAATCTTCGAAGTTGGTAAAATATATACAAGCAGGTTTAATGGCACTTTGAGAAAACTTATTTACATGAAAAAAAGGGTATATCAGCAAAATGGCAAGCGTTAAGAGTTCATAGCGAGAAGCGTCTGGATGAGCCGTTTACCCAGGGCTCAGAGCGTCATTTCGTGCTCTGCAACGTCCTTAAAACCCCCTATGCCCAGCCCCTCTCTGAAGATGCTGACCAACCAGTTCCAGGGCACGCCCCTCAGATATCGGCATCCAATTGAACACATCACTGCACTGATGGTCTGATGCACTGACTGGTCCGGTATTGTTTCGTCGGGCGTGGTCACTTGTTGGCGGGTAGAGCTTGGGAACGGCGAGGAGGTACATTTCTATTCTTCTGCAAAGATCCGATATGGTGGTTCCGGCAAGTGGATTTCCTTCTCAGAAACCTAAGTGTACGTGCGCGCCACGAATACTTCTCCCAGCATTGTCCCTTTCCGGCAATTGCAACTCTTTCCTGCATTCTTTAATGGCCGTATTCGTCATGCTCCTTTCTTCTGTAAGTCAGCGGACGTGTCATTCCGATCGTCTCCTTTGGACAATAGGCATCCCTCACTTGACAATAGCGCTTCTCGACGGGAAGGGTGAACAATTGAACAAAAGCACTTCCGGCTATTTCCCACAGGGCGACATTTCTTTGTATTTTTCTTGAAGTTCCCTTGACAGGGCCAATTTGGCAGTTGCAGGGTCTCGACAAAGCAAAGCAGGCTCACACAAAAAGATTCATGGAAACAGGCTCACTTAGAGCCCTTGCACCAACAGCACATATCATTACCTTGCCCACAGGCGAACAATAGTGCGCGCAAGCGCGGACCATGCACGGTCACAACAGCGCCAAGTAAAAGCGCGGTAGACGCTGCTTGTCGTGCAGACTTAGCACTCATTGCGCTATATACTTACCGTGGGAAAAATGAGCGCTTTTCCTGGTTTCTCCTTTTTTTTAAGCTGCAAATTATTCGTTAGCTGCATTAACATGTACCCCATCTAAATAAATCTAAATGGTATGGTATGGTATGGTATGGTATGGTATGGTATGGTATGGTATGGTATGGTATGGTATGGTATGGTATGGTACGGTGTGGTATGGTATGGTATCGTATGGTATGGGTGTGGTGTGGTGTGATGTGGGTATGGTATGGTATGGTATGGTATGGTACGGTGTGGTATGGTATGGTATCGTATGGTATGGGTGTGGTGTGGTGTGATGTGGGTATGGTATGGTATGGTATGGTATGGTATGGTATGGTATGGTATGATAAGGTATGATAAGTGAGGTGTAACGTCCCAAAGCAGAGCCCTTCACATCGCTAAAATCCTGGATTTGTGTGTATTTATGTGATGGACAATGCAGCGTCAGAAGCCATCAGATTTGTGTAACCAACTAGCCCGTACGCAAGTTCTCTAAAGCATGCTATCATCACACGGTATACGATCGAGCGCCGAGCGTTTTACGTCCATAGGAAGGCCACCATGACTAGGATCTCACCCACGTCATTGGGCTAAGCAGTCCACCACCCTAACCACTGAGCTAACACGGCAGGAAAATGAAGCTAAATAAATTTCTACAGACGTCATTTAAAATAGAAATAATTGGCATTTCTCGGAAACTTTATTTGCATAATACAAACTATGACGGGCATTACAGTGCATACTTATCTAAATAAAAACCTGGGAATCTGGTGGAATATTTTCAAAATTCTGAACGAAACAAAAAGCTGGTTGTTTTTTATTGCCTACAAAAACCTTAAATATTCAATGATCTTTTGTATCGGTACTTCGTATTATAAAGAAAATATTTGCCTTCGCACGAAAAAAAAAAAAAGCCGTTTCTTGGAGGCGTTAGAGAGCGTTTTTTTTTTCTCTTCTTTACTTCTTGTGCTATCAGTGGAAAATCTAAAAAATGCAGATGCCTCAACAGTCAAACGGAGCATACATGTAAGTCGCTAAACTCCTGGGTTTATGTGTGCGCATACGCTCACTGGCGACGCCGCGCTGTAAGATTTTTACTGCTTTTTTATTATGTGGAGCCTGTACATTTTAGGATTTCCCACTTGTTTTATTGTCAATTTCCGAGAATTATGGAGCTTATCATAGGAGGAGGTGCCTTGCTAAGCAACTCGGGGATGAACTGCAAATAATGATTGGCGACCTAGACAGGAAAAGTAGAAAGATAGGCTTGAAAATCAATATGCAGAAGACCAAGGTAATGTTCAACAGCCTCGGGAAGGAACAGCAGTTTACATTAGGTAGCTAAGTACTGGAAGTAGTAGGCGAATATGTCTACTTAGGACAGGTAGTAACCGCAGATCCGGACCATAAGAAGGTAATAACAAGAAGAATAAGATTGGGATGGAGCGCATTTGGCAAGCCCTCACAGATTATGGCTAGCAGCTTCCCGGTGTCGCTAAATAGGAAATTATGTAACAGTTGCATCTTACCTGTACACACCTATGGGGCTGAAACGTGGAGGCTAACCAAGAGAGTTCTACTTAAGTTGAGGGCAACCCAGAGGGCTATGGAACGAAAAATGGTAGGGGTAACATTAAGAAATAGGAAGCGTGCAGAGTGGGTTAGAGAAATAACTGAAGTTACCGACATTCTAGTGGAAATTAAGAAGAAGAAATGGACATGCGCAGGACATGTAGTGCGAAGAGAGGATAACCGATGGTCGCTTATGGTAACAAACTGGATTCCAAGGGAAGGAACGCGTAGCAGGGAGCTGCAGAAAGTTAGGTGGGCGGATGAGGTTAAGAAGTTCGCAGGGGTCAAGTGGATGCAGCCAGCACAGAACCGGGTTAACCGGGTTAAGTGGAGAAATATGGGCGAGGCCTTCGCCCTACAGTGGGTATAATCAGGCTGATGATGATGATGATGATCCTAACATTATCGATGCCCCCCCCCCCCCCCCCCCCCCCGTCAGAAAAAAATAAAATAAAAGGGAGCACGCAAAAGTTTCATAAGCAAAAGTTTCGGATTCCTGAGCTTTTGTTTTTCACACTAAGCCGAAGCCTCGAGAGTCGAAGATTGCATAGCTTTTATCAAATGTATACAGCCCACCGGGTTTTTTTTTTTTTTTTGTGCGCCATACACTGTGGCTTGTTTTGCACCGCAAAGGTTCCAAATATCTCGAAGGTAGGAAGAGCTCTCGTTATCCTTGATTGTGGAGCTTCGGAGTTCTCCGGATGCCAGAGCCCGGTCGCGTGATTCTTTAAATTGTTGGGTTTTGACAAAGACTGTATGCTGAGGCCAGGCGCTTTTAGACTGTCTGTTGGGCTTATACGCCAGGACGGAGGAGTCCTAAAGTATTGAGCCGTTTCAACTTTTTATTTCCTGTTTCCTTCGTAAAGACATATTTTTCAGTATGGCAGCTATTTCAGTTGCAGTTGTGAAAGGGGGCGAAGGAAGAGGGGGAGGGTGGGGAGGGGTACTCTCGTGTGGAGTGAGCATGGCTCGTTGCTCCTACACGTGCTTAAAACAGCCGTGCATAACTCGGGTAAGAGGCATCAGTCTCCCGTTCGCAAAGAATGAGCCCACGCATCGACTTATCGCCAGGAAAAACCGCGATACACTTCACTGTCCGACACCAAGCTTTGCGGGAGAGCTAATTGTAACGCAACCTTAGCAATTCGAGGGCGGACGAGTCAGCGAGGGCATGCGCTTGGTAGTCTCTCTAGGAGACAGAACTACTATTTCATTACGCATAAGTAGACGTGGCAACTGTTTTTTTCGGCGTGCGATAATCCGCAATGGTAACATTGATATCACAGCAGCTCGTTTGGCAACGTTGCCACGTCACTTAACATTCAGCGGGGCGTAAATGCGCAGGCACTTAGGCTTCTACGAAATAAAAAAATCCTCCCCCGCTCCATGGCCTCAAATATTAATATAAAATAGCTTCCGGCAAACGTCAACGAATGTAAAAGGGAGCCAATGTCAGGGCGTGTACATTTTTAAACTCAAAAACAGCAATTTATTTCTTTTCATATAATATACTTGGGTAAGATGCATTTCTTCCGAAAGCATCAACTGAAAATTTCTAAACAAGGAACCTTCAACCTGAAACGTTCTTCTGAGCAAGAAAAAGAATACTAAAACTCCCGTGGAAACGATGGAACAGCTCTTTTAAAGGGGACGGCTAAGCAGACATGTTTGCGCTGTCGTCCATTTTCAATCCTGTAAAAGCAAATAAAACATATGTATCCCATAACACCCGTAAAGAGCGGCGCGCGTTCTTAAATTGACAGAAATGACGCTGCTGTCTCTTTTGAAACTTTCTGAGTACCTCGGATGAAAGTCGTTTGGAGCGCCACCGTGGTCGATGATGCAACTCTCGAGGCGCTATTTGTGATATTACTTCGGTACGCTCACTCTATACTTGAAAAGTTGAAGAAACCAAACATACGATGTCTTCATTCAAGCTCACGCTCTCCAGACTTGCCTAGTATTACCAAGATCCGCCTGTGTACACCGCCACAATAGGGCTCATCACTCAGGAGAATAGAGTGACTATACCTAATTGACAGTTGACGCCTTGACAAGACATACTCATCACCTCGCTCGGATTCCCTCTCACCATATTCCCAGCATTCGGATTACCAGACTGCGCACATCATTCGCAAAGACCGTTGATGCACAGCAGGTTGAGCCCAAATGCAGATTGTGGGGTTGACGCCACTTTATACCACATTACACGGGGTCGCGCGGTTTATCCATCACCCTCCGAGATGCTGCCAGCTCCATCTCGGGAGGAGTGGCAGGCCGTACTGCACTGCTCGGACCCGGTCATCCAGGTTCGGATCACCGAGTGGATCGAAGAGATCGCCGCCAGGATGCAATTGATGGCCATCTGGCGCGGCCAACAATTCCGCTAATCCCTCACCCCTAAAACTGATGAAAATAAAAGCTTTATCATGCATCCGTACACCAGAAAAGCCGAGCACTAGGACAGAGAAAATATTGTACCCGTTATAAAACCGATTGGCACCAGTTGGTAGTGGGAATCGGACCTAGCACATACCCGATCCGAGATGGTTGTTCTGCTACACGACCTCTCTTGGGGGCTTTTTCGGGGGACACTTACGCACCGCACCGCCTTTAAGGGTATGACGCGATTGCTTTAAAGACTTGCGTATGTCAATCATTGCTACTCGCTTAATCACTAACCGCTTAATTTGTGCTTCTGCTATCTCGCAAACGCTCATTAGCATACAGTTGTGAGATACCGCATTGTGCAAACGACCACACTACACAGGTAATAAAGCTCCCTCTTGAACCAAGCCGTGCAGATTTGCCTGCGTGTCCTAGGCGTAGCGTGTCTTGCTCCCAGTCCGAGAGTCCTGAAAAGTTTGGTTCCCATTCCGCCCGCCCGTCTTCAAGGAGAAGCACGAGTTGGCAGCGCCTGCAACGTCACATGATGCTGTGACATCACACAAACAACCGACCAATCGGTACCCGCGCATGTCGCCGGTCATCACCTACCACCTACCAGATCCATCTCGTGATCGGGCGCTCAAAGCGCCGACCAAGCCAAAGTTTCTGAAAAAAAAAAAAAACGGGGGGGGGGGGGGGGGGGGCTTTAACGCCATGGCGTTGGTATATTTGTTTATATGTATACAGACTGAGAACTTTGAGTTAGGACGCCGGATATCCAGTTAACCAGAGAAGATGATTTAAGATGAAGTCAAGCTTATGGAGGCGTTTTGTATGTGGTACGGTATCGAAGGCTTTCGAGAAGTCGACGAAAATGTTGTCAACCTATCCGCCTAACTTCTAGTCACTGACATGCGTCGTGCGTGAATCCGAATGCATGTGCTAAATCCTCGAAGGAAAATATATGCTTATATTTGCTTACGTTCTTTACGTAAGAAATTCCATAACATGCTTGAGAGTTGTATGTTTGAGTAACTTGTACCAACGGATATTTAAGGAGATGGGTCTGCAGCGGCGTTGCCAATTCAAAAATAGAAAAACCCGCAACAGGAGGCCCAAAAACCCAGTAAAAAAAAAGAAAAAAAAAAAGCTTAAATTATTATTTGCACCGAAAAGCTAATTCTAAGAATTGTATTTTGTTATGCTGCTTGTAAATATATAAGCAGTATTTAAAATATTAGAAACATTTTCTGTACTTTAAACATCGAATTGCGAATACGTTCTCTGAGAAATACCTCGCCTGTCTTCTGTAGATCTTAATTCACTTGAAAAAGTGATACTTTCTTTCCTTTTAGAAACTACTGTTTGCGGACACTTTAACTCGCAAAACGACATCGTATACTTCATCTCAATTTACCGAGCACTCTGCGCACTGTACGTTGGCAGTAATGTTACCAACGTACAGTCGTGAGCAAAAGTGGTATACAACACTTAGCCGTCGGATGAGCTCAAGAAAATTGCATCGAAACGCTATGTAGTGACAGTGGCAGGGACAGAGGCAGCGGCACACGCAGATCGAAAAAATGGGGCACCGCCACCATCGTCTCGATCACAGGTTACTGTTGCTGGGCGACGATACAATGCAATTTTCCGATCTCCGCCAAAGCATCAGTGTTTTTTACCACTTTTGCTCACGACGATCCGTACACATTCATTTCTTGCCGATCTTTTGGATTACATTTGCGAGAATTTCGTAGTTTGAGCGGCAATTGATCTTCATTCAGAGTCTGGCTGGAATACTTAAGATGGGATTCGGCATCTCTGCTCACATTAGGTTCTCTGTTTACATGTTTACATTTGAAAATGCTGAGTTGACTCAAGATGCGTCCAACATTTGCGTTCTAACAGAACAACATCAGCACGGAGACAGTATATTTTGTCAGAAGCAGCCTTGTACTAGTTCACTTCATCTCAGCATGCAGCTGTGCTCTTACTACAGCTGACGAGAGTGGGCTTCTTCCATAAAGGTGTAATGGCTGCAATTTTTTTATGAAACCCTACCATCTCGCAGCCACTCTTCCTAAACGTTTGTAAACGTTGGACAGGTCCCAATCCATCAGGACGCCTGCCGGGCATCAACACACTCGACGATTGCATGAAAAATGTGACATGTAAAACAATTCTTGGCGTACTGGGCGTGTTCGAATATTCGCCACCTTTAGATCTCAGTGGCGTCATGCACTCACAGCGGCGTTCTCTTCAAGAAATGAATCTAATTTCAAAGAACTCGCACATTTCTAGGCAAAGAATACAGGAGCACTAAATCTGTGAATAAAAATACCGACAGGGTCAAAACCGCAATATATCCTGGTATAAGCAGCAGCTAAAGGAGGAACTATGGTGTGTTGTCGAAAGGGAATGAAATCAGGCATTAAAAGAAGTAGCTTTGGGATTTAAATTACAATGTCTCTAACTATAAAACTATTGGAAGTGCCATTACTAGGCACTATAAATTTCTTGAACTTACGAGGGTTTGTGGTAATTCCTGTAAAGCAGCAGCATAGTACAGCTCCTTGGCAGACTGCAACATAAGGCGAAGTTCCACCTTCGCACTATTATACTTCAAAAATTTCACAAAATTGTCACTTCTCTTCGATCCCTTCAATTTTCGCAATCTCGAAACAAGGTATTTCTTTCTTATCTACGGTAAATCTTCATTCTTGTTACTTTTTTTTTAACGACACCAGAATCAACATCGTCCATCAAAGATAATTCTTACAACCCAAGGATTCGCTTAGCGTGTCAGGGATAGAACAACATCAGCGCAATCCAAATCCCAAAAACTGCAGTATTCACGCCATGGTTTGGGAATAGAACTGGAAATCAAAAGTACTCAGCCTTATGGTCGGATATGTCATCAATAACGCCTCACTTAAAACTGTTCTCGAAAACTTCAGAGCTCAAAAAACAAGATTCAAGCAATGCAAGATTGCCGCTTGCCTGGTGTTCTCGTCAAATATTTGTTTGAGGGCAGGTGATAAGAAACGCAATTAGTTGGGGGGGGGGGGGGGCGCAGAGGTGAGTGTTATGGGGAGGCAGATATTGGACACTCAATAATGACGTGATTGCTTGAGGTTTATCAAATATAGGCGCCTATATACATTCATGCGTCGAGCAATGGAAACGCCTTAGTAAACAAACATGACGGTAATCAACTCCAGAACAGAGAAACAACTAGAATCATAATCAGTGTACTTCGGTTTGAAAGCTGTTCGCCCCCATCTCAATTCTTGCAGCATTCCTGCAAACCTAATCAGGTAGTTGTATCATCGGAAAGCGAAACATAACCTCTTTTCGGCAACTTGCTTCTTTGTATCTTAAGGCGGCAGCGTTAAAGTCACCGTTCGTTAAAAAAAAAAAAAAGAACAATCCGTTATCGGGGCTGCCGGCGTCGTGGTTGTGGTGGCGGTGAAACTTACCAGCGGGTATACAGCGGAGCGGCCTGCATGGCCGCCCCTCCCTTAAACGACGGCTGTTATCTTTTGAGCGAAAAATCCTAGGCGTGTCTCTGGCAGGTGGTAGTCGGCAGGTGACACGACCGTGCACTGATTGGCCACATGTCTGTATGAAGTCACGAGGCCATAAGATGCCTGAGTTCGCAGGCGCTGCCAATTTGGGCTTGACCTTTGAGACGATAGGACGAGACCGGAATTATGCCACTCTCGACCTTTGGGTCCAGAGTCACGCGTTGCCCGTAGGCCTTGCAGACATGGATGTTCTGCGTGCCTAGGTATTTCTGATTCGAATATTTGGATCCCAGCCGAAACAAATGAGGACAAAGAAAAGAACGATGCACAGGGAGCGGCGCCTGTCCCTGTCCATCGTTCTTTCCTTTGTCCCTCTTCGTACTGTATATCCACGACTATCAAGCAAAACCTACTAGCCCAATATGCCGTTCTACTTGGATGGATGACTGTCATGCACATCGTTTTCTCTCAAGTTCCCACAAAGCTCGGCTGACTAGCAGTCAGGCCACTTTGCAGGATGAAATTGTTCGCTCTTGACGTCTGCACCTATAAACGATGGACTTCAAATGACGAGTAGATTTAAGGGCTGTTATTTGTGTTTTTTTTTTTTTTTGTGTCCTTCTTAACATGTCGCGAATGCAGCACCTAATCATCGATTTCAGACCGATTCACCCTGGATGTCTTTTGCTGATTGCGCGTGCGGTTTCATCCGCATATTCAGACAGTTGAACTAGCGAGGTATGTATAGAACGTGTTCACATTCGAAGGCTTCAAAATATCTCCCCTATAGAGAAAGCTTGAAAGAAGTGACATCAAGGTAACTCTCTCAGAATGGTAAATGTGGAAATCATTTAGTGAACAGCTCTAACTAGGTTAACCGCTCTATTTATAACTAGCCTTACAGTGGAGTATGAAGCATCTTCTGGTAGTATCTTTTGCATCACGTCTTATTCACTGCTTGCTCCAGCGTGTGAGCGTCTACACTTACGACGCAACAAAGCAGAACCTTTGAAGAATTCAACAATAATTTGCGTTTTTCTTACATAATGGTCCTTTGTCTCATGACTTCTGAACAGGTGTGCCGTCCGCAATATCAATTCTCGTTCGAAAACACGTTTTTTTTTTCTAAATAAAATCTCCTCATTTGCTATGGAGTCCAAACAAAAGGCGGAGGGTGGGAGGGGGGGGGGGGGGAGTACAGTCTATGAACCTTCTATATAATTGATGTATTAGTGTGTGTATTTTCAGTTTATTTGGCATGTGCACGTGTTCTATTTTCTTTTCTTTGTTGCGTATGCGTGCTACCGCTACAGAAAGTTATGCGGTGTCGTCTAGGGGCCATCATAATCAACATTATCTACGTTAGAGCAAACGAGGTCTATCATTTCTTATTTGGACTAAAGGTTTTTCTTCTCCGTCTTCTTGGCTCTGATTTCCTCCCCTTAGAGGGGACGTCTGTAGCGTCGACTTCATTCATTCATTCATTCATTCATTCATTCATTCATTCATTCATTCATTCATTCATTCATTCATTCATTCATTCATTTTGTATGATTTACCTGCATAATTACATAACATTTGCAGGCCGGTGCTTGGACCTACTGCCGAAGGCTATAGTTGTGGGTCCAATAAATAAGAGTGCATTGTCACATGCAGTACTTCGAAAATTTTCTGCTAGAGGAGCGCAACTAAGTAGCTTGCTGCGTGTGCCGTTCATGACACCGGCAAGGTTGTGCGCAGGACGTGCCAAGTCATGTGCCAATGACAAGATGTGTTTAGTTTTTTTTTTTTATGGTTTGAGCTGTATACGGATAAGGCGCTTCAAATTCTTCGAACCATGTTGCTTCTGGGACAAGTAGTCATGCATAGAACCAATTTGCTACGCGAACGCACGTAAGCTTCAGATCAGCGCAAGCGTAACTGGAAAAAGTCGAGTCAGCTTTAGATTTGCTTTGGGCCTACTCATTACAGTTGTAAATCGAAAGGAAGTGCTATATTTTTCGCCCGCCTCTAGATAGTCCGTGAAGCGTAAAAAATAAAGATATAAATATACTTAGCCTGCGGGCTGTATTGCGTCAATAACGGTACTTGTACGGCTGTCATAGTTCGCTTGGAAACGGGGCCGGACAAGGTTCCCCTCACAACAAATGTCATTGTCGTGAGCCTGACGGGCTACACATCGAGGAACGCCATTGATTAGCCGCGCAGATTTGTATAGGCTCATTTATTTCCCACTCGTTTGCGTATTGTGATTGTCAACGCTGTTTTTACTGATTTCGGTACGGTTTCGAGGGCGGTTTCCAGACAGTGAACAGCGTTCTCCTCCCAGAGTTTCTCGCATAGTCTGCTGAAACAGGTGAAATCTCATCTCGGCAATCAGCACCACGCAGCCGCGCTTTGGTGCGCAGTGTAATCGATTCACTTGCGATTACTAATCTTCCACCCAGATCTTTGAGTCGCGCCATTAAAATCGGTGGTATTTTTTTTCTTTTCTTTTTAGGGATGTGGCAAGAATTGGAATAGTGGGCTCATTGGCCTAGCCGACTTTATCAGCTTACTGAAGGCCAAAGCGGCGCACTATTGGCCAAAATTACGCATTTATCCATTTATCTGATGATTGATCAGCCTAAACGGATGTGGCAGGCTCAAATTTGTGTGGCAACCTTTGAGAACTTATAACCCTTTCCTTGCGCGCCTACGTAAATTATTCAGTTTGAATGATGGGGCGAAATGCCCCATCCTGAGCAATCCGGGATGTTTCTGCGCAAGTAACGCCTATCGGTATGTTGCAAACGGACGGCACTTCAATTCCGGAACCGAGTTTTTATAAGCCTTATAAGAGAGTGTTTGCAAACTTTTCACGACATCTGTCAACTCATACCCACCACGGCAAACATGGTGCCCAAGGTAACGTAGTTTTTTTTCGCACTCGTCATGCCCTGCAACAGCGGTGTCCTCGCGATTTAGCAGAATTGATACTTTACAGTTGCAAGCGACTACTTTTTGCGTAGAGATGACGTCCATACGTTTCATTTTACATCGTACAGAAGTGGTTGCCTTGCCCAGTCCGGGCTCTCAACAAGTGCCAGTCGGTTACCTTCGCTTCCGCCGTTGCCGATGTGGTTCACTGGTTCCCGGGCAGACATGGGCATCCTTACGAGGGTGAACCCTCATGAGGGTGTCCTCATCCTCACCTCGTGAGCATCTGACTCGGTGAGGTGAGGGCGAGGGAGGATCGGCGCTGAAAAATTCGTGAGGACGAGGGTGAGGGAGGGCAGAGGCGGTGAGGAGAGGGTGAAGGAGGGAAAGATACAGAGTTAGAGGGGCGAGGGCAAATGTTCCATGAAAGGCGTAGTTTCTGCAGTAAGAAAAAACACGCGGCAACCCGAAAGGCATGAGGGACAACACACTTTCTACTCCACTGGGCATGTGTTGTATAGAAAACAGATGTAATGGAACGGGGCACAGGCGCTGCAACTATAGAAAATGCCGGAACGAAAGCCACAAAATTGCCCCGGCGCTCGTGGTGAAGAAAAGTCTCAAAACGATCATAGGAAGCTCCAGGAAGTCACCGAGAACGATGTCGCCTTTTCCAGCCTCACAGAACACGACAGGACCGGCAAAATACAAAGGACCCCCGTTTCTAACTGCTAATGTTTCTTACAAAAGACCGAGGTGGGGTGATCTTATCTGCTGGGACCCTGCCACATGTTTTTTTTTTTCTCGTCCAGATAGCCTGCATGAGTAGCCGACGCATGCGAAATGTTTCTTGACAGTGCTACTTGACTGTTTGGTTAGCAAGGTTTTACATAAAACTTTCATAAGTTGTGTTAATTACAATTCGCAACAAAACCAACGAAAATAAACAAACAGCATTGAATTTGTGCTGATAATAGCTGCAATAAAATAAACCGCAGTTCAATATCCGTTGCAATCTTTGTCGTGTGTTTGCAGGAACAAGAAATATTTTCTTATTTATTTTATCGACTTTCTCCTTGTTGTGAATTATCAAAATTGCCAAATCGTTCATTAATATGTGCGGGTCGTAATTACAGCGCATTGTTTTTTCCACAATTTCAATAGCATTAAGTCTTACTTTTTCCATTTTCTTAAGACAGTTTTCTTGAGATGGGTGTTAACATAGCATCGATTTGAAAGTAATAACTACAGCGTGTGAGCATTGAGCACAATTTCGCGAAAGAGTTGCTTCATTTCCAGTATCCAAAGTCTATAGAGTGTTCTCATTTCGTGCTAACCTGTTGAAGTCCTGCACCGGAGAAGGTTCTTTAATATTCTTTGATTTTAGCATCTGTTCTGTATTCAGAATAAGTTTAATGCATCGGAATGCCCGACGATCGTAAGGCTGAATGCTGTCATAGACTCACGCATGACGGGGATATGACAATACTGTACCAGGTTTAATTCTTTGCCGAATGCGCTTTCGGGTTGGGTGCGCAAGGGTGCTTGCAGTTCTTAGATACATGTGTTGCTGTTCGCAAAATCAAACCATGCTTGAGGTATCAGCCTCGCTGTAAAAAAAGAAGGTATTTTAAGCCAGCAGTTAGCTCATTCAAAGGCTCCTAAGAAGAGCATTGCTAAAAACTTCCTGTATGCCGCTCTTGACAAATCCTGCCTACGGGGAATGGCACATATAGCGTGGATGTCTGGCTGTAAACACTGACCAGTGCAAGATTTACCTCTGAGGTGGTCACCATTGTTTTAGAGGACTTTGCCAGGGATGCTAGGGATGTAGAGCAGCACCGCTGCGCTGAAGAAGCGCAAGGTACAAGATCCGTTGTCATTCCATATAACTACCAAATTTCCCACCGCTTAAAAAACATGGCTCAGAAAGGTGACGTATTGATAGACATCAGTGTACCCGAAAAACTGGCTAGCTTGTGCAATATAGTGCAAGGAAAGCAAAAGCAGCTAAGGATGCAGTATCAAACACTTAGGCAGGTTCGTGCCGAGGGAGAGTGCCGTCATTTACCACATACCAATCTCCCGTGTCAGAAGCTACACAGAACAAATTGGATGTTGCAGAAACGTTGCACTTCAGAGCTCCACGCAGGATTAGACGCACTGGCGGGGTGGTGGGGAACTGGCCGACTATGTCGTCAGTGTCGTGGTTCTGTTCCAAAAACGTGCACCTCCATTCTGCGAAACGACAATCTTGAAGAAGTTCGCGTTCGAAACAAGCAGAAAAGTATACGAAGCATGCTATACATTAAGATGGAATTCACCACTTGTGTTAGCAATTGAAGCCTCCGTCGCCTTATCCGATAACTTAAGGAGTCGCACGTACGGCAACGTGCCAGTGTTCTTATTTTGCTAATACTTAATTTGCCAAGATCAGCTTCACTCTAGGGATGGGACACGTTTATGTCGGCTTTCAGCACCTTCTTATCCAAAGCATGATTTACTGTGCTTGGTACGTCACGATATAAAGCGAAAAAGTGATGTAGGCTCAATGCGGCAGAATAGGGCGACCGCTGAACTGGAATTTTTAACTGACGTAAAACAGGGTTTTAGATTTCAGGAAAGCTACAAAACATCAATTCACATTTGGTTATAGAGGTCCGCACTGAGTGATTTTGACCTATGCGATGAGAGGGTGACGACGAATTCCAGCCCTCCAGGACGCTTAGACCTCGAGTACCGCTGTCACACGGGCATTTCGAAGGCCCTCGAAGCGACTGCCTATCGACTCGAAGGCCTTCGAAAGTTGCCACACGGGCGTTTTCAGTGACCATTGAGTCGATAGTCTATCGAGTCAGCGGAGCAGCCCAGAACTCTATCGAGATCTCGAAGGCCCTCGAACGTCCGCAAGGTTGCTAGCGCTGAATCGAGGAGCGTCACGCACACACGTGCACAGCGCGTTTACGATACAAAAACGTGAACAAGCGTTATTATTTTATATCTTTAATTTACGCGGTACAATATAATAATACCCGTAATAAATTTTAAAATAGTATCGCTCTTTTTTTAGGCGTATATTTTATGCACTCTTCTCTACTACTGTAGCATATGCGCCGCCGAGAAAAACAAACAATGAAAGCACAGCCGTATGAACGCCAACGCGTTAAAAAAAAAACGTTGTTCTTGAATAACAACTAAACATCTGCAGTTACTAAAAAAAAAGGTAACAAAGATTTTAGTTCTTTAAGCAAAACCGAAAGCAACGATAGTGGCGCCATAAAAATTTGGCGCCAAACACCTGAACTATTTCAATAGCCTTCGAGTTTTGCCGTCTAGCAGCGGCACAACTCCTTCTAGTTCGATCGCGATTGAAAATCTCGAAGGCTATCAACTCAATCGCCTTTGAAAATGACCGTGTGACTAGGGTATAAGACCCACTGCCTCAAAGCCAAAGCTTCGGACTTTATGAGAACGTTTTAATAAGTGTCCCTACATTTTCTTAACATAAAGATGACCAGCTGAGATACATGCCGCTAAGGCTAAAGTCGCACCAGAGAGCACCTGTCTCGCATACTGTTAAAACGTCTAGCAGGTCGGAAGAAGAGGAAGACTTTAGGAAGAAGGCTTCGAGGGTTTGCGTGATACCTGCTCTCGAACGCTCAACGCTACCTCTCATCTTCAGCGCCCCACATTCACTCTAAGACTGACTCAATATTAATAAACCAGACAGCTGAGATAAAAGTAAGCCCAATTCCGCGTAGTCGTGGTATGTCCCAGGATCTCCATCTGGCAGGTTGAAACTATGGCAGCACTGATTTTTGTGCACCTGATTGTGCTTAGCCATTTCTGTGGAAGGAAAGAGGCCTCCTCTCTTCCGCGGATTTCCCATGTTGTTGTGCAAGCGGTTGATTGCTTCTCGTGTGAAGCAGTGAACGGGTTCGAGAATGGGTTCGAAGCAGTGTGAAGTGTGAACGAAGCAACGAATGTCACTGCTCGTACTAGGCCGCGGGAAGGTGTTCCATTCGGCGGGCTACAGTATTCTGCCGGAACGTTGTTAGCCGGGGTGCACCTCAGCCTGCATGCCCGAGAGGTTTGGTTAGCGGCGCTTCGTTTGAAGACCTCTTGGGAGGGCGACAGATAACGCACAAAACAATCAGTGTGCGCCTAGCTTTGCACCCTGTGGCAATGCGCCGACGACAGGCGCTTGAATCCCCCTCCCCCCCCCCCCCCCCTCCTGCCATAGCGAGGGCAGCTGGCAAACTCAGCGCAATAAATAAATAAATAAACAGCTGTCATTAGGAAAGCTGTTAAAAAAAAAATATCAGAGCGGTGGGCAGACCACGCACGCTGGTCCACGGCTGGGCTCAAAAGGCCGCTGTGGCTGGTCTTATCAAATCTCCCTGAGGCACCGGGTGGAGACATGGATGGACGTGGCAGCATTGCTCTCGGAAGGATACACATGCGTCCACCACCGCGCGGTCCTTTCCCGCTCTCTGTCCAAAGAAAGGGTCTTTCTTCAGCTCAGTTTCCCCCCCCCCCAAAAAAAAAAAAAGAAAAGAAAAAAGCAAAGAAACAGCGAACTGCAGGAATGGCTGGGGAAGCCCTTCAGTTTGTGTTGCTGTGTCCTTTCGATCGGACCGCTCAAGTTGTTGACGCTTGTTGAAACAGCACTTTGGCGCGCTGTTGCAAATTCTATATACTCAAGGACGTCTGTGTACTATGTGCGCCAATAAGTTTCCATTGTGACAGTGTCCTCGGATATTATTGGGAAATGCGCGGTCCAAGTGAAAGGTGTGTAGGACGTCAAGCAGGTTCCGGGTGAGTTTCATTTTTTTTTTGCCGCTCTTGCCTTCACAGTGCAGACAATCCGTTTCCCGGCTTTTGCATATGCGGGTTTGTCCGGAATAAAGCAGATCAGCTATGGAGATGTGAACTTAGGCGAATTAATGCAGAGTGCTGATTTCGGCTAGTTGGCGCATATGTGTTGCTCTTCTGTTCCCGTTCTGTAAGCACTGCTTTTTCATAAGTGATCCTAGATTTAAGCACACTATTCAGGAAGCATAATCAAACCTTATATGAAATTCTGGCCTGTTCACTTTGCACATCGTACTGTTCTAGTTAGGCGCTGTCTGGTCCTATTCTCGTATAGTTTTAATAGAAATTGAAAAAAAAAAAGATTTCGCGCAATACTGAGGCGGTGTTCGTGAAAACCAGAAGCGCAAAAGAGGTACGTGTTTCACTTCGCGTTTTCGGTTTGTTCTTGGACGAAAGCTGGATGCGATACGGCGCCGTGTCCTAAAAACCGCATTTTTACGCGGCGTTTCCCAAATGACACTACATGTACATGTCTGGAATTATCGCGCACGGCCCCGGGCTCGCATGCTATGTTCCCCCATCACAACCTCCTCTGCGAAGCGATCGAGGGTCACGACACCCTGACTCCCTCGAAATTTACGCTTCTGTGTGATAGCGTTTTTCTGTTACTTGAATTCGATTACATTGTTCTGTTGTCTAATATGCCGTATATGCCTCATGCCTTCCGTCTGCGGCTGGTTAGAAGTTAGAACCTCCTCCTTCCTCATGCGCTGTGTAAATGTATTTGATCACTCTATCTCCTTCAAACACATGGCGTGTGAACCGATGGGCAGGTTTGCCCGGTAAACTATGGCAGTGGTTATTTTCCTTCCTCCTCGAAGTTTCGCCTTTGATTGGCATGCTTAGGGCACTGCAAGAATTGTTCTTTGCACTTTTCACAGCCTCTGGTTTCCATGTGCAGTGCATATCTTAATCTCAGGAACTGTCGGAACAAGTACCAGATGGCTCTTGCCAGTGATACGCGACAGCATGAACGCAGCCCCGTCATTTATTTAAGTGCATTGTTAGCTTCGAAAAATTCGGATTGCTAAATGATCAACGCGGCCTGACACTGCCGAAAACAGACGCAGATAAGAATAGTTTGCGCCTACTTTGACTCGCTGTAACGTTGTCATAGATCGAAAATAATGAAAAATAACTAAAATATTCAAACTGCTGGGTATGAGGTTGAGGGTGAGGGAGGGCAAATGAGATGAGGGTGAGGGTGAGTGAGGACCAGCAATATTTTTTAAGTGAGGATGAGGACGAGGGAGGGCGAATAATTTTTTTTAAGTGAGGGTGAGGGTGAGGGAGGGCTGCCGATTGTAAATTGAGGGCGAGGGAGGAAAGGCCAAAACGAGGGCATTTGCCCACCTCTGTTCCCGGGTCTTTCTGAACGGTTTTATTTTGAGCTTTACTGCCTTGAAAACACGTTGCTACAGGACAAGAAGTTGAAGAATAATGAGAAAACACAGACAGAAGACACGCGCAGACTCGCAACAGGTCTAATTTTGAAAGACGGACGTGAATAAGGAGAAATCACGTGGTCACGTGACAGGGATAAACAGTCGCCTGGGAGGGAAGCGCACAGGGAAAGAGAGAGGAAGAATACACTTTGCTAGGGAGGTTCTTTCTACCGCTAAATTGGCCATGGTCCTGACTGAAGGGGGCCATGTAGTCTTGCTCGAGAAAAGATATATATATATATAAAGTCCATATGGGAAATGAAGATGAGGAACTCGTAGTTAGTTGGACGAAGAAGAAGAGATTGGGAGTGGAATTGCCGCCTGTTTGGTGCGGACCATATCTTGGACTCGGAAAGGTTGTGTTACAAAGAAAGAAGAGTGTTACATTATTTTGAGGAGAGTGCGGTTTCGATCCCACGTCATTTCGCCATCGACGCACCCCTGGCGCCTCGTCGCAGCCACCGTCTGGATGGTCTCCCGCACCTGTTCCTTACAATGTCACCACCGACTGAGCCTAGCCCAGTGCTTCTTGCCACTTCAAATCAGGCGAGTTCCGGCCTTTACCAACCATACCGAGAGCCTCGTCCTTTCGGTGGCGCAGCGGGACAGGACGTTGACGACTGGCTCCGCCATGAGGATACGCTGACGAAATGGGACCGCTTTGTCACCGAACTCAGTGTTTCGGCGATTCGTCAGCGCGCTAGAAGCAGGCCGAGCAGACACTAGCCAATCGTGCCCAACTACCTGGCAAGACCTGGACTATCTATCCCGAAGCGGTCCCCCCATATTTTTTTCTTGTGGATACAGAGAAGGGCTCCGGTACTGAATGGTCGTATCCTCGTCGTCGGAGACACGAGTCAAGGTGAAGTCTATGCCGGGGCTCATGATCTCTAGCAGCAGATCAATGACTCGTGATTGGGTTTCGTACGGCGTGCTCCTTCCCCATCTCCAGCCACGCCTTTATCTGCGGGAGAGCCAGGATGTAAACCTTCTCCCTTCGGTTGATCTCTTTCTTTAACTCGCTGACCTCCTTTCTTGACGCCACTAGGGCTCGTACCAGATTCTTGCACTTCACAAGATTATCCCGCTCTCTCTTCTTGTATAAAGCCGTTATATGTGACACATTGAGAGGACGTTTGGTTCTCTTGTTGCCCCTGCGGACGTTGTACTTTGCCGGACAGCAAGTCATGGATGACGCCATTTTCTGTTCCTGACTGGTCACACGCAGAAAATGGATGCCAGCACAGTACGCTCAATGAACGACAGCATACCGGCCATTCGAACAGACAGTGAAAGTGTTTGGAGTAGCGTTCTGAACAGCTAGGACATGAAGGTGTGGTCCGATGACGGTATCGAAAGATCTAACCGGATAATAAATGACGATAAGTTGAATTCAACACCCCTTTCTCACGACATCTTTTCTATACAGTTCAACCTCGCTACGGGCCACCGCAGGCGCATTGACCAACGCTTCAGGGCCTCGCTAATCTAATTGTGTCCTGTGAGGATTGCAGCTTTCGTTAACTATGGGTAGATAGTGCTTTATTTTTTGGATGAGCGTCATGAACTGCGTGCTACCAATTTTCCCGATACTGAAGCTGTGTTCCGTCTATTGTTGTGTTTTCTCTGTCATTCACGCTTCGGCCAGTCTGTGCGAAGCACGTTAACCGTATATGACAGCGGTATCGATGCGCGAGATCTATTTTATTTTGCGGGAGTTTACGTCGCAAATCTCCCCACTTTTCATTTTCAACTCCTTTTCACCGCTCGCGTGTTTTTTCAAGGGTAGTAAAACAGCGTATGTTTCAGGCGCGTTAACTGCCAAATTAATGACGCACCAACTAGCCCTCCCAACAGCGTCATCGAAGCTCTGTCAATGTACCGGCCATGTTCTGAAGGACTCCGGGCCATCAGCAGATCAGCGGGCACTGTTTTCTGCGAGGCGGTTTGGGGTCGTTCTTGACACAGCTCTGCGAAGTAGCCAAAAGCATTGCACGCAAGTAATTGCTCTTTTGTTTTGTTTTACCGATCGAAGAGTTCAACGTTACGAGTTGTGATCCTTTCTCTTTTTTTCTTTTTTGCTAATCAGAAAGTGTATCGTTAAAAGTTCCGTTATCTACATAGTACAACTCCATAGTACACATAGGTTACTCCGTAGGGAAGTGCCAAGGATGACCCCGATCTGTCTTGCAAAAGACAGTGCGCGCTGCACTGCTGGTAGCAAGGAATTCTTCAAAAGGTCGGATCAGCTAACCGTCTTTCTTTTATTTAACACTCTTCTTCCTTTTTTTTTCCTTATCAACTCCCTCTATGCCTTGATTCAATAAACAATGTCACCATAAAGAAAATAAACATGCCCAGTACCTTCAGAGAGCTGGTAAATGGAGAAATTTCAGGAAGACGATACACCGCTATTCCGACAACTTCCGATTGAACAGCGACAGCTTGCGGCAAACCAAAGAAACTTTGTGAAAACGAATGAGAGCGCAATTACCCGCGCAACTTCCCGTTGATTCAGTGGCGCAACGTATTATCCCTGCGTTTCACAGGCGCCACTAGCAGCAGTTCGAAAGCGGTTGTGGTTTTCCTTGCGTTCTTTGTTTTGTTTTAGTTTTCTTGCGTTACTCTACTGGATGCTTTTCTGAACATGAAAAAGAAAAATGAGGGACATTTAAGCTTTGTTTGCAAGGGCAGGGCACGATAGCGCTAAGTGGTCTGTTATGACCTTGCATCGTTCGCACTGGCGCGCTCTATTGTTCGCCTGTGGGCATGGATATGTGCTGAGGATATGTGCTGCTGGTGCAAGGGCACTAAGTGGGCCTGTTTCCATGATTCCTTTTGTGTAAGCCGGATTTGCTTTGTCGAGACCATGCAAATGCCAAATTGGCCCTGTCAAGGGAACCTCTAGAAAAATACCAAGAAATGTCCCCCTGCGGGAAATAGCCGGAAGTGCTTTCGTTCAATTGTTCACCCTTCCCGTCAAGAAGCGCTATTGTCCAGTGAGGAATGCCTACTGTCCAAAGGAGACCACAGAGTGACACGTCCGCTGACGTTCAGGACAAGAAAGGAGCAAGGTGATTACGGCCATTAGAGGATTTCCCGGGAATGCAGGAAAGATTTGCAATTGCTGGAAAGGGACAATGCTGGGAGCAGTATGCGGCGCGCTCGTGCACTTGGGTTTCTGAGAAGGAAATCCACTTACCGGAACCAGCATATCGAATCTTTGCTGAAGAATAGAAATGTACCTCCTCGCCGTTCCCAAGCTCTTCCCGCCAACAATTGACCACGCCCAACGAAACAATGCCGGACCAGACAGTGCATCAGACCATCAGTGCAGTGATGTGTTCGATTGGATGCCGATATCTGAGGGGCGTGCCCTGGAACTGGTTGGTCAGCATCTTCAGAGAGAGGCTGGACATAGGGGGTTTTAAGGACATTGCAGAGCACGAAAAGACGCTCTGAGCCCTGGGTAAACGGCTCATCGAGATGCTTCTCGCTATGAACTCTTTACGCTTGCCATTTTGTTAATATACCCTTCTTTTTCATGTAAATAATCATGTAAATAAGTTTTCTCTAAGTGCCATTAAACCTGCTTGTATATATTTAACCAACTTCGAAGATTCAATCCTTCATGAACCCGGAGTCTCTGCACGCTACAAAGTGAAGGCCGGGTCGACTTAGTCCCAGCTTCACGACAACTGGTGACCAGCGTTGGGATCTGAATCTACAAGCCACAACATCTGGTGATTGGAGGTGGATCAGAATCTACAAGCCACAACATCTGGTGATCGGAGGTGGCATCTCAAGCAACAAGCAGGAGCAGCAATCGGCCAACAAGAGAGCAGCTCGGAACATCGATCGCATGTGTGGGTGAGTGCTTGGCTTTTCTTCTGATGTGGACCAGGTTCTAGAACAGGGTTATATTTTAGAACTGGTAAAAAGAGTGTGGAAACGCCTTTAGGTTTGGTAGTTTGCACAGTTGTTTTGGAAGTAGCCGATACTCGGAGCGATCATGGACCTACAAAAGCTGCAGAAACCGGAACTGTTGCAATTGTGTGAGGAATTGGGAATTGATACAAGTGGTTTGGCACGAAAACCCTTGATTATAAAGGCAATCACTGATTTGGGAACCGATGATGAGAAGCTCAGTGAAGCATGGAACCTCATCGGACAAAAAAAGGAGGAGCAACTCAGACAGCAGAAAGAGCGGGAAAAAGAGGAAAAGAGGCGTGAGCGTGAAATTGAGAGAGAAGCAAAAAGGCTGGAGCAAGAAATTGAGCTCCGGAAATTAGACCTAGAGTTGAGCAAGAGGTCGGGCAATTGTCCCCAGCTAGCGGTACCTCTTCTCAACAAGGAGGCAGATTTCAAGATGTCAAAGTACATGCAGCCATATATGATATCAGGGGATATCGGTCTGTATCTGGCTAACTTTGAGCGAACCTGCGAAAAACTGTCCTTCCAGCGAGACACTTGGTCTGAGAGATTATTGACGGTTCTGCCCTGCGAGGCAGCGGAGGTTGTCGCGCGGCTAAGCAAGGAGGACGCGGACAACTACGAGAAGGTCAAAGCTTGCCTTCTGAGAAAGTATAGGCTTAGCGCCGAGGCGTTCAGACAACGTTTTCGGAACGCTACTAAGTCCAGGGACGAGAGTTACCCTGAATTCCTGTACAATTTAAGAGTCAATTTGGGCGAGTGGCTAAAGAGCACAGATTCCTACAGTGATAGGGACGCTATAGTCGAGCGAATTCTTTTGGAGCAGTTTTATAACTGCCTCCCAGAAAAAGAAAGAAATTGGTTACAGGACCGAGGCGACATTAAGTCGGCAACTGAAGCTGCCGAACTCATTGAGGAGTATGCTTCGCGCCGACAATTCAGCAACCCAGCAGTGGATAGGCCCCGCAATCCGAAGTTGAGTGTGAATAACCGTCAGAAAAGGCACTTTGCTAGATTTGCAAACGAAGAAAGGAAGGCTTCTTCAGGCAAACGCCCTAGAAAGGACGGCAGTGAGAAAAGTGGGGAAGTGACCAACGCGCAGAACACAAAGAATAAGCTTGAGGCTAGGAAGCCGCTCACATGCTTCAAGTGTAATGAGCAGGGTCACATTGCCGTCAACTGCCGGAAAGAAAAAATTGCTTTCTCGTATGTCAGTGACTGCTAGGAAAATATGCAGCTTTTGGAACCCTACCTGCATGACCTAGTAGTCAACGGGAAGCCTTGCAAGGTACTGCGCGATTCGGCCGCAACGATGGATGTTGTCCATCCGGCGTATGTTTCGCCTTCCGACTATACAGGACAGTGTGCATGGATCCGCCAGGTAGTGGAGGAACAGAGTGTGTGCTTGCCAATCGCGAACGTGGTCATCGAGGGCCCTTTCGGCGAGTTAACAACCGAGGCTGCCGTTTCAGGAAAGCTTCCTAAGTGCTATCCGTATTTGTTTTCCAACAAATCGGACATGCTACTGCGAAAGCGAAAGAGGGGCATCCTTTTCGGAGACAGAGTTGTGCAAGCCTTAACACGTTCAAAGGCGAGAGAACTAGCTACAATGCTCATTCCAGAAAAATGCACAACGGAGGAAACGGCAGTTAAAACAGTGGTCGATGCGGAAGATAGCGGGTCAGAAAGCTTTGAGAGCGAGGCATCTCAGATAAGTCAACTTGAAAGTGAGCTTGATGAGACGCGGAATGAGGACGTTCTTGAGAGTAACCTCTTGCCGCCAGTGTCTATTAATCTCAAGAGACTTTTAAGTGGAGCCCGAGAAGACTTAGCTATGGAGCAAGCCAATGATCCTAAGATACAGGAGATAAGGGAGCACCACCGCGCCACTAAGACAGCAAATAATATTTCTTTTGAGATGAGAAAGGGAGCGCTGTATCGCTTATTCAAGGATAAGCGCGAAGTAGAGCGGGACCAATTCGTCGTTCCCCAAAAGTACCGCGAAGACTTACTGCGACTTTCCCATGGCAGCTCGTGGTCATGTCACCTTGGAATAAGGAAAACAAAGCAGAGGCTGTTGCAAGAATACTATTGGCCTGGATGTTTTAAGGACACGGAAAATTTTGTGCGGTCATGCAACATGTGTCAGCGGGTTGGAAAGGCGCAAGATAAGTGGAAAGCTCCGATGGTGTTAGTACCAATCATTACCGAGCCGTTTCACCGGTTAGTAATAGATGTAGTTGGGCCACTTCCTGTGACAGAGTCAGGGTACCGTTATATCCTCACTATGTTATGCTCAGCCACAAAGTTTCCAGAAGCTGTTCCGCTGCGCGAGGTGACGTCCGAGAGTGTAGTGGATTCGCTGCTGTCAGTGTTTGCACGAGTTGGATTCCCTTCCGAGGTCCAAAGTGATCAGGGTAGTGTTTTCACAAGTGTCCTCACCACCTCATTTCTCGAGCGATGCGGCATTAAGGTAGTGCATAGCTCGATCCACCATCCGCAGAGCAACAGCGTAGAAAGATGGCATTCTGTTCTCAAACGAGTCCTGAGGGGACTGTGCTATGAAAACAAGCGCGAATGGGGTACCTGCCGGCCTGCAGCACTTTTCGCTTTGCGGTCAGTGCCGCACGAATCCACTGGATTTAGCCCAGCCGAGTTGGTGTACGGAAGGTCACTGCGCTCACCTTTGCGAATGGTGCGCGAAGCCTGGGAGGGGCGCGGAGAAGACCCAACAGTAGTAAAATTGATTCTGAACCTCTTGAATCGCTTACATAACACTAAGGAACTCGTTGAGGCCAGCATGAAGTCAGCCCAAGCTCGTTCCAAAGTGTACTATGATAAGTCAGCCCGTCAAAGGACGTTTAGTATCGGAGACCAGGTGATGTTGCTGAGAGGTTCAAGGCAGAATAAGCTCGAAGTACAGTGGGAAGGACCTGCTGAAGTCGTTGCAAAGCTTTCTAACACTAACTACGCAGTGAAAATCCCCGGTAGGCGTAAAGAAGTGCGCATTTATCATTGCAATCTTATGAAGCCTTATGTGCAGAGAGAAGCCGTGGTAAATCTAACGTTAAACCTTCCCGAGGAGATGGGGGACATCTTGATTTGCCTCAGCGGAAAAGGAAGCAACGCTCAGGAGCTCTCAAAAAGACGGAGCAGAGAGGAGAACTAAAGAAATCCCAGCTGTCCGATCTGGGCGAGATAATAACAGAGTTTGAGGCCTGCTTCGTGGATAGGCCAGGCAGGACTGATTTGGCTGAGCACGATATTGAGCTGACTTCAGACGTGCCAGTGCGTGGGAGTAATAAAACCCTCGGAAAGCGATTATGCTTCGCCTATGATCTTAGTAGAAGCTCCAGGTAAACAACCTAGGCCTGTGGCAGACTACCGAAAGCTAAATTTTCTCACCAGGGATCAAGTGTATCCTATTCCGGATATTGAGGAGAGAGTAGAACAGGTCAGTAGAGCGGCATATGTGACTACGCTGGACCTTACTCGAGGATACTGGCAAGTACCGCTCACTGAACGCGCCAGCAGATACGCGGCTTTCGTCACTCCGACGGGCAGCTACCAGCCAACAATGATGAGTTTCGGGCTCAAAAATGCTCCATTTTGTTTTTCCCGACTCATGGATAGGGTTTTAAAGGGGTGTGAAACATTCGCGGTGCCTTATTTAGATGACATTGCGGTTTTTTTCCGACTCATGGGCGGACCATATGGTACATCTAAGAGCTGTACTGAGCCTTTTGCGTCAAGCTGGACTAACCGTAAAGGCCGAGAAATGTTGCCTAGCAAGGGCGGCCGTGGACTACTTGGGTCACAATGTAGGTCAAGGCTTCAGGAAACCCAGCGAGATTAAGATTTCTGCGGCACGAAGACGGAAATTCGAGCATTCCTGGGTCTGACTGGATACTACAATCACTACATCCCTAACTATTCAGCTTTGGCCAGCCCTCTGACCGACGCTCTCCGCAAGACAGAACCGACAAATGTAGTCTGGGACGAACAAAAGGAAGCCTCCTTCGTAAACCTGAAGGCTGTGCTGATTAGCCGTCCGGTATTGCGAGCTCCAGACTATGACCGAGAATTCACGGTCCAGTGTGATGCCAGTGATCGAGGGCTAGGTGCTGTTCTCTGCCAGAGAGATGACGACGGTAATGAGCACCCCGTGCTCTACCTGAGCAGAAAACTGAGTTCTAGAGAGAGGGCTTATTGCGCGTCAGAGAAAGAGTGCGCTTGCATTGCATGGGCCATTCAAAAATTGCAGTGCTATCTTGGAGGGGCCAAATTCACCATAGAGACGGACCATTGTCCCCTGGCTTGGCTGCAAACTGCGACATCGAAGAACAGTCGCCTTCTGAAGTGGAGCTTGATTTTACAGCAGTACAATTTTGAAATAAGATACAAAAAGGGGAAGTTAAATGGGAATGCGGACGCGCTTAGCCGCTGTTTCAAAGCGGTCCGAGGTGTTCCTCACCATGTATCCAAATTGATACTCAGGTTCTTTTTTTTTTTGTGCGCTTGTACATGTGTGACTATGTAAAGCAGCACGTTTGGTTTTCTAGGCATACGTGGGTCCTGAACGTCTTGAGTGTGGGCTTTTCTCGGACAACGATGGCAGTTTTCTTTTCACTTGGTCTCTTCAGTCGGGAGCCGAATGCTTGCTTAGACATGTGGTTGAGTTTCAGAGACAGCTCAAGCAATTTGGCCTACGACAATCAAGACAACGCGACAAGCAACAGCGACCTTCAAGCATTCATGTGCAGGCCATAAAGTCGTCTCTTCATGCAGCAGCTGCGACTGCTGCCCTCCGTGACTCTTCTGGCGGGGGAGGAGGCTGTTATTACCTTGCATCGTTCGCACTGGCGCGCTCTATTGTTCGCCTGTGGGCATGGATATGTGCTGAGGATATGTGCTGCTGGTGCAAGAGCGCTAAGTGAGCCTGTTTCCATGAATCCTTTTGTGTAAGCCGGATTTGCTTTGTCGAGACCCTGCAAATGCCAAATTGGCCCTGTCAAGGGAACGTCTAGAAAAATACCAAGAAATGTCCCCCTGCGGGAAATAGCCGCAAGTGCTTTCGTTCAATTGTTCACCCTTCCCGTCAAGAAGCGCTATTGTCCAGTGAGGAATGCCTACTGTCCAAAGGAGACGACAGAGTGACACGTCCGCTGACGTACAGGACAAGAAAGGAGCAAGGTGATTACGGCCATTAGAGGATTTCCCGGGAATGCAGGAAAGATTTGCAATTGCTGGAAAGGGACAATGCTGGGAGCAGTATGCGGCGCTCACGTGCACTTGGGTTTCTGAGAAGGAAATCCACTTACCGGAACCAGCATATCGAATCTTTGCTGAAGAATAGAAATGTACCTCCTCGCCGTTCCCAAGCTCTTCCCGCCAACAAGTGACCACGCCCAACGAAACAATGCCGGAGCAGTCAGTGCATCAGACCATCAGTGCAGTGATGTGTTCGATTGGATGCCGATATCTGAGGGGCGTGCCCTGGAACTGGTTGGTTAGCATCTTCAGAGAGAGGCTGGACATAGGGGGTTTTAAGGACATTGCAGAGCACGAAAAGACGCTCTGAGCCCTGGGTAAACGGCTCATCCAGACGCTTCTCGCTATGAACTCTTTACGCTTGCCATTTTGTTAATATACCCTTCTTTTTCATGTAAATAATCATGTAAATAAGTTTTCTCAAAGTGCCATTAAACCTGCTTGTATATATTTTACCAAATTCGAAGATTCAATCTTTCATGAACCCGGAGTCTCTGCGCGCTACCAAGTGAAGGCCGGGTCGATTTAGTCCCAGCGTCACGACAGGTCCCTCAGAATGCCTAAGCTGCCGTTCACCAAATTTCCCGAGACGTCGTTCCTCATGGCCATGTAAGGTTCCTCGGGGCCGATCAAAATCATTTGACCCAGGTTAGCATTCGCCTCTTAGAATATGGTGGCCACTCGGGGCACTCTATCTCGGGTACACTTAAGCTTCGCCTTTACGTGTGAGACATAGTAGCGTTAAGGGGGGTCCCTCAGCATCACAACGCTGCCGTTTCACCCGACGGTACAAGACGTGTATGTTCCAGATGACCACGGCGGGTTGCGGGAGACGGAGCAGAATCTTGCGCCGCAACTTGGGCAGTGCCTACCGTTGTCGGGTGGTCCCCAGGACTAGCCTATAAGCTGTCCACTGGTATGAAAACGGCGACGTCACTAAAGCCTGCAATAGGCATCTGAGATGCTCTGAAATGCGGATTATACGCTCTCTGCGCTCATATGTCAGAAATGGGTATTTAAAGTAACAATTTCATAAACCCGTTTCTGCGAAATCAGCGCACAAAATACATATTTGTATTCTTATTCCTAACCATAAAATTCAATATTATCCAAGTTTGCGCCATTCATTCATGGTTTTCTAATCAAAGAAAGATACCTTTCGTACGCCCTACATTTGTGTTCAGTTCTTGTCTTCATGTCACAAAAAGAAATCTATTAACTAGGCTATGATGGGTTCACAATTAAGGAAAAGGTGCACAATCAATAAGATTCGGGCGGCATATACACAAGAGCGTTACTTTGCTGCAGCGTGTGACATTATTGCGTTATGGTCTAACCTAAGTAACGTTTTGCTCGTTTTTAAATCACCTTCGAGGCGGCGAGATTTTGAACGTTGGGTGCAAAGGTCATCCCGTGTGGTAGATTCCTATCTCGCCCTTCCATACGAAAGGAGCTACTCGAGTTTTCAACTGCTACCAAGTCGACCATGTTATATGGTCTAATGATGTCAAACAAGCCGACCAACCACATGTCCGGCGACTTCCACGAGCGAAGGGGAAATTAGTGTCGATGCTCCATTGCACCTCTTACCTATAAGTGCCATACTGCGATGTTTCAAAGGACGTACACAAGTGCTGACAGACAATTTTTGCCGACATTGGATTACGAACGCCCTCGCACTGAATGCATGCCAGAGCCAGAGGCAATCTCATTTCCAAGGGTGCGAGGTTTAAAACAGTCGACGCCGACGCGGACGGAGAGTGCTCTCGCTTTAAAATTCTTAAACTTAAGGCGGAAAAATATTTTCCCTCGCACCGCAGTGATGTTTCTTGTTTTTCGGTGGCAAGGAAAGAGCCAATTGGCAAACTTCCCAAGGCAAACTACTCTTGAGAGGCGCCACTATCGCCGCGTGTGTCTATGATCTACCTTGCTAACCTTTAACCGCTACCGCCCCTTGTCCCAGTTCCATAAGAAAAAAAAAACAGCCATATACTACAACCTGTTCGATTTCTGAAACTCCTCTTTTACTCAGGTATAGTCTTACGGAATGTTTCCACATACGGTGTTGAGTAATCATCCCAGTATTCCTGGGCGCTGTGAATGACCTAATTTTCGCGACTGATTCATGCGATTTACCAGTGTGGCCTATCAACGTGACGTCGGTTATCATTATTATAAACCGTTTGAAGACCTCTTCGCGGATTCTGGCATTATCACAGTGTAGCTTCTGGGATTAAAAACATTTACCGCGTAGAGTATACTGTCTACTGCCCGAGCTTAACGCCACCTAACGATGCACATTTGTAGATGGCCTGCAGCAGGCCCGAAGGCACTATTTTCGCACGCGCGTTATCAATTAGCTGTAATGATATGTGTGGTGGATGAAAATGGTAAATTCTACCGACAGAGGCAAAACGCAAACTATTCCCACATGATGCGCTACGTTAATGCACGTTTAAGAAGTCTGTATGGTCGAAATTAGCCTGAACTCGATCACATTCGCACCCCTTCCTCTGTTGCTTATTTCACTCCATGCCTCCGCCTTTTCCTCACTGCCCGGTTCATCTGTCCGTAGAGAGTGGAACAGACGCTACGTATTTCCTTTTTTACAGATAATTATCATTTTTAAAAAGGCATTCGTTCAATAAACATGCCTGAAACATACTCAGTTAATTTTTTTTTCCTGCCTAACTAGGGTTTTCTTCTATGACTTCGTAATGATCAGCGCATGTCTATGATATGCTTAATTCGCCCTGCCATGAAAGGAGCACGAGTCTAAATACGCGGCAGATAAGAAAAAAGTATTTGCCCAATTGTACCTACACGATAAACAGACACGTTATATAAAATGCTACCGAATACGAACATTTAGGTGTGATTGTCAATTCGAAACTGTGTTGGCATCTGCACGTTGATTAAGTTTTTAGAAAAGCTTGTAAAATGTTTTTTGTTCTTATTCTTTTTTTTTTTTTGCGGCGTAGCACATGGATGTTTCCGCAAAAGTCGAGTAACTTATATATATTTTTCATTAGGTCTGTGCTGGAATATGCATGCACTGTGTTTGAGGCACCTGCAAAAGTCGACAAATATAAGTTAGCAAGGGTCCGGAACTTGGCGGCCCGTTATGTATTCAGAAATTACAACAAACATGTCAGTATGACAAGTGCACAACAGAAATTAAACTGGGGAGCTTTTGAAGTGGAAACGAGAAAATTAAGGCTCTAACTATTCCATAGTATATATTACAACGAAACTACAATTCCAAGAGAAAATATTCAAATGTTTTTGATCCCCCTCACGAAGTGCGCGATTTCAGGGCTCGAACCAATCTGTTCAAATCATCGTTTTTCCCCCACACTTTTTATGAATGGAATGCCTTCTCATCCATCTATCGGTAATATTATGAAGTGTTGCATCGTTATTGTGAATTTTTTTGTGTGTGTGTTTGTTCATATTTTGTTATCTTTGTATGACCATCCCACTCCCCCACCCCTCTCACCTTCCCCCGTAATGCCACATCAGATGCTGTGGGCAATGTAATAAATAAATAGACAGGGCTAATGTTAATAGGCGGGGAATGCGCTGCCTGAAAATATTGTTTGTAGCATACAGATGCTGTAGTTCTTGTTCGCACCACATTGCAACTTCGTGACAAGAATTCGTTAGGAGAGAAAGAATTGCTAACAAAATAACTTCCCCGTTTGTTGGGAAACACGGGCGGCAATTCTTTCGCTCAGGTAACAGCTACGCTTCGTGCGAATACAGGAATCGAGTAAACCCGGAAGCAGTAAACATAGAGCTCTTGTAATCCTTAGCGGCATACGGCCCTAAGGAAACCGCTCTTGTGCAGAGTCTGACTTTCTTTGCACCGTAAAGTGCGGTTAGTCGCGATAGTGGTCGCCTTGCGAGAGAAATCCACTTATGTAATACACGTAAAGCCTCGTTATCATTAGGACGTAATTTTTGCTTTGGCGGGAAAGTTGTTCTGGGTTGTCCCGTTCAATGCGTGTCGGGGGTGCAGGAAGGTGTGGCCGTCCCGTTTTGTATTTTTTATATCTCTGTGTGTGCCTGGAGTGCCGATTCGTTCTGGATAGTTATAACAACGCGGCTAATTCACTTTCCGTATCAGTCGTTTCCTCTTTCTTCGCAGCGCGAAATGAAAGAATAGAAAAAAAAATTAAAGGGGACGCTTAAGAGTCGCCTTATGAGAGAATGCGATAGCAGTGGAAGCAACTTTGCCACTTCAGGTTTCAGTCATTGCAGCCCGGCGCGCTCGTTGTCGCTTATTTTTTTTACTTCCTCGTAATTTTTTTTTAGCGCTTATAGCAAGTTGCGGATCTGATCTACCGCCACCGCGCTCAGCCACATCTCGTGACCAGCGCGTCAGCCAGCTGCCGGCGCACCAGCAAACACATAAATGTCACTTTGTGTAATAACATCAGACACACCAGCGAACAGTCAGTTCCCCGGCCATGTCATATGAACTCGGTGATTTCACCATGGTCTCGGACCTTACATATCCCGGCAACCAATCAGCGTTCGCTCATCATGCTATACTTGCGTGTTCCTGTGACGTCATCAACACCTTGATCATTCACGGAATGTCGCGACTCGGTGCGCACCGGGTAACTAACATTGCCACATTTCAACTCATGTGAACTCGATTGCTTTCGCAGTTAGGTCTTGGATAGAGATGCTCTAGCCACACTCCGCACTGCTGTACGCATATCTATATGACGGTGTTGGAGTGCACTCTTAAGTGCTTCTTTCATTACTGAGCCGGTATTGTTGAGCCCGCCAGTTCACCAGAAAATGTGACACAGCAGGTGACATGGCCTAGGAACTGGCTGGTCGGCGGATTGCGCAACTTTGCGTAACTGTGCAACTACGTAACACGGCCTAGTTGATAGGAGCTGCCAACTCGGGCTACTTAGAAATCAGGATAGTATGAAAACAGAATTCTCCGGCACCCTCGGATCCAGAGGTAGACATGCTGCCCGTAATCCACGCACTCAAGTTCGTATCGCTTGGCCGAAGCGGTACTTCCTGTCGAGTTCTCCTTCACATAATGTGGTAGCTTACGACTGTATGCTAGTAAGTGCGTGTGAGATAATAGCGGCAAGAATTAAGGGGCCATTGCTTAAGCGAGTGGCAAAATTTATCTACGCGAACGAGGATCTGCAGGGGAAGCCTTAAAGGGGAGCCATTAACGTTTTCGTGCCATACTCTTAACTTACGCCCAATTTTTTTTTCCCTCTCTCAATCGGCGATCTGATTCAGACTTTGTCGTTCGCCCTATAAAACATCTCACCGAAGTGCATTTACGCATTGTCGATGAAGATGTCCCAAAAGTACTGACCATCAAACATTTTATTATAAACGTCGTCCAGTTCCTGCGGTCATTTTCGACGGCCTGCGGGGAAGGAATTTTCGTAGTGTACGCTGGTGTGGGGCTCAAACAAAAACAAAATTGCAGCGCCTAAGCGTGCGTTTTGCGAAGACGTCAATAAAGCATGCCGTACATCTTGCACAAGCACATGATCAATAAAAAGGCAAAGAGGCAAATGTTGTGCTGAACAGGCTATTTATTGCAACTGTTCTTTCACACTGGTTTGTTGTAGTGATATGATGTGGGAATGAAAGGTACAATGAATTTGCGGAATACCGTAACTTGGTATTCACCAATATTTTCCATAACCATAACCACCGTAGCCTCCATAGCCACCGTAGCCACCATAGCCGCCATATCCGCCATATCCACCATAGCCAATTCTAATTATCTTGCCAAAGCCGCCTCCGTATCCTCCATAGCCTCTGTAGCCACCGTATCCATAGCCACCGCCGTAGCCCCCGTAGCCTCCATAGCCGCCGTAGCCCCCATAGCCGCCGTAGCCTCCATAGCCGCCGTAGCCGCCGTAGCCTCCATAGCCGCCGTAGAAGCCAGCATTAACAGCCACGGCCAGAAGCAAGAGGGTTGCGAAGATTCCCTGAAACAAATCAACGGAAAGTACTGCTGATGTCTGGAAATCTTCCCGCGTGTTTCTCTGTGAGTGTACTCTGGTCTTCTCTATATGTAGAGAACCTAAACGAGAATGGGGTAGTTGATACGCGCCTATGCTCAAAAAATTGCACAGAAGCCATTCGGAAGAATAGACCAACACAACTGCTCTCGTTTCATGTTTTTCATTCTTTACGTCCCGTTTTCAGGCAGTTTTCTTAGGAATCTCAGTTCGCAGTTCGCATTAATCCGGTGATGAAAGTGCGAGCAGGCGGGGTGGCATGGCCTTGCAATACAGACGGGAGACCTTTTTGTACGTAGTGGGTCACGGTCACTAATGTTCTGGAGACTTCATTTTTAATTATCCCTGCTTCGCATAACTATTGACGACTAAATTTGATTGTTATTTTTGTTTAACGTTTGCCCATGACTGAAATTGTGCAGAGTCGTACACCAGAACGAAAAGTGCATTATAAATTTTACATAGTGTTGAACATACAATTTTTTTTTTTTTTGCATGAAGGCCCTACATGAAACTAGTGGGAGCTGTCAATTGAGTTAGCAAAATAATGTAACAGTAATCATACTATTACTGTCTTTAAGCATGCTTGGCTGATAAACACATGGGTGATGCTCCGGTTCTTACGTGCACTCCTTTGAAAGGGAAATAAAGTATCCGGAGGTAGTGGAGTGTCGCATTTTAGCATATATTTCTGAAAAAGACCCCATGTATCTCTGCAATTGTGTTTCGCATTTACAAATACTCAGACCAGGCAAATGTATCCAGCAACGTTCTAGCTTCCACCTCACTTTATGCAATTTTCACTGCTCCTGAATGCAAATGACGTACAGGTGCGGACATAAGTAAACGGAGCACGCTTTTCAGTTCAAATTAAACTCACGCCTTCGGCACTGGAGATAAGAAAACAATATATGTCTAGGTAGAAGGGCACTGGCATCTACTACCGGTTCGCGAATACCACGACTCCAAGTTTCAATTATGCGAAGTGTGAAAAATTTTAGAAGCAAATAGCGTGCTCCGTTAACTTACTTTTGTCCGCAGGGGTACATTTTCACGCCTTCCTGAAATAATGTGCTGAGATTCGTTAAATAATAGATAGAGGTTGACGAACTTCAGGAAAAGGTAGAATAGTCAGCTTTTTTGAAAAGCATGAGCGTTAGCGGCATTACGATGAGGTTTCGTAAAGTGCGAACGCTGAATGCTTTACCCGATTTTCTTTTTTTTTTTTTTTTGCTGGAATGGTATTATAGGAATCCACATTTTTTGGCCACCTACGTGCACCAGTGATACAAAAAAAAAAAAAAAAAAAAAACAGTAGATGCATGCGGAGCGCTCATTCGCGTTAAAGCTTGGACCGCGTACACTTCCCGTGCATGTGAGCTCTCAAGCCTCTTGTTTAACGCGTAGGGTATGGAAGACGGGAGCGTGGACGCGCGCAGTGCTGTTCGCGGAGCGTCCGAGCGTAGTACTCACCAGGGAGTTCATGGTGCTGCTGCGTTCTTTGCTTGCTGCGAAGCTCAGACGGTGCTCTGTGCCGTCGCGGTGCCCGGGCTTTTATAGCCAAGTAACATCTAGTCTCCTGACACGCTTCCGTTATCTCCCAAGCCGCGCATCGCGGGCGCGGCGACGGCGAGTTTGAATGTCGCGCTCTCTTTCGAAAGGATTCGGGCCGCGGCGATTGAAAACAGGGGGCCTATACCCGACTCCCATGTTTTTTGTTTGTTTCCTTTTCACATTTTGCGTCGGCTTCCCACTTTCGCTGCTCGCGGGTCAAAGAACAGCCTCGGGTGGCTGCAGGCACCACCCCTGCGACACGGCACGGGCGCCGGCCGCCGCTCCTAATTGGCCGGAGTAGCTCGGCTCGCACTCACTCCTTCTCCCCGGTTACGGGCGCGGCACGTAAGAGACATTTTGTAACGGTGCGGTCGCTACAGGGGGCCCGCTGCTCGCAGAGCGTTCAGCGCGCAGGATGAGTGACCGCGGATCTGTAATGCACAGCATAGCGAGACCTACGGGAACTTATATCGATGCGCTGATCTTCCCATGCGAACAGGCTAGACGAAATTGATTTCCGCTCGCTCTGGCCACGACGTTTGATTATTTCTATCCGTTTGTGTTCCCTGATCCATCGTCTCTGCCCGTAGAGTCAACCATTTCCTGGTTTGTGCTTTTTGGGCGTTTAACGTCAAAAAGCAACTATAATTGTACGCGGGACACTGGAACGTGCGCTTACGTGCGTGGGAGGCGCACTTACATCGCACAGTACGCGTACGCCTTGCGTCTCGCCTCCATCTCCATCGAAACACGGCCGCCGGGGCCGAGATCGAATCCAGGCTCAGTAGTCGAGCGCACTAACCTGAGCCACCGCGGCGGGAATTCGCCGCTTTTGCAGCATTTTCGCTTTCAAACGCGCCGATCACCGCCCGAGTAACCTCAGCTTTTGATCGTATGAGTATGTTAAATTTAGATAACTCCCGCTCATTTTGTCCTCCCTCGATGCGAATAATTTACTGCAGCCTATATGCAGCACCTTCTTTATCAACGCCTTTACCATCGCACCATCCGCTGCAGGCAATACGAGATCCGAACACGGCTACCGCCATCTTTGACTCATCCCAGGAAGCGTCAGAACTTTTTCTGCCGTGATTACACGATTCTCGGTGACGACAGCGACGATGCACTGCATTCTTGTTCGCTGCTCATCTCTCGGTAGAAATTCTTATAATAGCTACCTTGAAACCGGTACGTAACGACCTTGTCCCGTCGGGTCCCGAACAACTTCCATTAATCGACACAGCACCCTGTACTTGCTACACTTAGGCGTTCTGCTCCAAAGCGCTAACGTGTAGCACTGCTCTAAACATGGCCCTTCATGTTTGAAACGTTAAGTAGCAAAAAATGACGTGCGGTATAGCTGGTCTCTTTGTGTAAGCGTAATTTCATGACACATTTTCTTCCGTTTCCATTCACCGGGGACCACACTGCCTCCACATAACGGTCAACAATATCTTTATTGGCGATTGTTCACATAGATCCGTTGGACCGCTGGTAACAAACGTCCACGCTTTTCCCCCTCTCTGCTCTCTTCTCTTCAGTACTTGAATCCAAAGCCCCCATATCCAAGGCCGTAGCCGTATCCCAAACCATGGTGGTAGCCGAGGCCGTAACCTCCATATCCAAGGCCATAGCCGAGGCCATATCCACCGTAGCCCAGACCGTAGCCTAGGCCGTAGCCGCCGTAGCCACCGAGGTAACCGGCACTTGCGAGGGTGACCAGGGCAACAAGGGTAACGAGAATGGCCTAGAGGAAACACAAGACGCATCAGCACCACTGGCGAGGCCGCATTGCAGAGCAAGGAACATGAGTAATATCTCAGCATATGTGGCACTGTATACTGCACCGTTGCAAGGGTATAGTACTTAGTACCGCATACACTGACGTTCAACTTCTACAGAGACTTCAATGACCGCTCTCCGCATTTTTAAGAAACCCTTCTTCTTAAACCCCGCATTTAGGATAAGCTTAGCATCGCCTACTGAGATGCCTCTGGTACGAGTTGCTAGTGGGTACTTATACATGCAGAGTGGCTGAGCGTTCAGATATGTGGCACTGTAGGTGTCGTTACAATAAGCTGGGTTACGTGCATAGTATGAGCGCTAATTGTTTTACGTGAAAACTTGGTTTCAAACTGAGAAAATTCACGAAGCTCCACTTCGTGCGGGCAGCGCCACACGGCAAGAGAAGGCTTCGTTCCGTTCGGAGTGGGTGCCAGAAGGCGATCTATAAAACAAGACGCTACTCAGAGTAGAACAAGGCAGAACAAGACAAGTAGGGATTGCACTAAATATTACAACCCATAATATGCTAAACTGTAGTGTCAGCGTGACGAGAACCGAGCTGGTCTAGCAATTCAAGAACATTACCATTTGCTCCAGGATACCGACTTCCTTTATTTTTGTCGCGTTATCTAGCTTGCAATTCTTTTGTTAGCATCCTGATGTCGAGGCTAATTCGAAGGGAGTGCAAATTTTTGCTTTCTGGTTCACTGGAGTTTTGAACGAGCAGCATTGAAGCTTTCCACAGCCAGTGGCTGCAGTCGTACATGGTAAAATATCATATATCTTCAATTGCGAACAGTCCAATGCACTTGCTGCACGGCGCAGATAAAAGCTAACCGGAAAATCGAGCAAGTACTGTCCAGAGAGGTCTTCGCAACCAGAAAGACTAGCGCGTTCGGAGCCGGACAGTCAGGTATAGCCGACTAAAACAGGGATACCCGAACTCCACCGTGATTTACTCAACAGCCACAGCATCATTAATCACCTCGGCAAAATAAGTACAAATAAGAGTATCGATGTACACTGAGTCATCTAAAATTGATACCGGTATGCAGTACAAAAAAAAATATTCTCTAACGTTATTTCATAACACCACATCAAACGGAACAATAAATAAGCAAGAAATACGCAGAAAAAAAAAAAGAAGGGTTTCTAGGCTACAAAATACACGGCTTATAAAACCTCCCAAATGCTGACGACCGTTTAAAATAGATTGAGCTTCTACTGGCACAAAAGCCATTCGCCCTACAATTGGAAACGTTTGCTAATTCTGAGGCGGTAGCTTGAGCTATACTCACAATGATCTTCATGGCGACTGGATTGGCGTCTCAGCTGGTCTCGTGGAGCAGTTGATTTATGCTTCCACTGAGGCAACGCGGGCTTATATAGGCAGTTGAAAGCACGTGGCTTGACAAGAGCTACGTGTTCCAGCTGCCAAGCGACGCGACAAAGCAGCCAGTATCTATCACTTTGGTACGGGTCAGGAGCTACGATCCACGAGACGCACAGTGCGAAAGATCCCGCGAGACGATACGACCACTGATTGTTCTCTCGCTGTCCTGTAGATTTGGTTTTCAAAACGACCTAATTTGGTTATTTTTCACTTTATCTTAGCTCACAGGTAGCCTTTTCTCACTAGCAGTCATTCGAGGAAGAGATTGCTTCATGCAACGCAGGTTTGTTACAGTTAAGTGTGTGCCAGAATGAAAACGAGTGAAACATAACGACTGAAGCAGTTGGCTTTCATCACATGTTAAACTTTGCAGTGAAATCAAACAAACCACAAAAGAACTATGCACTGTGGCATATAGGAAGAAAACACGAAAAAAAGCTTAGGCAAACCTTGAGCCGATGGCGGGAGCTTTGTGAGCGGCTTATTCGCGCGTGAAAAACCCCAATGGTTAAAACAAGTACGCAAACAATACACTCACACTTCACGCTGAATATCTATATTCGTCGAGGATGATGGCCAAGGAAAACCTTTCTTGCTCTTCATAAGGTTTTCGTGTATATTCGTTTTTTTTTTTGTTTGTTGGAGATTGACGGGATTAATAAATTATGTTCAGAATAAAGCATCGTAGCAATTGCCACTTATTTATGCGAAATGAAACGAAAAGGGGCAGTTCTAAAACGAATTTCGCGTAGCAGAAATTAAAAAAAAAATAAGTTAATACAAGAAGAAAATTAGACTCGGTACAAGACGTGTAGCATACGCATGATCACTCGGGTTGTGCGTTAGAACTCAGTCTAGATCTGGTCTGTGCTGATATCTACACCGTCATAAAAGTCATGACGTTGGTCAGCTTTTACAACTCTATAGCTACAGGCTGCTCTCTCGAATTACACTCTATTTCCATCGACCTCCCGCAACCAAGCTTGATGCTAGTAACGGCATTTTCGGTGAGTCTCCTGATCCTAAATGAAGACTCTGGATAATTTTCGTTTAGAGAAAAACATTGATTCTACCGCTTTTCTTGGGCATGTTTACTTTTGTCCTACACGCAGCGGTGCATTAATGGAGGGTAAAATCGGACTCAAAAATTTACCCACCATGCGATTCAAATTCTTAACGTGCGCACAGAAAAGGCATCCGTGGTCGCAACGTTCAAGCGAATGGCGGGTTAACGGCACCTGCGATCCATACGCGAAAAAAGGAAGAAAAAGAAGAAAAAGGAACTGTATTGGCGCAGCACAAGTTACTTACGAAATCATGTATTGATATTTAGCGCGATAATCTGTAAACAGTGGCCACCTTGAATTCGCCATTCATGCCCCTTGAACGACAGCTATGAAGTCAAGCTAGGAGCAAGGCAACAATTCGAAGAAAAAAAAAACAACCCTTAAAGAAAGCACACTGCGCAGCAAGGAGGAAAAAGAAAAGAGTAACATTTACTATCAACTGAAGGTTTTTGAGAAAATTTGTGCGTATTATTATTTTTTTTTTCAGAACCAGGAGAGCATGGGTGACACCGAAGGAAACATGGTGAGTGTCATGATACAAAGGCTTGTCGTCAGGAGCAGTTCTAACGCCAATGTCGCGTTTTATGAGCATAAAATGCACCACTAATACTTCTTGTGTCTGAATTTCATCTTTATCTTGATACTTGAACTCAGCTTCGTCAAAATGACTGCATGGTTTGCTAGAAAGACTAAGAGGCAACGATGACGCTTCATGTTTTTTTTTTTTCTTGTTTTGTTTTTCGGGTGCGCCTTTTTGCTCTTTTCTGCAGTGCGCAGTTAAAGAAAGTCAAAACAATCATAAAAAACAATGAGGACTTTCACACGAATTTATACCTCTAAATGATACCATATTCTTAACATATTCTTCAAAACTGAATCTCTGAAGGGTGCAAATAAAGGACGACGTCATGCTTCCGAAAGATATATTAGTGAGGCGAAGTTCAAGCGAATGCAAACATTAAATGACCTCTACGTGCAGGGACAGTTCATCATCGTGTGCATAAACTATTCAACTGACTGCGGCATAGCACAGCTAATACTTGCGACTATAATGAAAACCGATGCATGGGCGGGAAAAAATACGTACTAAAGTTTAATTCTTAATTCCAGTACTATTATCTTCTATTTATTAGAGAATATGCACGGAACAAGAGGAGAAGTGTATTACGGTTGACAAATATATATATATATATATATATATATATATATATATATATATATATATATATATATATATATATATATATATATATATATATATATATATATATTGTAGCGTGTGCAACAGCAGCCGCTAGGCGGCTGCTCATCGAGAGTCTCGTGCGCGGACTCGAAGAAGTGCCCCGTGGCGTTCGAGAAGAAGCTGAAGCTAGCTGCCGTCTCTCGGTGCTCCGACCCTGTTCTTCTGCGCCTGCTAGCTCAACCCCCCATTAAAACCCAACCTTCTGGTTACGGGCCTAAACGGCTACGTGACACTGGTGGAGGTGAGGCCTTGAACTACATGTCTCGGGCCTCTCGCAGCCGCTCATCGAGTCCCAACCGGCTTCCGCTTGTATCTACACCCGTTCATCGCTGCAGCCGTCGCCTCCGGGGTCTGGCGCCGGAATTCGCTCCTCTACCTGAACCGACGCCAGCTGACCAGCAGTTAGAGACTTCTGCAATGGACCAGGCAAGTCAGCATCAGTTGCTGCTTCAGCAGCCTCGTACGCCCCCCAGTTTCCATGGTGGTACTGGGGAAGATGTCGACGACTGGATCGACCAGTTCGAGCGAGTGGCGCAATTTAATCAGTGGAACCCGGCTCAGAAGCTGCGCAATGTATATTTCGCGCTTGAAGACTGTGCTAAAACGTGGTATGAAAATAGGGAGGCCAGTCTTCAAAACTGGGATTCCTTTCGCCAGCAGCTGCGGGAAACCTTTGCCAACCACGACCGCCGTGATCGCGCACGCCGCCTCCTAGAAGCCCGTGTGCAACTGCCTAACGAAAGTGTGGCCATGTTCGCCGAGGACGTGACGCGTCTTTGCCGACGGGCTGATCCCGACATGACGGAATCAGCGAAGTTGCGCCACCTGATGCAGGGCGTAAAAGAACCCCTCTTCGCTGGTCTGGTTCGGAGTCCACCTCAAACCGTCGCGGACTTCATCAATGAAGCTACCCTCATTGAGCGAGCCCTGCAGCAAAGATACCGGCACACGGAGTCTGCCTGTGGTCAGCCCTTCAGCAGTGTGGCCACATTGAACAGGTCCACTGACGATCACTCTCTGCGTGAGTTGATCCGCGAGGTAGTTCGCGAGGAGCTCCTCAAGTTCAATCTTGGATCGCCTAACCCGACTGCCGTGGCTGTCACCGAAGCCGTGCGGGAAGAAATACGTCAGACATTGTCACCGCCTGAGTCACTGTCGGAGCCACGTTCTATGAACTACGCAGCGGCTCTTCGTCGGCCTGCAGTGCCTCCTGCGCAACAGCTTCGTTTCGAAGCACAGCCGCCGCCCACTTTGCAACCACCGTTCTACCAACCGTCCTACCAGCCGCCATCCCAGCACAGCCTCGTCATGCAGCCGTCCGCTCCTCAGCCACTGTTCTACCAGCCGCCATCCCAGCAGAGCCCCCTCATGCAGCAACCGGTTCGGAAGGCAGACGTCTGGCGCACTCCTCGCCAACGGCCGCTGTGCTACCACTGCGGAGAACCCGGCCACTTGTACCGTCGTTGTCCATACCGGGAACTCGGTCTTCGGGGTTTTGCTCGTGATTCCCCGCGTCCCCGGGTCGGCGAACGCCCTCCAGAAATCGCAGAATATCTGGCAACCCGTGCAACCTCTTCGAGCGACAGTACACAGTCTTCTCCCGTGCGCTCCTCGTCACCCGGCCGCCGTGAGTTTAATCATGTGCCGAGGCGCCGGTCACCAAGCCCACACCGGGGAAACTGAAGGCGGCGACCTCAGGGGGGCAGGTTGCTGACGAACGGAATCGATGTCCCGAAGACCCTCCCGTGACGACTCAGCCCGATGCTGTGACTACGATGCCTCCGCCGCCCCGTGAACACGAAACCCAGTCAACCTCAAGCCGATCACGTTGTTAGCGCCGACCTTTCCGTTCTCGTCGACGGACACCCAGTAACCGCTTTGGTAGATACCGGAGCAGACATTTCAATAATAAGCAAGAATTTCGCAGATCGGCTCTCCAAGGTTAAAACTGAATGGCTGGGGCCGCAAATTCGTACTGCTGGCGGTCACCTTATGACGCCGATCGGACGATGCACTGCCCGAGTAACCATCGCTGATTCAGCCTTTGTAGCCGTTTTTGTTATACTGCCGCACTGCTGCAAGGACCTCATACTCGGCATGGACTTTTTACGTGAGCATGGAGCCATTATTAATGTTCCTCGCCGAACTGTCACGTTTTCGACGCCTGCAACGACGACCGCTGACTCCGAACGACGCCACGCACCTTTACGCATCGTTGACGCGGATGTATCTATGCCGCCACGTTCGTCTGCTCTCGTCACAGTCAGGTGCGACGACCAGTCCTGTGCTGCCGGCGTCGCCGAACAGAACACAGAGCTTCTGTTGCATCATGGAGTCTGTGTTGCACGCGGTATAGTTCATCTGACTAATGGTCTAGCTCACGTGCTGATTACGAACTTCGGGAACGAACGGCAACGCATCGCTAAAGGCACCACGCTAGCCTACTTTGAAGGTGTCGTAGAAGCAGCCCACGACTGCTTTGTTCTTGAGACCAACACGTCTGCAAGCCAAACGCCCAACTTCGACCCTGATGTGAATCCCGCTCTATCACCGGCAGAGAAGGACAGACTCGTCGGGCTACTCTTTCAGTTTCAAGACTGTTTCTCATCCGCCTCCGCGGTTAAACAGACGCCCTTGACCAAGCACCGCATAATAACCGACGACCGCACCCGACCAGTCCGACAGAACCCCTACCGAGTGTCACCGCGGGAACGCGAAGTCATTGCTCAACAGGTAGACGAGATGTTAAATGACGGTGTCATACAACCATCGAGGAGTCCCTGGGCTTCGCCTGTTGTCCTCGTTAAGAAGAAAGACGGAAGTTTAAGGTTCTGTGTGGACTACCGTAAGCTCAATCAAGTCACAAAAAAAGACGTCTACCCGCTGCCACGCATTGATGACTCATTAGACCGGTTGCGCCACGCGCGCTACTTTTCATCGCTTGATCTTAAGAGCGGTTACTGGCAGATCGAAGTCGATGAACGTGATCGCGAGAAGACAGCGTTTGTCACGCCCGACGGACTTTATGAATTCAAAGTCTTACCTTTCGGATTGTGCTCCGCTCCAGCGACATTCCAGCGAATGATGGACGCAGTTCTATCTGGTCTTAAATGGCAGATGTGTCTAGTCTACCTGGACGACGTTGTTGTGTTTTCACCAACGTTCGAGGAACACCTCCAACGTCTCTCCGCTGTGCTACGGGCTATCAGATCTGCCGGCCTCACGTTAAAACCACAAAAATGTCACTTTGGCTACGAAGAGCTCCTGTTCTTGGGCCACGTCGTCAGCCATCGAGGAGTTCGTCCCGACCCCGCTAAAACAACAGCCGTCACCAAATTCCCTACTCCATGTAACAAGAAGACAGTTCGCCGTTTCTTGGGCCTCTGCGCCTATTACCGCAGGTTTATTGAAAACTTTTCGCGCATTGCCGCTCCGTTGACACGTCTCATCCGGGATGATGTCACCTTCACCTGGACGGACGAAGAGCAAAAGGCATTCGACGAGTTACGGCACCGCTTGCAGACAACACCTGTGCTTGCCCATTTCGATGCGAATGCCGAGACTCTGGTCCACACAGATGCAAGCAACGTGGGTCTAGGCGCTGTACTCGTCCAGTGGCAAGACGGTGCCGAGCGAGTTATCGCATACGCCAGCCGGACTTTGTCCCGTGCCGAATCGAACTATTCCACCACCGAAAAAGAATGTCTGGCTGTTGTATGGGCGGTGATGAAATTTCGACCCTATCTTTATGGCCGGCACTTTCGGGTTGTGAGTGACCATCACTCTTTGTGCTGGTTAACGAACTTGCGAGACCCCTCCGGACGCCTTGCACGATGGAGTTTACGGCTACAGGAGTTCGACATGACCATCGTGTATAAGTCTGGACGTCAGCACAACGACGCCGACTGCTTGTCCCGTTCACCTGTCGAGGCTGCGCGGGAAGACGAAGAACCAGACTTCCCCCTTATCGCAGCCGTCGACGCGCTCACTGTTTCGCAGCAGCAACGTGACGACCCGGCTCTCGCACCACTTATCAATTTTCTGGAAGCGCGCTCTACAGAAGTTCCCCGTCTTTTCGCCAGAACGCATTCATCGTTTTGCATGCGAAACAATGTTTTATACAAGATCAACTTCGCTCCAATGGGAAGAGGTTACCTCCTCGTCGTAGCAGAGTCTCTTCGAGAAGAAATCTTACAGGCATGTCATGACGAGCCCACCGCGGGTCACCTGGGGTATGCTCGAACTCTGGCCCGAATTAAAAAGAGTTATTACTGGCCAAACCTTGCGGCCGCAGTACGACATTACGTGAGGACATGCCATGATTGCCAACGACGGAAAACACCGCCTGTGAAACCGGCCGGTTTACTGCATCCTGTTCAAGTGCCAAGATACCCATTCGAACAAGTTGGCATGGGTCTGTTGGGTCCTTTTCCAATTTCTGATTCGGGCAACAGGTGGATAATTGTCGCTACAGATTACCTCACGCGTTACGCTGAAACGAAGGCTCTCCAGCGCGGTACAGCAATCGAGGCAGCGAAATTTTTCATCGAACGCATCGTCCTGAGGCACGGCGCCCCGACAGTTATAATAACAGACCGAGGAACTGCTTTCACTGCCAAGCTACTGGAATCTGTCATGCAACTAAGCGGCACTACCCATCGCAGGTCAACCGCCTACCATCCACAAACTAATGGCTTAACAGAACGTCTGAACAAAACTCTCGCCGACATGATGTCCATGTACGTGGATGCTGAACATCGGTCGTGGGATAACGTCCTGCCGTACGTCACTTTTGCGTACAACACGGCGCAGCAGGAAACAACGCAAATGACGCCGTTCTCCTTATTGTATGGTCGCGAAGTTTCGACAATGCTCGAAGCCATGTTGCCCCACGACGGCCGTGACCTCGAAGTTGGCGCCGAAGAGTTCACTCAACGCGCAGAAGAAGCGCGACAGCTGGCGAGGGCACGCATCCGGAACCAGCAAGGTCGAGACGCCCAGCGTTATGATCACCGCCACCGTGTAGTGACTTTCCAACCGGGCGACAGAGTGTGGCTCTGGACTCCGATTCGACGTCGGGGACTATCTGAAAAACTTTTGAAGCAGTACTTTGGGCCATACAAAGTGCGTCGTCAGCTGAGCGACGTCACGTACGAAGTGCTTCCGGACGGCTTTTCTTCTACTCGTCGCCAGCAGAAATCCGAGGTTGTCCATGTCGTGCGCATGAAGCCGTACTTTTCGCGAGAAAATTAGCGCACCGCCTAACGAATGTTTCTTGCTTTATTTTTTTTTTCTCTCTGCTTTAGAATTCATCAAGTTGACATTTATTTTTTTTAGAGAGGGGGTAATGTAGCGTGTGCAACAGCAGCCGCTAGGCGGCTGCTCATCGAGAGTCTCGTGCGCGGACTCGAAGAAGTGCCCCGTGGCGTTCGAGAAGAAGCTGAAGCTAGCTGCCGTCTCTCGGTGCTCCGACCCTGTTCTTCTGCGCCTGCTAGCTCAACCCCCCATTAAAACCCAACCTTCTGGTTACGGGCCTAAACGGCTACGTGACAATATATATATATATATATATATATATATATATATATATATATATATATATATATATATATATATATATATATATATATATATATATATATATTGTTACGCGCTGACGACGCCGAAGTGTGTCCTTCTCTTGCCTCGCGGAAGGAACGAGGTGATGACGAAGAAGTGATACTGGTTCCGTGTTGCTGCTCGCTGCTATTCCAGTTGAGACTGTTGTAAATATACTGCAAATATAACAGATCACCCTCCCCCCAGTCCCCACCGCCGTCAGTCCCGTTCGCCCCAACGCCGTCGCTTTTCGTCTCCCAGTCCATATGACCGCTCTCCAACGGAAAACTAGGCGCTGCAGCGTAGCTGATTCTGCAGTAGGGAGCACGATCTCAAATCCTCGTCTAGCTCTTCGTGTACGCCGTAATTTGCTTACCGTGCTCGTGGATGGCACAGCCCGTTTGAGCCCTCATTGATGCCGGGGCGCAAGTTTCTGTCATGAGCCCAGAACTCCGTTCTCGCTTGCGAAAGGTACTGACCCCCGCCCCTATACAGGTTGTCCGTGTTCCATACGGAGCAACGTCAAAGGTTATTGGCTTATGCTCTGCCCGCGTAACTATTTCTGGCCGCCATACTACCGTCCTCTTCACAGTTCTGCAGCATTGTCCTCACGACATCATTCTTGGCTTCGACTTTCGTTCTGACCATACAGTCGTCATTAACTGTGCTACCAGCGTCGTTGAACTTGACCTGCCCTCTCCTTTCGACCCACCCTGTCACGACGCAGCCAGAATTCGTCCCGGAGAAGGCAGAGGGAGGAATATAGCGAACGCCGGTAAAATGAGGACGGAAGGGCAGAGCGGGCGGGACTCGCGAAAGGTGCTGCGGAGACACAAGGAGAAGGGGCGCCTGAGCTTGAGAGGGTACTGTAGCTTGTCCCACAAACGGCGTCGTGCTACCCGGAAAGACGAGGGTTCGGCTGTCCGGGGGGCCGAGGCTAGGGTTTCGGGGTTCTCGAAACGGCCGAGAAGCGTGTTGTCTTTCGGAGACGCTCTGCGTGCGAGGCGACGATAGAAATGGCCAGCACCGTGCATATCTGTATGTTCTTTGTGGCCAGGGCGGCGAGCTGCTTCGTTTGTGTGTGATGTTGTGTTTTTTTTTTATATAAATAGTGTTTAATTCGGGAGAAAGTGGCGGGAAAATTGTTCATTTGGTTGTGGTGTTACGAGGGGGTCGTCTATGGCTGAACAGTAAGTTTTGGCGGGAATTTTTTGAGATCGGGATGCGGGAATGAGAGAGCGGGCTTTTGACTGGACGGCAGCCGTGCGGGCCAGTCGTGTGTGACTAGTGGTGGCCCGGCGCCATAGGTGGGAGACAACGTGGATGAAGTAGAGAGGAAGTTCGTTGCGGTGACCGATAGTAGGCTCAGCGCCGTGTAATATGAATGTAATAAAAAGTGCGTTAGTTCTGCTTGTTTTATTTGGATTTAATAAATGTTTAGTTTGCATCGGACGGAGGTCACTCATTTGATGGACGCAATGCGTTCAACTCTGCAGCCGTCAGTCGCAAAGTAAGTCCCCCAGGATCCGGCACGTGGCCCTCCTCTCGCACCCATCACCATCAACCGAGAGGGAAGCCCTTCCGCCGACTCAACAATCAGTCGAGGTGGAGGGCGTTTGTTGTTGTATGCATTTAACTCACCCTCTCCTGTTCTGCACCGCCTTTGTAGTGTTGACTTTGTCCGCCTGCCACCTGAAGCCGCAACTTATGTTACGTTCTGCTCTGTACCCTCTATTCCCGATGGACACTATATCGTTACCCCAACCCTTGATGCTCTCCTAACCCGAAGCGTTGCCCTTGCTCATACCGATCACACTGACCGCGAACCAAACATGCCTCCCTGTTCTGAACTTTGCGTCGCAAATCAGCCCCTCCCGCAAGGCATCTCGCTCGCCACTCTGTGTCCTGTAAGTGAATGTGATCTCTCTGTTGTAGCCACCGGTTTAACGCCCTACTCTGACTGCTCTTTATCTGAAGTTTCCAGTCTCCAAGACTACGTCAAAATAATCAATCCGGACCTTTCTCTTCCACAAGCTCATGCACTGGGTCGTCTGCTGGCATCTTTCAGAGACATTTTTGATTTTGATCAACGCCCATTGTCTCGAACCGCTCTTGTGCAACATCGCATAAACACCGGCGGTGCTGCTCCTACTCATCGCCGTCCTTATCGCGTATCCGGTGCAGAACTCCAGGTAATCCAAAAGGAGGCTGACAAGATGCTCGCTCAAGATCGAACCCTCGACGAGCCCGTGGGCGTCCCCAGTCGTTTTGATTAAAAGAAAGACGGCAGCTGGCGCGTTTGCGTCGATTATCGCCATCTCAACAGTATTACTAAAACAGACGTCTACCCTATTCCCAGAATCGATGAGCCTTAGTTTGCCTCCATAGAGCTAGATACTTTTCTTCCATCGATTTACGGTCCGGGTATTGGCAGATTGCTGTTGACGAGCAGGACCGTAAAAGACAGCCTTTGTCACATCAGATGGCTTGTACCAATGTAAAGTCATGCCGTTGGTCTCTGCAAGCACCTGCGACCTTTGAACTAATGATGGACTCCCTTCTACGCGGATTTAAATGGACAACCTGCCTGTGCTACCTGGACGACGTCGTCGTTTCCTCGCCGTGCTTTTCTTCGCACCTTGAACACCTCACCAGTATTCTCAATGTATTCCGTACAGCCGGCCTCCAGCTCAGTTCATCGAAATGCCAGTTTGGCCGCAACCAACTCACTATTTTTGGACACATGATTGACACCTCCGGAGTACGACCTGATGCGGCTAAAATTCACGTCGTCAAAGACCTTCCCCGTCCCCGGTCTTTGAAGGATGTGCGCAGCTTTGTCGGCCTCTGCTCTTACTTTCGCCGCTTTATCAAAACTTTTGCCCATATTGCTCGTTCTCTCACTGACCTGCTTAAGAAAGACCCCGCTTTCACGTGGGGCCCTGACCAGCAAGGTGCGTTTTCAACGCTTATGAGCTTACTGACGTCTCCACCTGTCTTGGCTCATTTCGATCCCTCAGCTTCCACTGAAGTTCGAACAAACGCCTGCGGATATGGGATCGGTGCAGTGCTGGCTCAACGCCAACATGGCAATGACCGTATCATCGCATATGCAAGCCGCCTACTCTCCAACGCCGAACGCAATTATTCGATTACTGAGGGCGAGTGTCTCACCCTTGTATGGGCTGTCACTAAATTCCGACCTTACTTATTCGGCCGTCCTTTCTCCGTTGTAACCGACCATCATGCGCTTTGTTGATTGTCATCTCTGAGAGATTCCTCCGGCCCTCTTGGTCGCTGGGCTTTGCGTCTTCAAAAATACTCCTACAACGTCGTCTACAACGTCGTCTTCATCAAGATGCTGATTGTTTGCCTCGCTATCCTGTAGAGCCCCCTGATCTCGGTGACACAGAGGCAATTCCCTGTGTCTTCGCCCTCTCCAATCTCGCCAACATAGCAGGTGAGCAGCGCAACGATCCATCTTTAAGATCCATCATTGAAGGCCTTACATCTGGAAGAACAGATTCTTCTATACAACTTTTTTTATACAGGATGGTGATCTCTACCGCCGTAACTTTCCTAATGACAATTCTCCCCTCTTGTTGGTGAGGAGGAGGAGAAAAGGAGGGCGCAAAGCAGGGGATGTTAACCAGAAAGAATAAATTCCGGTTGGCTACCCTGCACTGGGGAAGGGGAATGGAGGATTAAAAAGGAAGGGTAGAAGAAGAGATGAGGTGCGAAAGTCACAGTCTGTCAATCAGGCTCTTTTAAAAAGCGAAAAAGTGGCTAAGCTCCAGCGACCAAAACTTGCATTCTTTTCCGTCTTACTCAGCCGAATACTGTCATCGAAGGGATATTAACCATGGTGGTGCTGCTATTTTCATATCATCTAAGTTCCATTATCTCAGACGCTCGAACTTGTCAATCAGCACGTCTAATTGTGAGTCTGTATGGATTGAGCTTGATAAGTTGTTTGTGTCACAAGATTCAAGAAACATTATCATCGGTTGCTTATATCGATCTCCTTCGTCGTCCGTTACTAAATTCTGCTTGGCATTCGAAGAAATTTTAAATAAGCTGCCTCTTGAACAAAAAAAAAAAAATGTCATTATCATGGGTGACATAACATAAACCTTCTAGATGCTTCAACGCCTTCATATCATGAATACAATAACTGCATTAATGGTCATGGCTTCGAATGCCTTTTAAACATACCTACAAGATGCCCTAATATCGGAAAGAGTTCACTTATTGATCATGTGCTGTCTAACTTAATTACTTCCCCCGCTGCTGGCGTAGTCGAAGTTGAAATAACTGATCACCATCCTATTTTTGCGCGAATAACACCTATCCCCGTTGATGATCACGTGAAGGTTACTAAGAAATGCTTGAATTCCTCACTATTTCACGAAAGAATTGCTAACACAGATTGGTTACCAATTACTTTAATAGATGACCCTAAAATTGCTTATGAAGCATTCACTGCTACACTTGCTAAAGCTCTTGATACATCATCTACAACAGTGACATATTGCAGAAAAAAGTATTACAACCCTTTCAACCCATGGTTAACTGGCAGTCTCTTGAAATGTCTACGAAAAAAGGATAACCTGTATAAAAAGAGTAAGAAGCAGCCATTTAATATTAATTTACGGACACGATATAAAACTTACAACAATGTCCTCGGCAGGCTACTCAAAACTGCTAAGAAAAAACATTATGAATCTGAAATAAATCAAGCTGGTAGTGATTCTAAAAAACAATGGAAAGTGATAAATTCATTCATAAATAGAACTCCTACTACGGCTTCAATAAAAGAAGTCCAAACAGGCATGCATATTTGCCGTGATACTAGTGACATTTCGAATGCCTCCATTGATTCATTTGTCATCGATCAGCCTCACGTTACTCACCCCATTCACGTGTACCCCCGTCTACCTCATAGTTTTTTTCTTTTCCCGGTTTCTCCTGATGAGGTGCGCACTGTCATTATGAATCAGAAAGATGCAAGCCCAGGCCTTGACAATTTCCATTCTTTTCATATCAAGTTAATATCTTCCCTGATTTGCAATGTGTTTTCTTACATCAACTTAATCTTCAAGACAGGTATCTTCCCTAGCGCGCTAAAAAAGCCAAACTAATTCCCGTCTTCAAAAAAGGTGACAGGCGCCTAACAAGCAACTATCGTCCCATTGCTATTCTTTCCTTTTCTAGCAAAGCCAATTAAAAGCTGTTCGTCGTCCGTCTGGAAAATTACCTCGCAAAATTTAACATCATATCTTCTAAACAGTTCGGCTTCAGGTCGGGTTTTTCAACTGAATTAGCCTTAATTTCTTTAACAGATAAGATTAAAAATACCATTGACTGTGGTCAATTAGCTGGCGCATTATTCATTGATCTGTCGAAGGCATTTGATTCAATTAATCACAACATACGTTTTGATAAATTAAATGCCCTTGGAGTATCTGGTCCTGCACTAACATTTATCCGCAGCTACCTACTTAACCGAATCCAAGCAGTTTGCATATCTGATACTTACTCTACACCGAAGGCTACTAATGTTGGCGTTCCCCAGGGTTCCATCCTTGGACCACTACTTTTTCTAATATACATTAATGATCTGCCCTCGTGCCTTAAATCTTCTTAATGTATATTATACGCCGATGATACTACTATACTAGCGTCTGACACGTGCATAGATTCTTTAACACGTAAATTGAATACCGATGCAGTAAACCTAGCAACCTGGTGTCGAAATAACATGCTTATAATTAATGCATCTAAATCTAGCTTTGTCATCTTCTCATCTCCTCACAAGACTATTCCTGTATCTCTAAATATTTCTCTTAACTCTCACATACTTTTTGCCACTGATCATGCGATGTTTCTTGGCATAGATCTTGATTGTCACTTAAAATTTAACAAACATATATCCTCCCTTTTAAAAAAACTGCATACGGCATAAGGGTGCTCATCAAGGGGCGAAATTACTTCAGTTTACACACGCGAATTTCACTCTACTATGCTTTCATCCATAACCATATTAACTATTGTATTTCTTCTTGGGGTAATACATACAGAACACACATGACACCACTACAACACATACAAAATCAAGCCATTCGCATCATTACTTCTAATAGCTATTTGTGCAGTGCTGCGCCCTTACTACAAGCTCATAACATCCTTGGAGTGTCATGCATGTTTCATTATTCTATTGGCATCCGCATATTTAAATTCATAAATAGATCACTTCCCATTTCAATAATTAACAGTACCCAAATCCCACGACGTAGTTTCACTCGGTTTTCATGCCAAAACAATGTTTTACTCCCAAAACCCAGAACCAATTACGGCAAATCCACAGTAAATTTGTCTGCCTCATTTTTGTGGAATTCATTACCATTCACAATAAACCAATCATATAACATTCATGCTTTTAAGCGTAGTTTTCGTACTTTTCTGCTATTATGCTAAATATATATATATATTTTTTCATTGATAAGAAATACTTATCCCACATTCAATTGTTTTCTCTGTTTTACATTTATATAACATGTTCCCAATTTATGTTCTGTTTATATTTACGACATCTTGTATTTCTTTATGTTCTACATTTATATTACATAACAGGTGCAGTTTTTCCCCCGCTGTTATTTGTACTGAATCATTTTTGTTTTGCATACTTGTAAAAGGAGGTCCCCTGTGCAGCCATTGGTTTTGGGACCTCCTCCTGTATTTACTAAATCTTTGTATTCGTCATTGCATCGAATAAATTCTGATTTTGATTCTGATTCTGTAGGCTTTGAGCGCAGATTACGTTTGCGGCCATGGTCCCAAGATCTTCCCTTCCGTTAAGGGGGGAGCGTCCAGACGATCTAATGCAGTACATAGCGTATGTCTTTCAGTTGCAAAAACAGGGCAATCGCAAAGAAGGTGCTCAATCGTTTCATCAACGCCACATCGTTCACAATCAGGGCTGTCAGCCATCCCGATCAGGAAGGCGTATTTGTTTGCGAAAGCAACGCCAAGCCATAGGCGGCACAGTAACGTTTCACGACATTTCGTGTGGTAGGGAATAAGCAGGCGCAGTCCAGGGTCCAATGCCTTGAGGCGACGGTTGGAGAACTCTCCGGTGTTCCACGCTTAATGTGTCAGCTCCACAGCCAAACAGCAAAGCCCGCTCAACAAGGTTGACGACTGGGCAAGTTGGTAAGGGTTCATTTTTAACCAGCCAAAGGACGAGACACAGACTAGAAGCCCGTCGTTGCGGGCAGAACGGGCGGCGTCGTCCGCCTGGTTATTTCCTGCAATGCCACAGTGTCCTGGCAACCATTGGTAGATTATGTCGTGGCCTTTGGATATTGCGGCGTGGTGCAGAGTGCGGATCTCTACAATTAGTTGTTCATTTGAGCCATGGGGCAGGGCCTCTTGCATGCCTTGAAGCGGTGCATTGTCGTCAGTGAAAACTGACCATTCTTGGGGGAGTTCCTAGATTATGTATTCTACTGCAGCCCGTAGGGCAGCTAGTTCCGCACCAGTCGAAGAACTAGTTCATCATTGTCATCACCCGCCAGAGGCGGTGGGAGGCGGCGGGTTCTCTATCCTGGCTAGGAGGATATCTTGTTGGTGATTCCCAAAATTCTCCGCTGCTCTGTTATTGAAGAACTCCACGACATGCCCACAGCTGGCCATCTCGGTGTGCTTCGCACTTACGACTGGGTACGGCGTCGTTTTTTTTGCATCTTAATATAGGTTGAAACTTCAATTGTAAAACTTTCAAACTTCACCCTGACTAATGACGACGAGAGTGCTGGCACACGGGCTAAATGTTTGCCCTGCGTCAGGTGGGTTCAATAAGTTTCAATTGTTGAAAGACTTGGAAAATTTTGCCCGCAATATGAGACTTAAGGAGTACTTCTATGGCCAGCCACAAGATACCGTACAAGATGGTAAACTGCCCTCTCAAAATCACTGGACTCCCCCGACTCAAAGAGAAAACTGCCTCGACATTTATATTACGGCAGTTTAAAATGATGTGCTGAGCTTACAATACCCAAAAGAAATTTTGTCGTAACCTTTCTGGAAAAGAAACCGCATCAATAAAACGACTCGCTTCACAAAGTGATATTGTCATAAAGCCCGCTGACAAGGGTGGTGCCATCGTAGTCATGAACAGAAGTGACTACATCGCGGAAGCCGAAAGGCAACTGGCAGATGGTTCCTTTTACCGCCTGCTAGAAAGCGATCCGACTGCGGAGTTTAAACCTTTTTTGGAAGAAACCTTATGCAGTCTTAGCTTGAGAGAAAAAATGAACAAAAGCACTGCAAAGTAAATAATTCCCCTCAGCCCTGTACCAGGCCGATTTTATTTATTGCCCAAAATTCATAAACCTAACAGCCCTGGACGACCCATCATTTCCGGTATAGGAACCGTAACTGAAAACCTGTCACGCTATGTCGACACTTTAATCAATAAGATATTCCAGCCACATTCCAGTCCTAAAAGGATACAACTGATTTCCTAGCTGATATAACTGATATCACCATCCCTCATGGCGTCTTGCTCGTAACTCTGGATGTTGCGTCACTTTATACTAATATTTTCCGCTCCGATGGTATCCGGTCAGTTGTAAAGGTTTTTGAAGATCAAAACTTATGCAGTAACACTGACGGTTCTACATTGGCTATCCTTTTTAAATTAATACTTGAACTTAACAACTTTGAATTTGATGGCAGACATTCATCATCATCATCACCATCAGCCTGATTATACCCACTGCAGGGCGAAGGCCTCTCCCATATTTCTCCACTTAACCCGGTTCTGTGCTAGCTGCATCCACTTGACCCCTGCGAACTTCTTAATCTCATCCGCCCACCTAACTTTCTGCCGCCCCCTGCTACGCTTTCCTTCCCTTGGAATCCAGTTTGTTACCCTCAGCGACCATCGGTTATCCTCTCTTCGCACTACATGTCCTGCCCATGTCCATTTCTTCTTCTTAATTTCTACTAGAATGTCGGTAACTTGAGTTATTTCTCTGACCCACTCAGCACGCTTTCTATCTCTTAATGTTACCCCTACCATTTTTCGTTCCATAGCCCTCTGGGTTGTCCTCAACTTAAGTAGAACTCTCTTGGTTAGCCTCCACGTTTCAGCCCCATAGGTGAGTACAGGCAAAATGCAACTGTTGTATACTTTCCTCTTGAGCGATACCGGTAAGCTGCTAGTCATAATCTGCGTGTGCTTGCCAAATGCGCTCCATCCCAATCGTATTCTTCTTGTTATTTCCTTTTCGTGGTCCGGATCTGCGGTTACTACCTGTCCTAAGTAGACATATTCGCCTACTACTTTCAGTATTTCGCTACCTAATGTAAACCGCTGTTCTTCCCGAGGCTGTTGAACATTACCTTAGTCTTCTGCATATTGATTTTCAAGCCTACCTTTCTACTTTTCCTGTCTAGGTCATCAATCATTATTTGCAGTTCATCCCCCGAGTTGTTTAGCAAGGCAATGTCATCAGCAAATCGCAGATTACTGAGGTATTCTCCATCTACCCTTATCCCTAACTGCTCCCATTCCAAGTCTCTGAATACTTCCTCTAAACAAGCTGTGAATAGTACTGGGGAGATTGTGTCTCCTTGCCTAACACCTTTCTTTATGGGAATTTGGTTACTTTCTTTATGCAGAACTATGGTTGCTGTGCAGCCACTATATATATCTTCCAGCACTTTCACGTACGGCTCGTCTACCCCCTGATTTCGCAATGCCTGCATCACCGCCGAGGTTTCAACTGAGTCAAATGCTTTTTCGTAATCAATGAATGCTATGTATAAGGGCTGGTTATATTCCGAGCATTTTTCTATCACCTGATTGATGGTATGGATATGATCGATAGTAGAGTACCGTTTCCGAAACCCTGCTTGATCCTTTGCTTGATTGCAGTCTAAGGTTGTCCTGATTCTATTAGCGATTACCTTAGTAAATACCTTATACGTAACAGACAGTAAGCTGATTGGTCTGTAATTTTTAAGGTCCTTCGAGTCCCCTTTCTTGTGAATGAGGATAATGTTTGCATTCTTCCATGGTTCCAGTACCGTCGATGACACCGGTAGCTTGACACCGGCAGCAGCCACTTTCTGCAGTAAAGGAGGTTGTCACGGATAGTAAAGTGATGGGATTGACGGTTGGAAGAGCTCGAGAAGGGTGGCATTGTGATTGGTTGGCCAGAACGTTCATGAGTGAAACAATCCGAGGATCTTTGCGCTGCTCAGATGCCATATCCATGGCTTCAAGGGAGAAAGGCGTGAGGTGTGGTCCAGAGTAGAGGTCACAGGGGAGCACGAAAGGGCGTTTCCGTAGGAGCGCGTGCGACCAGAGCGGTAAAGGACACGAATGTCATAGTCTTGTAAACGGAGAGCCCAGCGGGCGAGGCGTCTGGACGGATCTTTGATGGACGGCAGCCAGCAGAGAGCATGTTGAGTTTTTTTTTTTTTTTTCGAAGAGTTTGCCACAAGGCATAAGAGCATGTTGATCGCTGATGACATCGAATGGCCGACTATATAAGTAAGGACGAAATTTAGTGATAGCCCAAACAATCGCCAGACATTCTTTTTCTGTTACTGTATAGTTGGCCTCTGCTTTGGTCAGGGCACGACTGGCGTAAGCAATGACGTACTCAGGGAAACCATCCGACTGGCGTAGGCTACGACGTACTCAAGGGAACAAGGTTTGCGCTGAGCGAGAACAGCACCGATACCGATGCTGCAGACGTCCATTTGGAGCTCGTTAGGAGCGCACGGGTAGAAGTGACGTAGTATCGGTGGGGATGTCAGAAGTCGGCGGAGCGTAGTAAAAAGCGTCATCACATTCAGGTGACCAGGCCGAAAAGTCGGGGCTTCCCGCAAGAAGCTGGGTCATGGGGGCAATAATTTCGGCAAAATGTTTGACGAAGCGGCGGAAATACGAGCAAAGCCCTATAAAGCTGCGCAGTTCTTTCAGTGAGGTGGGCCTGGAAAATTCCGCCACTGCACGATGATTTGCAGGGTCCGGCAGAACTCCGTCCTTGGACACGACGTGGCCAAGTATCAACAGCTGTCGAACATCAAAGCGACACTTCAAGTTTAGCTGCAAGTCTGCGTCGCTCAGACATAGAAAAACACTCTCGAGGCGAAGAAGATGACATCATCATATATATATATATATATATATATATATATATATATATATATATATATATATATATATATATATATATATATATATATATATATATATATTGCTAGAAAAAAAGAAAATCTGCGTCAATATATTCAAGTAAATCCTGTCTTAACAATTTAGTTTAACAATACATCCGCCATTTTTAAGCATTATATGCTTTCTTATGCCTTCTTTCACTCGCCAAATATTACTTATGAAAACAGGTTTATTTGGATCAATTTGTATTCCCTCCTCGTAATGGGCTTGGTTTCAACCACTTTGTGTTGTTACATACTCTTCGCTCGCAGTAATAGATTGATTTGGTTTTAATACATTTGGCTTGTTGCATACATTCTTATCCCTTATAACTTTCATAGCGCTTCTTGTAGCGCAAGCGTCTGCATTTTTATTTATCAATTTTTTTTTTCACATAAATATAGCTAGTTCCATTCCATGCTCTCCTTGTATGACTCAAACCGAAAAAAATCATTCTTTCACATTGAAGCAATTTCAACAGGTTACCCTAATGCCTTCAGATCTTCACTGACCCGCAGAGTACGTACCGGAAGTCTTTTTTTTTTTTTTTTCATTTTTTGAGGCAGCATCGTTGAAACTAAATTGCAGCAAAAATCTCCTTTCTTGCTGTCTGAGCCTAAAACACACGCCGTTGCTGCATACACGCTCCTTGCGAAGTACTTAGAATGTGTAATAAGGGAGTAATTACTCAGTGACGTCCACCCAAACGCAGCCACACGGCTACAAAGGAAAGCTATGCGGCTTTCTCAGAGACTTCGTAGTTAAAGAAAAATTCGTCCTGATCCGGGAATCGAACCCGGCACTACCGCCTTTTCGCGACAGTCGCTCTACCGAGTTCGATTCCCGGATCAGGACGAATTCTTCTTTAACTACGAAGTCTCTGAGAAAGCCGTATAGCTTTCCTTTGTAGCCGTATGGCTGCGCTTGCGTGGATGCAATGAGTAATTACTCCCTTATTACAAGTCTACGCGACCTTGGGGGATTGCCCTAAATATTTGACCAACTTAGAATGTGGTTCCCCTGCTACATTAGGCGATAGTTTATGATGAGCGAACAGCCATGTGTTTTAGTTTAACTTTTTTTTTTTGTTAGATTCCACGCAAACTTGCAAACTCAGCTTTTCCCGAAGTCAGCTGTACACCTCAGGGGACGTGCGCTAAATTTTGTTGAAAAGAGGGTCAATGTAGCTTTTACATACACTAACCCTCACTCAGCCCCTCCCTGCCCCTCCCTTTTTTCACATTAACCCGCCTAACTTGCCCTCTCAAACACCGATGGGCCAGACTGATGTAATGATCCGATGCTTTGCGTCGATTGTGCAGTATGCAATTTATATAACCATCTCTTCCTGAAATTGCTTTCATACCTATCTGCATTTGTGCATAAGTATAGCTTTTACTTAATTCTGAGTTACAAAATAAATGGGCTTACACTGTGCATCCTCGCATCTTTACAAACAAAAATGTAGAGAAAAAAAAGGTTCTTTTTTTTTTCTTTTTAGAGAACTCAAAAGGCCCTGAAGTTTTACACATTTAGTCTAGCAAGTCTACGTCCCAGGGGGCGGTCCGAATCGGTGGCTCCACTGTTTTCCGCTGGCGCACCTGCTGACTGCGAAGTTTGCATTATATTGTCGCATCATTATATTGATGACATCAATAGTTGTGCGTTCGTTTCTACACATTTGTTTCACATTCGGCTCTGCATGTAATATTTGATCACTTTCTTTTGCTTTCATTGTATTACTGCTTAGACTTATACTGATTTTTTTTTATTATACCGCCTTATATATTGACTTGCGGCATGTAATGATACGAGTAAAAGATGAGAAAAAGTGCCCGTTACGACGTACACTGCCTTTTGTTGTTGTTTTTTTGTTTGTTTGTTTTTTGTATGCACACTCAACAGTGGCATTCAAGTGGGATCAAGAACACTCAACATTTGAAAATTGATTTTTTGGCCCCTTCAGTGCGTGTCGTTTGCTTTTATACTGCGGTACTTTCTTTGCCTTCTGCATAGATGGTATTACTTTCTCTTCGGCCATTTAATCGCCGTTACTTTCACACTATCAATTTCTTTTTTTCTTTTTTTTGCTAACAACATTGCACGAAATATACTTTACCAGTCATCGAGGCTTGCAGGAGATTGTGTGTGCTTGTTCTTTGACAATAAAAGTGTTTTCATTTACTCTCCTGCGCTTCTCGGTCAAGACTGTCATCCCTTTTTGTCCTCGAATTTTTAGGTGTGTTTTACATCCATTTTCACTTCAGCTTGCCTTTTTTATGTTATGGCGCTCTTTTTTACTCGTTTCTTGTTGTGCCTTTTTTAACTTCTATTACACCCTGCGTTCCGCACGTCGAGCAGCGCACTCTGTTCGCAGCATGAAGAGGCGACACTTAGCCTCAAGACTCTCCGCCCCCGGAAATATTTTGCGCTCTCACGTCCAATTTTCACGTTTACTGACGTTTCAGACCGCTTTTCATCAGCAAGTCTTTTTTTTTTTTTTTTTTTCAACACAGCGGCGCACCAGGCACAACACTTTAGAGCAAATGAATATCTCTATAGGAAATGTCACTTCTCCAATACCCAAGCGCTTGCTGTGATGCTTACATTGCCGATCACGACTATGATTGCTGACATTAGAGCAAAACGCAATTAAATCAATATAAGCCAACGTAGCTATAAAATCCCACCTTTTATGTGGGAGCTCATAAACATCTGTACAAAAAAAAAAAGATAACAGCACTGTTGTTATCTGGTTGGCGTGTGCACAGCACAATTAAAATTCGCCCTCAGGCGTCAGCCTAGTCTGTGTTCCCATTGGGTTGTCAGCCTCGTCCCTGGAAGCAAATGGATATAGCAACATTTTAAGCGCCGCCGTTTTATGGCTTCAAGCTTTCTCTTGACCTGCTGCTCGACTTTCTCAGGGATGCTTTGAAAAAGGATAGTTGGCCTGCCGCAACAACCGCTGCTTCTGCAGTAGTTGTTGGTCTGAAAGCTAGCAGATGCACTGAAATGTCATATTTATGCGAAGAGCAGATGTACACAAATTATCGTTCGCGCATAGTCTCCTCCTCGAGAAAACGAAATGACCCGCATGTGCAGCATAACTTGTTTGGTCGTATCTAATTTTCGAGGATCCTCGATTGAAGACATGTGCGCTGGTTTTACGCCTCGACCGTCCACAAACGTTGCTTCTTCTTATTCTGTGAAATCCTTGAGCAGCAAGTCACAAAGTATCCCCATTTCTAGTTGAACATCGATAGGCGCGGAAGCAAAGAAATGCGTGTCGGGCTCCTAGAACGGGCCCACTGTAAGTTAAGGGCATACTAAAAGCCGTCTCTTAACTGCGCCATTGTCATAAAAGCAAGTTAAAACTCGGTCAAGAAAGCTTAAACCTTCTAGGTCACATCTGTTACCATGGACCGCTGTGGATGGACAACCCAATGCATCACACACTACGGCGAGGCACTGCAGCGCCGGTACAGAAGAAAAACATTCCCTCACGCTCGGGGCTAATCGACCCTGCTTGTGGAAAAAGGGAGAAAAAGAAAACAGTGCACCGGAAATCAAGCACAAATTTCAGCCGCTATCTGATCAAACAAAGCAATGGTCGGGACAGCGGAAGGAAGTAACTGAGCTGCTCTCTCCGGGCCTTTTGCCCTACTTACTTTTCGTGCTTCCTCGGAGAAGGCAAGTCCGCTGAATTCCCGCACTGGAACACACGTGTGCGTGCTTTCGAAACAATTGCTTTATTTATTTTCTTTATTTTTCATATTACTGCGCCAGACTCCACCTTGCAGAGGCCACTAGCTGTTCGCGGGAAAAATCGACACAAATAAGACTATTAAAGTGGAAAAAACGATTTTTCGAAACCCAAGCTGCTGTCGTATCAACCTAAGCGAACGGAGATTGTGAAGCTACCGACCAGAATGCAAATGTGTCCGAATAAAAGGTCTAGCTCCACCGCTTGCGTTCGATCGGGTGGCAACGCCGAAACGCGGTCGTATACGGCTGCCACAGCAACTGCGAGGACTTGGTGTATGGAAGGAAGGTTCTACCGAGTGATAGAAAAGCGGAGTTTTTGTTTGTGATCTGCTGGGCAAAGTAAATACGGATGTTGATCGGAGAATTGAGACGACAGAAGCGGTTCCATTTCGCGCCGCATGCTGTAGTGATATAGGCGGGCATTAAGTTATTAACGCTCCGTCCAAAGCTGCGCACTTTCGCTATGAGAGGTGCCGTGGTGGAGGGCTTCGGGTGTCTATCGGCCACCTGTGGTCCACTGACGGGCACTGGCACTGCGCAGAGCACGCCGGTGTTTTCGCATTCGGCCTCCATCGGAACGCTCCTCCAGGCCTGGATTCGAACTCGCGACATTGGTTTCAGCAGCCGTGCATACGCGGGCGTAAGTGAACGTAGCACAATATTCCTTTCTGAGAAATCGAGAAACGCGTTCGGCCTTAACAAAGCGCTACTAGCAGCCTACTGCCGGAATGCACATGCAATGGCGGATAATTTCAACTGGGCCACGCGTGAAAAACATTAGCAACCAATAGAGAGCTCCGTTTACTTTTGTCCTCACCTGAACGCATATTCTGTAAGCGCCATCCTGACAAGCTCCAATTCCAACTGTCTGCCTCAGCCAGCTGATTGTGCGCCCCAAAATTAGGCCGATATTGCGTTTTTAAATAATGTGCTTAGGGTAAAAATGAAACCTATCGGAAATATTGGCGAAATCGACATTATATTGTGGAGGCGGCATGGGCCACCCTAAGAAAGATCGGCAGAGCGAGGGACCATTTGTACGCTCCTTTGAGAGGACTTCATTGGCGCATTCAGACGCTAGAATTAAAGCATTGGCGTATCATTTTCTTTTCCTCTCGGTGTTTTTTATTTTTCAATTGGGGCATTTCTATTTTATGCGCTTGTGCTTCACGTTCTGCAAAATAAAACAGCAAACTGAAGAGGGCGGCGAGAGACCTACTCATTTTAGAAAGCAGGTGCCAGCAGACAAGAGAAAGCAGGTGCCAGCAGACAAGAAAAAAGATCAAAGCTGGTATTCTGTTCGTAAGGGCTTTGCCCTGTACAAACGGGGCTTTACCCTGAGCTTCGTCCGTGTCCCCTAATTATATAACTGGCCAGGGAAAGCGTCTACAGAAGCACTATCTCCTAACCACGCCATCCTAAAGCGCGCCCTGACTCGATGATTATCAACCTCACGCAACAACGTGCAGATTTGAGCTGGCTTGTCTAGCATAGGGCACCTCGTCTACCAGCTCTCGAGCGGTGCCCTGCAGGGTGAGAGAAGCGAAATTTTACAGCAGAGTTTCAAGGTCAGTGCTTGCGCCGAAGCGATACAGCATATAAATAGAAGCAAGAAACGAACACATGGCCCCTAACAGAGCCGTTTAGAGCTTTTTTTTTTTTTTTTTTTTTTTTTTTCCAGAGCGCCACTCCAGTGCTCTGAATAATTATGTGGTCACAAATCTGCGTACAAGGACGTTGCTTGCTGGATTGTAGTGATGGCCACTTACTTGTAAATGGAATTGATGTGTTCAGTTTGCTGAATTAAAATCTAAGCAGACGATGGTTGAAAGAAAACTGTTGCGAACCTTATAGTCTGAGTCGCTCTGGGACGTTAAACCCTAAGCCAATCAAATCTTACGGCGAACCATTTTAGCTTTCAGCATCAGACGCCGATTTCGCTTAAGCCTTGCTTACCTCTAGCTACATGCAGCACTAAAACGAAGACGTGCTTGCATTTTCCTGAGGTTTTCACAGTAACACTATTGGCCTCGAGATCGAGCAGAGTCGCCACCTTGCGGCTCAGCGGCGAAACCTACTCAGTGTGGATGCGTTTTCGCGTCGCGTGCCAGCCCGCAGTGATTTACGCGCGCGCATGCGGCGTGTACAGGAGTGTTTTTGTTTGTTTCGCAGTTACTGTGAGCTTTTGCTTACTTGTATGTCTCTTGCAAAATAAATATGAACAGTCTATAACCCCACGCTTCATTAAAAAAATATATACTTGTCCGTATCGAGCATGTCATGCTTGGATAAGGACATCATCCATCGCGGTCTTCGGCGCTTGAGATCCTTTGACATGCAATGTCTCAAACGAAGTAGTACTGTCGTTAGCGCCGTGTCAAAGCAAAACAGGTCGCTGCCGTCAATAAAATTTAATGCAAACACTCAGAAATCGCATAGTCCCGTTTCTGTTTATGATACCGCAGCTACTAAAATATATGCCACCGCAGACTGCTTCATACGGCAGAATGCAGTTTGAACAGACCACTCTATGGCTGCTATGCCGTTTGTATGCACGATAACATTGTGTGAGTACTTTTTTTTTTTTTTGCTTGGAAACCTCTGTCGCGGTGTTTCAATGGTAAGGGCGCTCGACTGATGATTTCGAGAACGGGGGATTCAATTACAACCGTTTCGAAAGGCGTTCCTCTGCTGTGGGATTTGACTGCACAATAAACAATCCCACGTGGTAAATGTGGTGTTAATAATGAAAAAAACAAAAAAACGACACCAATACCAGCCTCTGCAATCATCCGTCATAGTGCCGATGCCGCTTTCATGCGTTAAACCCGGGCCAATATGCATTTCTTTTCTTTTCTTTTGTTGTTGAAGGCTTCTGTGCATCTGTAAAAGTTTTAGTGAGCACATTTTGCTTTAGAGAAATGCTCGAATGTTTGGGAAACATATTCCCTGCACCTAATTGTTACCCTAAATATTACATAATACACCTAGATCAATGTACTTTACTGGTAGCCTATTATAATCGTTATAATCCCTTCTCGTCCAAGTGCTGTCTTCCGACAAAACTCGTCATTTCTGACAAGGGGAGGAAAACAGCTTCATGAGGGCTTAAATATCAGTGTTTAGTTCGGGAATACATTTTTATAGTCGCATGACAAGATGACCTCCACTTCTTTCGGAATAGTTTTATATCCGGCATCTGTTTTGGAAGCAACCCTAATATTTTACTTCACATAAGATTTAGTCACTGCTAAATAATTAGTGATAAAGAAATTTTCAGCCTCTAAAATTGCTTCCCAGAACATGACAGTGTCCATGCGCAGTTTATAACGATGTCTTCGCAGCGAGTAATTCGTAGCTTGCACTTTAACGTTACTGAAAATTAATCGCTGATTATTGTAAATTCTGTCAAGTGTGTAAAAATTCTCTCACAGGGTGAAATTTATTCGCATTGCAAAACAAAATAATTACACTACTAATTTACCGTTATATATTAACGTCACACACATCAGAAATCCCTTATACTTTCCCCGGTTTCAGGAAATCATATACAGTTAGTTCTTCTTCTGTCGTCAACGCATTACTGAGCTACATTATCCATGCTATATGCCGAATAAGACCGTGCGGCCTCACACCACTAAAAAAGAACTGGTTCCGGCAGCCCCAACCGAAGTTTTATGCGGCTTTGCTAAGCTCATAAGGCTTCGGGATTTGACGATAGCCGACTTGACCAGGCCCGGTAATAGTCGATCGTGGTCATGCGTTCGCATTCATCCCCTCTCTTGGCTGAAAATCATCGCTTACTCTCATTCCCCAACACCCGCGGAATAAAATTAAGAACTTTAGAGCTATTCACCTCAAGCCGACCTCTCTGAACTTCTCAAAATCTTATTCATTTCCTCACCTCGCGCTAGGCATACTTATTTCTATACACTGCTGGTTTTGAGGAGAAAGAGGTATTTGTACGCAGTTTTATTTTGTTTCTGTATGTATTCATTAAAATTATCAGCAAAGCTATGTGCAAACTGCTATGCTTTGGCTTGTTCATTCAACGCCCTAGGACGCAGCAATTTCTGATATTCCCGGCACTCGAAGCTGAAATATGATTTTGCTAGTTCTGCGCCCTCTTACTTCACATTTCAGCTCTTATCTAGTCAAACTATTACTGTCATCAAATAAGTCATTCACATTAGGACTGCACAACCAGGTTTGAAAATGTATTTCGTCGCTAAATTTAGAAGACTTAATCTTAACAATGAGTAGGGAGAATTAGCGCTCGTTTCCAGCTTTTTTCAACCAACACTTACGCCACTTGTGGCAGCAAGCCAGTTGAAGTATCAAACACCAAAAACATTGATTTATATCATATCTTTATTACCCGTCTTCGAGCTTAGCTCATATCCTTGGTATCTTCCGCGATGGCATAGCCAACGCACGCGCAAGCATTCTTTTTCTCTCAGTCACGATGCCTCATTCACTCAGCCCTTGAAGCCGTAGCCTCCATGGCCGAAACCAAGGCCGTATCCGCCGTAACCAAGGCCGTATCCGCCGTAACCGATGCCGTAGCCACCGTAGCCCAAGCCGCCGTAGCCGAGGCCGTATCCACCGTAGCCCAATCCGCCGTAGCCGAGGCCACCATAGCCGAGGCCGTAGCCCAAGCCGAGTCCGCCGTAACCGAGTCCGCCGTAGCCTCCGAGGTAGCCAGCGCTGGCGATGACAAGAAGGGCAGCGAGGGTGGCGAGGACGGCCTGCAGGAAAGAGGTGCAACCACACCCATTTGATGAAATGTTAGAAATGACGTTTACAACGCAGCACATTGCAGCATATATAAGCCGGACACCCCATCCGGCTTATATATGTTTTCAATTGCTCCGTAAAAAGCAAGGTCAACAAGGGTCCAGTCTCAAAACACGCATTAATAGCGGCGATTAATCGTTATAATGAATGAATAAATAAATCAATCATTCAACCAGGGCCGCTTTTTTGTTTTTGGCACGCGTCTAGTTTGCTTTCAGTCGCTGGGAAAGTCTCCTAAACAAAGGTGTATTGACGAAGTAGTCGTTGAGAGCTTTGTTTACACGTCGTATATTTGACTAAAAATTTAACTAAATTTATCCCTCAGGTTAGGAAAGCAGTCTCGTTATTGCGTCTGCTTTGGAGGTCGCAATTAATGAGCTTATAGTCGCATGACCTTATGAGAAAGCCTGCGGTTATTAAATTATTAAATAATTGCTTCTGCTTGCAGTACAGATACCCGTTGCACAAATGCTCTCAAAACACTATCTTAATGACCCTGCTGGGGTAGCGCAGTGGTTACGGCGCTCGACTACTGTTCCCAGGTACGCGGGATCGAATCCCGGCCTCGGCGGCAGCTTTTCGATGCAGGCGAAAAGCAAGGCGCCCGTGTGCGGTGCGATGTCAGTGCACGTTAAAGAACCCCAGGTAATCGAAATTTCCGGAGTCCTCCACTACGGCGTCTCTCATAGCCTGAGTGGCTTTGGGACGTTAAACCCCACCAAACCAAACCAAACACTATCTTAATGACTAGACAAGCAACACCAGTTTTCAATAACAAATAAAGCCGAGTATTAACATCGCCAATACCTGATGAAATCCTGAAAAGGTCACATTATGGAAAGCGAAGTTGGCTAAGCTCTAAACTTGGATTCGCGACCATGCTCAAATATTCTAATTATGCTTTTTATAACAATGATTTTAAGTCTCGTATTCCATGGAAAGCGTTCAGTGAGTAGTCTAAAATCAAAGTGCTGGCTGCGGTTTGCTTTGTTTCGGATGTAGGTATACAAAGTATAGCTGTATTTTTTCGTCATTTGCGATGTCCTTCTTGAATAGAAATCAACTACCTACGTGATTCTCAAAACACATAAAGCGCTCTCAAAGAACCTTATGAAAAACATTCTGCGAACAGCAGTGCCACGGTGAGCTAAAATTGAATTCAGATATCAGCATACAGCGGCGCTTTCTTTCAGTCATCTCTCGGCCTTCTCTTCATCCCCTACCTTTATATCCTAAACACGGCTGCAATCGCTGAAACTGCACAGCTGTGCACAACAGATGTGCGCCAAAAGTAAGGGGTCTAAGCGCGGTTTACATTTTCAAGAGAAGGCTGGGTTATTCGAGCAGACACAAGAAGGGCCAGCACTGCACTTGCATCGCTCCCCGCTTTCTCTTGACAGACCTGATCAAGCTCAAATTATGCCATACCAAGTAGCGAGAACGTTTGGTGTAAACGATGACTGTGATGAGTCTTTCAAAGATTCTAAGTTTTGTATTCTTTGCGAAGAAAATTTCTGAACTGTAACTTAATGAACGCAAATATTGCCGACCTGGATAATTTACCAGCGGCAATAACAATGGTACCGTCTATTATGTATTATGCTTTTCCAGGGTACACTGTAAAAAATAACCGTTATTTTTAAGCTCGAAATTCCGTAAAAATTACGGTGCCGTAACCGTAAACGAAAATACGGTGTTACAACCGTAAACTGCACCACGCGCATGCGCATTAGCTTGAGGAAGGAAAAGGAGAATGGAATCTGTACAGAGGAGGAGGAGGTCCGGGTGAAGTTTGCGCACCTCACTAGCACTACACACGTGTTCGGCAGCAATGCGATGCGGGAATAGGGCGAGGGGGTGGGTGGTTGCTCCTTGCGCCACGGGGCTGGGAATGGGGGGCTGCCGCGGCAGCTCGCCTGCCACCGGTGGCTGTACTTGTTGTAATGCGTCATTGCATCCGTCGCCATTTCGGTGGCGGATGACGGCTGTTGCGAAGGTCGTATTTCTATCTCCCTCTTTTTTCTTTCTTTCTCTCTTTAATTTCTTCCCGGCCCGCACGAGGCAGAGGATTCGGCTGAGCTGCAGAGCCGGTAGCAGGCCCGTACATTTTCGTTTCCTTCTTCCTACAGTCGCAACAATGCGATGTTTGGCTCAGCGGCTGTATGCACAGAAGCTTTTCGCACTTTTCGGCAACGGACACCTTTGAGGTGGCGACATAGAGTTCGGACGCTGTTACTGCCACGCAACCAAAGTACTGCACGAAAAAGAGACCACCGCGGCCGGTATTCGACCTGCACACTTCACAACTGAGCGCCCTAACCACTGAGCCACCGCGGCGGGGATACAAAGCTTCTTTTAGGGACGCAAATGTTAACAATGACAGCACTAATAATAATAATAATAATAATAATAATAATAATAATAATAATAATAATAATAATAATAATAATAATAATAATAATAATAATAATAATAATAATAATAATAATAATAATAATAATAATAATAATAATAATAAAGTTTTCTCGAACGGAAAATGGTAATTCAAGTCTGCGGGTGCCTACCCGCAGACCTGGCTCCCAAAAGCTTTGCGCAACAAGGCCCACAACGCCACAGATGTCTACAGCTAATAATCTTTGTTGTACACACCGCAATGAAGTTCGCAATGAGGCAGACCCTCTCAAATTCAGCGTGAGGCTTTTTGAACTGCTACCAATATGGGAAACATGAGGTACATATAGTCAACGATAGTAATATTACAGATTAAAAAGAAAGACAAGATTTATGGGGCCATTAAGAGGTAAATAAAAAAAGAGCTTTAGAGGACGTGCAGTGGTAGGAAAATAAACAAGAGGAGAAGGTAGGTGAGTACAGGAGCTCTTTGTGATTCGAAGATTGAAAGTTTTAAGCTCTTAATGAATTGTTTGGTTGGTCAAAAGACCGAGATCAGTCGAGGTGAGGTACCACGCGTACCTTTCGAGAAATGCTGAGGTATGCCGAACAATAAATCAGGGCGGTTCCTGGTCCTTATTTACTCCACAAGTATCACAATATGTCCCGCACAAAACTAAGATGAGACTTCAGAAGGTAGCCAAACAAATATCCATATTGTGATAGCCTGCGTGCAATCGTACATGATCCGCAAAATTGTTTTTAGTCCAGCATTAGCGCTTCTTCAAAGATGCATAGAGCAGTTTCTACGAATCGTTTTAGAGTAACTCACACAATGGAGTGACGTACAACGGACAATGGGTAACGGCACTATGTCTGTCCCTCCATTTGTGGTCATTCGGATCACGTTGTAATGACAGGTGATGAAGAAGGAACTAAGGAAGGGAACGCTATCGTATCATAGGAGGGTTGGCAGAGAAGTTGAACACGGCTCCAGTGTGGCAGCCGAAACTGCAGTACATTCATTTGTTTGGTCGGCGATACTCCTCTCTTTCGATGTACATCCCTAACCTGACGGGTTGAGCGAAGGTTTTCGGTTGAATTTTGATCGCCTGCGCTTAACTTAGCATACTTTAGCCTTCATCGAAATGCAGCCGCGTCGTTAAAAGAAGGTGCTTACTAACACGTGCCGGATCGAGCAAAATGGAAAGGAAACGAAAGTCAGAGGGGGAAGAAGCAATGAGGGTGAACAATGAAAGCGCTCGGCATCTGTATTGATGATGATGCAGCAACGCAGACGTTCGGGCCTCAAGTGACCAACATGCTTATCCAGTGCCGGACATCCACCGGCACTACGGTGCCGGCCTTCGCGTCGCCTTTTGTTCTTTGAATTTTTTTTTTTTTTTTTACATATCTGAACTAGTGAAGTCGTACTTTTTTCTCTGCGATCTCTCCATGCGAGCGCGTTTGTAGGTCGACCCCTAGGTGCGCAAACACCTGCAATCGCCACATTAAATACACGCTCTTAAGTTTCGTGGTTTCTCGAGATCGGTGGTTGGAATGTCCCACAACCTACGCCTCAAGTGACCGACCAACGTAAAGCTGCGTGATGCGTATCCAGCGACGGTCATACAACCGGCACCATGGCGCCGGCGCCTCGCGTCCGCTTTTGTTCTCATTTTTTTTTTTTTTTTTTACATGTCTGAACTTGTGAATTTTCTCTGCCATCTCTACATGCGAGACAGGAAAAACAACGCTTTGTTCCATGGGAGCGACCTTGTTGGTCTACCTCGGGCTGTGCGAACACCTGCAATCGCCAAGTAAAAAACACGCTCTTAGGTTTCACGGTTTCTCGATATCGCCGGTTGGAATACGCCAGGACCTACGCCGCCCGCCAGCACCGCTGCAACACTATCCGTTCGCCGCAGCCGTGACGACGCTCGGCCGCTCGACGCCGTTCTCCGCATCCCTCATAGCCTCCTCTCCCGGGCCAGAAACTCTGCACGTGATTTCTCTCTGCCATCTCGGTATCTGGCCTGCGCAGGGCGTGCGCAGAGCAGCGCAAAGCGCGCAGAAGCAGCCCGACCGATCTCTATCGCCGCTGTTGCCATGGCTGATAAGGCTGTTTGGAAGTCTACGTTTTTTGAATCTCTTACAGGTATGTATTACATGTACATCCCATTATTTTGTTCAAACTTAATCCCGCAGTGGCAGCTGTAACGATACAGTGTGCTGTTGATGAATTTGAATTTGTTGTACCAAAGCAAAATGCATGTGTACTACCTAAGCCTACAAATACGTTTGTGCAAATCCTAGCTTGGTCGCCTTTGATGAGTTTGTGAGACTGAATCTGTACCAGTTATACAAAGTTGTTTATTAACGTAAACTACTCCGTTGTTTTCAACTTTCGTTAGGTTATTCACAGCGTGTTGTGAGGCTGGAGCGTAAGGCGAATTTGTGCTCTCACGTGCGACCGCTTTTTTGCTATAGTTTCGCGTACGCGCTCGTTCAAATCTATAGGGAGCTCTTACTAGCACGTCTGTTTTGCTTCATCATCCAAAGACGAACTTCTTTCTTGGTTTGTGTTTGCGTTTCATAGCTGCACATGGACTTTTTAGTGAAATAATTTAGCGTCGCAGACGTTTCCTTTTTTTTTTTTTTTTTTTTGATGGCTATGCTTTCTCCTCAACCGAAAAGCAGCTGTCGCTGACGGAATCGATATCCTGGGCTATTGGCACATGAATGCCTTATATGCATGTGATACGTCTAAAGGTGTCCCACCTGATTTAGACCAATTACAGACTCATCAAGATTGGTAGCTTAGCGAAGCATGTTGCATACGGTTGGATGTCTCACTGAGCTCATCAGAAAGTTTTTCTTCAGCAAATTATGAAGTTTTTCTGATAATTACCTAACTCGTTAAATACTGATCTTCGGAAACAATTTCCCAGTGCTTATCAGAAATGTCTCTGCAGCAAATGGTTAATTTTCTCTGAAAAACTAGCTAACTTGTTAAATGCTTAGATACGGAAACAATTTGTAAAAATTATCAGGACAATTATAGTCCCTCCTTTAAGGGTATGGCGCGACAGCGTAAGCTACCCGCTTTAATTATGAAGGTTCCTGCGTGGGGTAGAGTGAATGAAAGGACCCCGGCAGGCCGATTCGGATATCACCCTCCCTTATGAAAGGAAAAGCCCGAGTTGACATTCCGGCAACCCTGCGTACAGTTAGTGCTCGGCCATATCAGCTGCCAGATATACTAGATTTACTGTATATGCTATATATACCGCCCAACAGCGCCATGCTCGTAATTTTTCGCTGACAGCGGTGGCGGACGGCCGCCGACGTTTCAGTGAGGCTTCATGAACACTTCCCAGTCGCACGCGCGCGCATCATATTGCACCGCGGCACAACGTGTAGGCTCTCGAGCGCGTCTCATGCGCGTCTGAGCGTACAGCGGCCCCACCCGCTGGGCGTCTGAAAGTTTTATGCACTTCCCTGTCCATCGTTCTGGAGTGCTCGTGCACCCTCTCGCCCCGACCGAAAAACTTTCAAAACGCAAGACATTTGCATGGGATAATTGAAACGTCTTCGAGCCGTAAATAAAATACGCAGGGGGAGCTCGAAGAAAAAAAAATTGGAGGTCTCTAGTCTCTTAAGAGAATGAAGAAAGCCTACCCTTCCTCTCCTAACATTTGCCTCTCATTGTTTGCCTTTTATCGGCGTTCGTAGCAGTGCTACATAATTTACAGGAAAGGAAAGGCGCAGTATCTGTCACCCAAATTGCTTCGACAAGTGTGCGTTTGGACAGTACATTATTGCTCCTGTCACGTGGCGTTCTTTGGCGCGCGTTCAAGTGTGGGATCGCAGATGGCAGGAACGCTAGACAAGATGATACGTCTGGGAAGTGTCCATTGAGCGGTATCTTACTGGTATCGCGTGAAATTCGTCTCATTTCATTGTCTAATCTAGGTTATAATTTGCAGTTATAATTTACTGTCCAATCTCGGTTTTTCATGTTTCGAAAATAGCATGGCTAGTGCGGTGCAAAAATAAAAAAAAGATTGCCTCAATTCTTATCGTTCTGCCTTTCACTGTAGTTGGGCAAATTGAATAAGCATCCTTATTTGCTCATGCTCACGAGAAAAAAAAAGTTAAGTGAACGCAAGCGTCAATATTTTGTATTCTGTGCCCAATTAATCGGGAATTTTTGTTTTTGTTATACGCATTTCTTTCCATCGCTCTTTAATCCCATTAATAACTCCTGCCCTTCTGGGCAACACACCTGCTCTCCATCTGTTGTTCTGTGCGCTATCACGATATCTAGATATTGTAGGCGTTGCTGCGTAATTCTGGCTGTAGCTTGAGCTGAGCTGCATGTGAAGTGTGGCAGTACACTTCAGGCTAATATGTTACCTAGACTGTGATGAACATTTTCCAGTCGCCTTCACATTCTTGTTGCAGTAACACTTGCTCTTTATTTTTCAGAGAGCTTGCTTGTTTTCTGGAGTCCTCAGATGCTGCAATGAGTGGTTCCTTCTTCAGAATCAAATTTTGTTGGCTAGTAACCTGAACTGTCAAAAAGATAATTGAATTCATTGACTTTTGTGTCTGCTGCATCAGCAGTGAGTTATTTGAAATCCATATTTCAGCTGTGCATGCTGTCCCATTTTATTTGCAGCTTTCAGGACGAAACATTTGTAGTGTGATAGTATGCAGCCATGTTTGCATGCATAAAATGTGAATTTGAATCTGGGACTCTCTCTGGCTATGCTCTACATTATGGTGCCAAAAGTTCGTGTTCTAAAAAAATTCCTTGTGTGAATTCTCTTTGCTGTCATGAATTTCTTTCCTATGCTAGTCTCAGATGCCATATCCTCAGGAAGCATAAGAAAGAGCGCCGTGTTGAGAGCTGCTTACCTCCTCCTGTCGATTTGGTGTTCACATGTAGGGTCGAGGGCTGTCTTAAGAGTTTTGCTTCAAGAAATAACCTTATGAAGCATTTAAGTTGGCATATGAGTTGTGGAGTTGCAGTGATATGCCCTGCTAACAACTGTAGTAGCATGTTTAAGGTGAAATCTTCATTATCCAGCCATTTAACTCGAAAACATGCTGTAGTAATCCGCACTGGCCTTGCCTCTCCTCTTGACTCTACCTCTGGCTTTGAGTCCGTTACAGTAGATGATCCTGTGGATGATACAGGCAGCTCTAGTTGCAGACAAGGGACAACAGAAAGAAGTGACGAGTGGAAAAATTGTGTTGAGAGTTCTCTTGGTCTTTTCTATCTCATGCTTGAGTCAAAGCTCATTGTTCCTGTCACCACTGTGCAAAGCATTGCCCAAAAGTTAAGCCAAATTCATGAATTAAATAAGAAATACACTATTTCTAAATTGCAGGCATTGCTCAAAAACAAATATAGTGAGGATATTACAACGGAATTAGTCACCGCCATTGACAGTGATGCCTTTAGCGAGCTGAATTTATTATTCAGCACTGACTACAGACGCAAGGCTTACTTTAAGAAAGCCTATGCATACGTTGAACCGAAATGTGTAAGGCTTGGTCGAGACAGGTTTAGCAGAGACAGGCACATGCAATATGTTCCCATTTTGGAGACGTTGGCTGCTCTTCTAGCCAATGCTGAGGTTGCAGAATGTCTTGCAAGCACAGAGTACACACCCATTGGAGACTGCATGGCTGATATAACTGATGCCCCAGCTTCTCGAAACAGTGCATTTCAATCAAATGAGCCAGTGCTTCAGCTTCTGTTGTACCAAGATGCCTTTGAGGTTGTTAATCCTCTTGGCTCTGCTCGGAAGAAGCATAAGTTGGTTGGGGTTTATTTTACACTTGCGAATTTCAGAAAGCACAATCGATCTAGTCGTGACCACATTCAATTAGCACTTCTGTGCTCAGAGTCTGACCTGAAGCTGTTCGGCCAGGAAAAAGTTTTTGAACCACTGATTAATGACCTTTTGCTCCTAGAAAGTGATGGAATTCCTTTTGGAAGTACGCTGGTTAAGGGCACTGTTGTAGCAATATTAGGAGATAACCTAGGTTCCCATTTCATTGGTGGGTTCACAGAAAGCTTCAGCTCGTCTCATCACTTCTGTCGGTACTGCCTTATAACTCGTTCAGAGTTTCATGGGAAACCCTACATGCATGCTGACAAAAGAACACCTTCCAAATATGACTTCGCTGCTAAGCAAGCCGTTAATACAGGAACAGTATTTGAAGGTGTCAAATCCTGCAGTGTTTTTAATAAGCTTGCATATTTTCATGTCTGCAGTCCAGGCTTGCCCCCATGCATTGGTCATGACCTCTTTGAAGGTGTGGTCTGTTATGATATGGCCCTTTTTCTTAAATTCTTTGTTGAGACACGACATTGGTTCACTTATCAGCATTTGAATTATTGCATCATAAATTTTAACTACAAAGGGTCAGATGCTTCTAGCAAGCCTCCTGAAGTTAATGTGCAGGGCAGAAGATTAAGCTCTGAGGCTGTAAAAACTTGGGTGCTACTTCGGCTTCTCCCTCTGATGATTGGTCACAAGATTGAAAGTACAGACGTTGTCTGGGGCTTGTACCTCAACCTAAGGGCGATTGTAGACATTGTGTGCGCACCAGTAGTCTCTGGAGAGCAGGCAGCGTACTTGGCCATTTTAACTGAAGAATACTTGGCAGACAGGCTTCGCCTTTTTCCTACAGAGCCCTTAAAGCCAAAACACCATTTCATGACTCACTACCCAAGCTTGATGATGCACTTTGGGCCATTAATAAATATGTCGACTCTCCAATTTGAAAGCAAGCATTCTTACTTTAAGAACTGTGTGCGATCAACAAAGAATTTTAAGGCTGTTTGCAGAACGATTGCAGAGAAGCACCAGCTGTTACAGGCATTCTTGCACGCTGAAGGATTTTTCAAGTCAGATGTCTTCTTTACCTCGGCTGTGCCATTTTGTGCGCAGAACTTTGCTCCAGAGCTGCATGAGTGCATTAATAGCAACTTTCACCCCACCAACTGTGTGACATGTAATTCTGTTGTATGCAAGGGTACAGAGTACTGTGTTCATGATTTTGTTGCACTGTTTATAAGCGATGAGCTCTGCTTTGGTGAAATAACTGTTATTGTCATTCAGCACAAAATCGAAGTATTTTTTGTAGTAAAGCTCTTCGAAGCATGTTTTTGCCCAGGACTGCATGTGTACAGGCTGCGTAATAGAAACCTGTTTACAGCAGTGGAAGTCTGTAATATTGCTGATTTTTACCCTTTACCGGCTTATGAACTAAGCGGTGAGACTGTCATCGTGCCAAAGCATCACATCCACCAAAGCCATGAAGAGCCTTGAGATGGAAATAATGAAGTCTCTACCCACCCTGTCTCCTGATACACTGCAAGCACTCGTGAAAAAACTTTTGGAACTCGGTGTGGATTGTGGTAATGACTTGAGCCTCATCAAAGCAGGATTTGACAAGTGTCCTCAAGCCGATCCAAGCTCGGAAACTGGTTGCGTACTTCACAAGCAAATGTAAGTTTTTTGATGTCTAACAGAATAGTTCTTGATACATCATGACTGGAAATTTCAACTGAAGACTCATCTAAAAGTACAAAGTAATTTGTTAAGCAACACAGGTCTCAAAGTAAATTCTGTTGTGCCGCGGACTGTCTCGAATAGACCAGGAGCTTCCCTAATGCAGAAAGCCAGATGTTTTTGAAGTATATTGAACACTATGCCAGAGGTTCATAAATCTCCAAGTTGAAGAAAAAAAAATTAAAACAGGAGAGGCATCAAGGCAATTTTAGAAATAGGGCAATAATAAGAAACTGATGAGGTAAGAAAACCACTTGTGTGGCATAGTGTCTTTTGCCTTAATATATTTAGCAACATATTTCAGTAAAGGTTTTTGGTTTTTGTTATTTTCTTGTTACAGGCTGTCAAGCCATCATCCTTTATGAAAAAAAGGGCTTAAACATCAGTATGCTGCTCTTTGTTATTTGTTATCTACTATAGTACTCGTAAAACTTCAAGGGGAGCCCAATATTCACAGTAGTGCCCGGTTATGTCTTAGTAGCAGGGGAACAATAGGGTAGAACATTTACTGCCCTTTTTCCTATGTGTATTAAGTGTATGTATATGTCTTCTCGGTAGCAGGGAACAATATTGTTGAATATTTCCTGCCGTTTTTCTTTGTCTAAGAGAGAAACGGCACGCCCCTGCATGCATTTCAAGAATTCAGCATTCAGTATTAACAATCTTTAGAAGGTCTGCGCGATTTTACAAAGCTGCAAATAACCCCATTGCTCAGGCCAACAATGCAACATAAAGTGAGAAGGAAAGTTGTAATTCAGTTTATAAAAAAAAAAAATTGAAGATGAGCAAGTTCCTTACATGCTTGTAAATAGTATACTTCAACAACCTAGCCAATTCATAACTATTTTACAGATCAATGGGGATGTGTAGTATACTTATAGTTCAAGAGATTGAAATGTTGACTAAGCACAATATATAGAACCAATGAGGGATAATGTAATTGAACCTATTGCTTGTTTTGCTGCTAATTTATTCTTGGCCATTGTTATTAAGGCTTGTTATGTAGCTAACATCATGAGGGAGACATTCATTGCATTGTTTTTGATTTTGATCATTCTCATAGGTTCATTATTTTACATGCTCTGGTTAGCTTTCGTATACCTATTTGTGTGCTCATTACAGACATCTGATATTGACATTTGTTGCTGTCATAGTGCCACGAGAGTAGCTCAGCATGGACCTTAATTCAAGGCATGCTGTGTCAGTTTCAAGCTGATGTAAATCGGGGCTAAGCTGTGGGGCAACTGGACTCTTGAAGAGGTGTTGTGGCGGTTCGTCAGTCCCCCATAGCGAGAGATGGAATTGCGATCAGATGAAGACGTGTCAGCCGTACTCTCTCTTGACTATTTGTTGTATGCTTACAGCAGGCTTGAGATACCTGAATCTCAAAAAATTAGAAATAGATGTAAGTGATGAAACTATAGTTATCTCCAATTAGAGTAGTTAGAGTAATTCAGTAGTAATTTCTAATTAAAGCCATTATCTTAGTAAATCTTGGTCCTGCAAAGCAGGATGAAGAAGCTTAATAAGTAAAGCAGAATGTAGGGCCTAACAATTTTTTACTGCTACGAATACTCAAAAAGTAGTGCCCACATTCTTTTTTTTTTCTCGGACATTGATTAGTCAAAATTTATAAAACTAGCAAATATTACAGCCTCACGTCTACTAGAGGTATAACTATTTAAAAGCATTTTCAGTCAGATTGTATGGTTTTGTGAAACTGATGACCAGTTTTTATACCAGTTTTCCTTCAGAGTATCAGCATGAATGACTGTCTGCCCTCATAGTTGCCTAAAAACAAGCACTCTTACCCAATTTGGCTGGGTTATATTGCCCTATCCACCTACTCCTGGCATTGCACCACTTGATTTTATTTCTGTGCTTCACTGATTTAGCTTTCAGAATGACTGAGATTGTTATTTGCACCTTGCGGGCATGGCTGCTGTATAAGTAAATATAATTGCTGATACAAAAATGGCATTCATGAATTTGTTCTGAGGTGATACGTAGCAATAACAATCAACTGTGGTTGCATTGAAAAATGCTATGTATACAGCAGATATGGGGCTGTATTCATTGTGAATTTCATATATTCTGTACAAATATTGATTGAGAAAAAAGTGAGGGGCATACAGGGGAGGAAGCATTAGAAGTCATGAATAAAAATATTTGCCATGCAATGGCCATCAAGCAATCCAGCCCCTAAAAGGTGAAATAACCAAGGAGCTAAAGATAGGGTGGAGAGCAGTTTTCCAAATCACTCATCAAGCAAGAGCCTGAAAGCACCTATCAGGATGAAAGCTTGTAATAGTTAATAAATTAGAGGCCATTGAAAAGGGCTGAGGTAAATAGATTTTAGTGCAGTGAATCATGTGAAAGGAAAATAATTGTTGTAAACTTAAGAGGCAGGAATAGAGGAGGAAACTACGAAAAAGAAATATAATGAACAATGTCCTTGATACGCAGTTGAGTGAATAAAGTAGAAGTACAAGTATGATGTCTTGTAAAGGAGCATATTGTAAAGCATATTGAAGCATATTGTATAGGAGCATATTGAAGGAGAGGTGATGAAAATGAAACACTGCACTTATAAAAACCAGTGGCATTTCACAAGATGTTGTTACACGGGTTACAACAGTGACGATTACAGGGACACCAGTCGTTTTCATGCGACTTTCAGAGCCAAATTTGAATTATCAACCCTCGTTTCTTCTATATTGCAGCGCTTGATTTACACCATACGAGGCAATAATCCCATTACATATTTTGGTCAGCGTTCTGTCCCTTTAAGCAAGCTGGAACTTGTTTACAAATGTATATTTATGCCCACAGTCGCTCCTCCCACTGTATGCTGAATGTGCTCGCATTGCCAATTATATCGAAATGATCTGTGTACCGCTGGAACTTGAAGCTCAATTGCCAGGAAGTCATGCCATAAGTAGTGATATGTTGCATCTGCATGAAGCACAGAAGTATATTGTCATGTCTTACACTGTTTCTGTTTTCAGATCTTTGAAGATCCATGGAAGGTATGCAAAAGAGATTCATGGAAGAATGCACAAAAGATTCATGGAAGTATGCACAAGAGAATTTGAAGTCTTTCGAAAGTAGCTACCATACCTTTGTTTATTTACCCAAATCCAGGTTAGTGGAAAACTTAAATAAACAGTTTTCAGCACTGGCCGCTCTTACTGATTTGCCTGCCTTCCTGTATAGCATACTGACACTGCACATTTTATGCACATCAGTACCTTGGTTTTAGCCAAGTTGGCTCATTTCTTATAAGGTACAGGCTTGCTTAAAGAATACTGCGTGAACTAAGAAACACGTGTATTTCTTCATTTTATCTCGTGTTCTTTATGCAAGCATGTACAAGTATTGCCTTATTAATATGCATGTAGTTTTTATGTTTGTGTGTCTGAATGCCAGACATCCATATTTTACAGTGTAAAGAAGTGAAAAGAGAAAATGTTGCTAGGTAGATTTTAGACACCACTGTGTATTTCACGATCGGCCCAGTGCAGATTTTACGAGCCCTGCATTATTTACCAAAAAAGTACTGCCGGAGTGAGCAACGGGCCACAATTTTTTCTACGAGTAAACATTATCTAAAAAATATAACTACCGTATACATGAAATACGGTCTACAATTTTTTCTACAGGTAAACATTATAAAAACATAACTACTATGTACCTGAAATACGGACCATCATTTTTTCTACATGTAAACATTATATAAATAGCGCAAGTACCGTATACATAAAATACGGGCCACAATTGTTTCTACAGGTAAACATTATATAAACAGCATAAGTACCGTATACCTAAAATACGGGCCACAATTGTTTCTACAGGTAAACATTATATAAACAGCGTTAGTACCGTATACTTGAAATACGGGCCATAATTTTTTCTACAGGTTAACATTATATAAACGGCATGATTGCTCTTTACATAAAATACGGGCCACAATTTTTTTTACGGTAAAAGTTTGGCAGCATCAGCTGCCAGTACTTTCACCGTAAAAACAACGGTGGATTTTTTACAGTGTAGAGATCAGAAAAATCCGAAGGACATTCACGTTTCATACAGAAATTATTCACCAAGGGACATGGCAGCTCAAACAATAATATGCACGCATTAGACACTACCGTATTTGCGTGTAGGCACTTCATTTTAGGCACTTGAAATCGTTCCGAAAGTGCGCTGATGCCTCGCGAAGGTTTCGCAGGGTCCGTGGGATCGGAACCTCATAAGTCTCGGGAGTCGCACCCACAAACCCACTGCATAAAAGCTCACTTACGACAGTCTTCATGGTGACTGGAGCTTTGCTGTTGATGCTGCTGAGGGTTCGCAGTGGATTCTGTCTGCAGTGGATGCTCTCCGAAGTGTTGAGCTACAGCTTATATACTGGCGTCGGCAGTCGGAGCTGTCCCCTGCTATCTCCATCCAACGGGGTGGCGAAGGCGGGCCGCGCACAGACAATAGCCATCGGGATCGGCAAACTGTCGTTGGCTGCGCATATCATCCGTGGAATGACAACTAGGCGAGATGGCTACGCGATACGGAGGACTGGCGAAAACACTTAAGGTGGAGGACTGAGTATTGTAGGTTCCTTCGAGTTTATGGGAGCCCTCGCCCGATGAAGGGAAGCGCGCTCGGCCACGTGAGGAGCTCAGCACCTGATAAACAGCGGGTTGGTGGCAGTAGGTCAGCGGAGATGGTGCACGCCCAAGATCACAGAAGCTGTGCCGCACGGGAGAAAGGCGGATTCGATGCTGTAAAGTTAAAAACCAGGCGGAAAACGGGAGCCTCGAAACGATAACTCGGTCTTTCCGCTGCCGTTGCATTCGCTCACCGCTGACAAATGCGACAACGGCAGCGAATTCGACTACGCCAGGCACCTTTAACTTTCTGTGCTCATTCGTCTTTTTTTATTATTATACTTATCTTGTGAATATGAAAATACGAGCCTCAGGCTAACAGATAAAAAAGCGTTCATGTTTTTTTTTTTGTTTTTGTTTTTTTTTTTGCTATATTCCTGCGGTGTTTCGAAACATTCCAAGTGAAGTCAGTCATTTATTTCCATTCATCTGCGAAATCATACAATGCACGTGTACGCTAAAATATAACGAGACGTCGGCAGGCCATGGCAAAGCTGTTTATAGTGCCCGCAACCACCTCGACACAGTTTCAAAGCTCAAGAAGATTCCAGCGTACTGCTGTAGTATGGTTGCAGCTCAAAGCAGCATGCTAATCTCTTGCATCCGGTACCGCACTAATCCCTTCCACATACACATTCCCACAAATGGGACCAATTGATAGCGCCCAATTCAAAACAAATTCACCGTACAATGGCCTGCATTACGTTTAGCTTGTGCGCCGTACACTTCCAGAAACAGTAACGAACCCGGAGCAGGGCCAAATGAAACATTTAGCTCAATTGCCTACTCTTTTTGATTACTTTTTCGTACTGCCTATCACTTCGAACTTTCTATCTGCTGGTACCGTTTGCAGATCGCTCCAAAGGAAGAATCAATAAGCAACAGCATGTTGTGCACTCTCACTGTGCACTGTTGAGCACCTTTTTTTGTGCATTTTCTTGAAACCAGTACAAATCAAAGTCCAGGTCGGAGCTCCTGGAGGTGATTTTTTTTTTTTTTTAGGGAGGTGCGGATATTACGCAACCCGCTGCATGATTTGAGCAAGCTTTCTAGCTTTCTGCTATACATAGCAGTGTTTCCCTCGGTCGTCAGATGACTATACCGCCAAAATTGAGTCATACGTACTTGCTTCTGTTTGGTTAATAGAAAATAGAGAGTGGATGACTATGAGCAGCAGTTCACAAAATGTCCAAAAGAGAGTGGGGAGGAGCTAGATTCAACAAATAGGATAAAATCATATAAACTTGGGCCCAGACTGAAGATGACCAGATTTGGCATTATGAGACCGAGGCAGATCTTACCGGAGAAGTTAAGCAAAACACAGACATTGCGGACTGCCAAAACTTCACAGGATACCAAAGCAATAGACCCGCATTTAGCGCACTTATCGGGGCCAAGCAGCAGCATTACGAGGCGTTCGAGAAAACAGATGTAAAAACAAAAAACTGAAAGAAAAAATTACTAAGCGCAATTATCCAGTCGAGTGATGTGCATGGGACCTCGCTAGATCTAATTGGCACGAACTCTACGACTCGTTAAGGGTAAAAGGGAAGCTTACCAGTAGATGAAGCATCATTAGATGCCTTATGGACCTCAACAGAAGCAAGGGGGAACGAAGGTCCAACCCAGCCGAGGCGCTGCCTTATACGTTCGGGATAGGGAGAATGAATTGATACAAGAATTAACTAATCGATACATCCCGATACGAGAAAGAGGTCTACATCTTCCGGCGCATGCCGGTAAAGATAACTCGAAAATGAACAAAGTAATCACAAAGGGTGATGTTTGAGATGCGATTCTGTCAACGAGAAAAAATGTGTGCCAAGGAATAGATGGAGTTACAGTGAAAATGCTCGCTAATCTAAACATAATGCACATATTGAAGCTCAAAGGCTTCTTTAATCGATGCTGGGAAACTGACAAAATACCACAAGCTTAGAAACTGGCTTAGATTCGCTTCATGCCTAAAGCGAAAACACCGATCAATATCTCAAGTTTCTGGCCGAATTCACCGCTGTCCTGAGCAAGGAAGCTTTTTGAAAATGTCGTACGCAGCCGACTTTACCAATACACGGAAAGGGATATTACAGATCAACGTTGAAAGGAGCAGGTTAGAGCTATACTTGCGCTTTACCGTGAACGAACCTTCCGTATAGTGAAGCATGGAAATATTCTGCATAGCCTTCATGAAATCAGTTGCTTTAAAAGAACATGTAGGTACGTCAAGGGACTTGGCTAAATATAGGAACCGTCAGATCGGAGCCAATCAATAAGGAGAAGTGCTCTTACCTCGGCTGTGAATATGAAAATGATAGGGTTAATAGATAGGCTACAACAAACACATGGTACCCTTCAAGATATCGACGTCGGCAATATTACTGTTAGGAATAATCAGGAAAACAAGGTCGGATTCAAAGACCAGCTGCAGAAAGCGGCGACGAGAGCGCAGGAGTACACAGCAAGCTGTGGCTCACTGTGCCTCTAACATGCCAGAACTTCTGGTCTTCAGGAGAAAAATAGATGGACACCCCATTTATGTTTACATAAACGGCGTCTTGATCTTTAAGGTGCCAGTGACTGAAATTATGTGCCTAGGTATTACAAATACCAGCAGTGGCCACGATACCATCGCATATCTCGAAGCGCCGAACAAGTCACTCCAAGAATACGAAGAGTCAAATCCAAATGTGGTACCAATGAAAAAGGCACAATCAGGCTTGTTCAGGCCTAATTAACAGCAGAAATTCTTACTTCACACCCTTCCTGAATTTAAAGAGGATGGAAATGGAACACCAACAAAGATACGGAAATCATTCAAGACAGCATTGGGCGTCCAAATATGTACTTCAACCAAAATATTTTTAATTCTGGGACTCCACAGCACTCTGGAGGAAATTGCTGGCGCTCATCTATAGGTGCTTAATGAGCGAGACTGGCTGGTAACGTTCAGAGCAATGCCATACAAATTCACATTGTCGATCTCATACCTCGTTCGCGAGTGCTAAGAAATACCGAACTATTTGACCAAACTCCCCACGGCCAATTCCTTCCCATGGAATATGGATCCACCATTCAATTAGGAAAGAGAAGTACATACAGCTTCTGTCATAAAAGAAAGATTGAATAAAGGGAAGGACACAGCTAGTGCTTGCACCGGCGCCGCTGGGCGACGAGGAGTCATGACGATCGTGGTGGCCAGCCCACTAGGACAGCTAAGAAACTGCATCCATCAGGTGTGCGGACTCGGAATTTGCAGAAGTGGCCATTGCATTGGCCGTCTCAACGCAAGGCACGTCTGTTTTGCGTCTCTTCTTGTGTGTTTTTTTCTTTTCGCGCTGTTCCACCCGCTATGCACACGAATAAACATTAGAGGCTCTCAAGAAGCTCCCACAAACGTCAGCAGAGGCTGAGCATCAGGAAACAAAGTTCGCACCGTTAGGAACATGGATTACGAGAAGGTGCGGGCGTGACTGATGATGGCATCTGGACATCTGTAGAGGAAAGTGACGGAGGTCACGCAGCTGGCCGAGCACTTATACCCCGGGTTCCTCAAAACACAGGATACAAATACGCCAAGGCGCTCGGTGCCTATCTCTATTTTGCCACCATAGACCAAGCAAGAGAAAACTCGTCCCACCGGTGAGCAGACTCAACAAGAAAACTATAAAAAATAGTTGGCGCAGATTCCAAACCAATTCGTACTTAAATCACCCATTACTTTATACAACGTGCCATCAACGATGCGTATTAAACTACGCACACACTTCAATGACGGCCGCAGCGCACCGCTTGGCATGGGCCTGCAAAAACAAATAAAATAAAAAAAATACCAGGGCTGTCAAATACAGATATACCGACGACTTAGTGGTGGGACGAGAGGTATCAGGGCAGGGCCAAAGCTGCAGCTCAATGCAATGAGCTCCTGAAATAAAGAGTCCCCTCACCCTTCCTTTTGTGCTGAATAAATATATGCGTCATCAGCGCTATCATCGGAAGCGAGTAGGTGCAGCTAATGTCTGGAAGACACAGATTCCTGTTCGAACGTATAGATATCATTTCTACATGCACTCGCCATTTCGATTCATCCAAAATGCCAGAAAAATTCATATGTACCGTCACGCGTCAACGTGTGAAACACTGAGGGGCGAGACAATTTTTTTAAATGAGATCACAAGTGAAAATGACGACGTTGAGTAAAGCGCGTGATCACGCCACACCATCACAGCCTTCAAACATATCGAGCGAGGTTTGAGCGATAGGATCTAGAGTACGTTTCCGCATTTATTTCTCAGGTATTTGTTAGCCTTCGTTCTTTTTGTCATTAAAGCCAAGTATAGTTAATGACATGCGTCAGTGTCACTCATTCAGAAAAGCTGTTCAGGTCAGCTTCTAACTGTAAACAGCTATTGCGCTTGGGTTGTTTTGGGCGGGAGCAAAAGTGAATGTGCAAGTCGAGGTTTCTTAGGCAACAGTTTTAATTGCGAGTCAACTGAGCAATATTGTAGAACTCTGTTAAGGAAATACTCAAGGAAATGGCTCAGTCCTGCAATGTGCAGCAAAATCTGTCTTCTAATGTTTATCCTTCGCTCGCATCAAGTAGCTAAGTTTGCTATCAAAAATGGATGGATAACGTTTGCGACGACAGAAATAACGTTAAGAGCAAAGAAAAATATTTAACTCTAACTTCCTTTCCTCGGTGGCTTCTCTTACCGGGGGAGCATGCAATGGCGGATTTCACTGCTATATGCCACACGCCTTGAGATTACCAACATATCTGGAACACTGTGATAATGACGAAGTCCTTCAATGTAATCGTTCATTTTGCTACAACTTAAACGTTCTGCCAATTAAGGCTGTTTCACGAGCTCTTTGTATACCATTAGCCCAGATCTCTAATCCCATTCTAGTAACTGGTGTTTTTTTAGAGAATATGAAAAAGAAAGAAAACACGAGTCATCTTTCATTACAGTTCGGGACCAGCAAATCATTTCACTAATTACCACCAATCCCATTCTAGTAACTGGTGTTTTTTTAGAGAATATGAAAAAGTAAGAAAACACGAGTCATCTTTCATTACAGTTCGGGACCAGCAAATCATTTCACTAATTACCACCAGTCAGGCTTCACCCTTTTGCTTAAGGTGGCTGAACAGGTTATTTAAACCAGACTGTCAAACTTCTTTTTCAACCATATCGTAATTGCTGAGAAGCAGTATAGTTTTTTTAAAAAAAAGTCAACTGAAGACGCGCATTTGCCGATTAGAGATGCGATCGCTAACAACTTAAAGGAACATAAATAACCGAAGGCATATTTTTTTTCTTTTTTAACTTTAGAAAGCCTTGCGATTCGGTTAAACCCGACATACTGCTGAAAAAAGTATTTTAAGGATGATTACGATATTCCCTAATGCGAAATTTGAGCGCAGATATTTAACTGTTGTTTTTTTTTGTAATATTCTGAGAGATACTTGTATGTATGTATGTATGTATGTATGTATGTATGTATGTATGTATGTATGTATGTATGTATGTATGTATGTATGTATGTATGTATGTATGTATGTATGTATGTATGTATGTATGTATGTATGTATGTATGTATGTATGTATGTATGTATGTATGTATGTATGTATGTATGTATGTATGTATGTATGTATGTATGTATGTATGTATGTATGTATGTATGTATGTATGTATGTATGCGCCGCTACACAGCGTTCTATCTTTCTCACGAGCCAAAGATAATTTCTGGGAAGAAGAGGAAGAAGAGCCACGAGCACTGCGTCGTTCTCTTGACTATTCTTCCTCTTCTTCGGAGAAATTCGATTTGGCTCGTCATTCGCTTTCGCTCGATTTCACCGGCAACGGCACCAAGGATGACACGGCTTAACCGTTGAAACGGCGCATAAGAGCTGCGCACTGAAAACAAAAATGAAAATTTATAGAATTAGAGGTATACGCACTACAACTTGCTACATACCTGCACAACCGCCGCCAATTTACTGAAATTAGTGGCACGTGCGCGTTCTTCTTCGGGAATGATGAAGTACAGAGTTCCGCGAGGCTCTATACTAGGTCCGCTCCGCCATTTTGTTTTATATGAATTAGTTTATTATCATCCTCCTGGCACGAGAAGTTGCATTTTAGGCGAAAAATTGTAAGGTATTCTCTTCTGATGAAAACTCTGAACACCTAGAAAGAAAATGCAATAATTGGCTAGTGGAACTGCGGCAATGGTTAAACACTCGTGAACTACAACTAAATGTATTAAAACGTAAGTACGGATACTTTTCAGCCCAAAATAAAATAATTCAGCATAATTTAAGTCTTGGATGTCCAGGGTATAGGGGGTATTCACGTGACGTCACAGCTGACGTCAGTATGCAGCCGACGCCATCTTTGCGTCCTGTTCTGACTGGTATGTTCGGCGGCTTAGGTTAGCTGGTGCGCATCCCTTTACTGCGCCGCTCTACCTCATGCCAGCACCACTGTAATCAAAACTCACTCGGCATCATAAGTGACAGTTCGAATTATCAGTAGTCTGCGCGATGCGAACAGAAACCTGTAAAAAAAAAAAAAAAAAAAAAAAACACTTCGGCATTGACCCGTTCGCAGTCGATGTGCGCAACTCCACGGTAAGCGTCGACCGGCGGCCGCGCATAAATATGTTTGACATTCATGAGTTCCTTGGACTTTACGGACGAGCTTCGTCACAAGAAACCAACTGAAAGGCTACACACCACTCGAAGAACACAGCAACGTTACAAGCGGCTAGTTAAAGAGCCGCGGTTTAAGCAGACGAACTCGCCCTTCCCTACAATGCTTATCCCAGCTAAACCGCTGAGTCCTTCTAGCTCAAATTTTGCACCGAAATAGCATTTTGTAGTCAGTATTTTTTGTACGGAACTTGTTTGGTGTACTTGCCTCATTCGATCAGAAGAAGTCGGATGTTTGCATCGTCTGTGGCGGTAACGAAGCAAACGAAACAGCTGCCTCAACGATGCCTCGGTGGCGCCACCGAGCTCGTTGCGTTGCAGACTCGAAATGATTGTTTGCAGCAAACTTCTTCAAATACCGTGCTGTTTTTTGCAAACTAAGTTTTGGTTGGTATTATTTCTAAATAATTTTATAAAGCTCTTTAAACCTTCCGCAAAGCAACTCTGCCCGCCTACGTTCCTTCAGCGAATATTGCTTCGCAGACGACACAGACGATATGCGACCGTTCGATATAACTCATTTCTAGAGATATGCTTGCAACTTGTGAGACTACTACAAACGATGGAATAATTTCCTTAGTGTTCATTTGGCTCGTCTCATGTCTCAAATGAGTCGGGTGCGCCAAACACAGAGTTTGTCGAGCCCTCTGAAGGCCTAGATTGTAGCAAAACACGAAGAGGAAGTGTTGGCGGCGCACTACATGCGCCTGGCTGGACACGGTGATGCATGTTGTCATGTTGGTGGGGTGCTCTTATACCTGGAATATATGGCTTGCGAGTGCGGGAAGAGCAGCCATGCCCGGATCGTTGCAACAGCTCGCTGCCAGGGAACATCCGAAAGGTTCCAGCCCAGCTGATTTTCAATATTTATTTCGCATTTTTCGTGATAGTACTTGCGCGGTTGAACCGTGCCAGCCATACGTGACGTCGCATCTCGGTGAGTTCTTCCGTTCGGGCGGATTCGTTCATCTGTACTTTCGGAACCTTAAAATGCCGAGGTCGTTCGCGCAGCTCTTCAGCTTCCGTTGCTTGCCACTGTGCACGGCTACTACTGTTTACGATAGCTCAATAAACCACAGCTGCGGATGCCACCACTCGTGGAACCGCATATGGCAGTACTTGATACGCACGTTCGCCCTGTTCATTCGATGGACACAAAAATGGCTGACTGCGCCTCAGTTACCCACAATGCACCGCGCACAGCGCGCCAGTGAATACCCCCTATATATATCCTTAAAACGAAAAAAAATCCCCAAAATTTCTGGGTGGCAGTTTCCATGAGCAGCTATGCTGGAATGTCCACGCAGTGAACTTAAATACAAGTCTTTCAGGATCCCTAGGAATCATCAACAAATATAGAAGCGTTTACCCATCTGTCTTAAAACAATGATGTACTATTTCCTATTTGGATCTCGACTCAAGTATTGTTTGCTACTCAGGTGTAACACGTCAAAACAAAAATCTTATCTTATTGTTCATTGCTCAAAACAGCCGAGTTTTTGTACAGTGAACCGCTTAGGAGCATAAGACCACGGATTCCCTTGTTTTCCGAAATCCAAAATACTTCGTATGCAAGAGATCAATTTACTTCAAACTGCTGTGTTTGTTTATAAAGAAATAAAAGTAAGCCGGAATACTTTAAATACAATATTAATTAAACATGACCCATACTACCTCAGATACACACGATACGTCGTTCCTCGCATTAGACCTAATTACGCTATGCAGATGACCTCGTCGGGTGTTCCAGTTTTAATAATGAACTCCCATTCATCTCCACCCTATTTCAGGATTTGAAAACTGCTCGCTCATTTAAAAGTATTATTGGACTTTACTTTCGATCAACTATTCGTACCGTTTTATTAATCCTCTATTTGCTCGATGCGCCGTTTTAGTCCTTTTCATTTGTGTGGTATTTCATGTGATGCGTCGTTTCAGGCTTGAATGCATGCATTACTTCCTTATTTTGTACTGACGAATGTTTCTTTTTAAAACATTTGCCAGAGCGTAATCCGCATAATCCGAAAAAAATGGAAATCCAGTTCCAATACGGTGAGCCTTCCTAATCAATATCTCTGGATATATCAATAATACTCATAATAAGGTTATTTCTATCAGGTAGGACTTGATAGAAGAGGCGAGAAAAAACGCACCAATCCGCCTGCGAAGTTTCTAACGTCCTCTTCAGGCGCAGTGGCGCAGGGCACGAGAAACGCAATACATGGCTCTACTGAGGGTTTTCAGCATAAATCAAGTTCAATATACAATACAATCAGCGAACATAATAGCGCGGGTATTCGAGCAAATACAAGTGATTAGGCTCAATAAAATCTCAATAGGCAGCTAAGCATCAAACAACAAATATGGATGGAAAGCACATCGCACAACAGCAGTTATTGTATTAGAAACAACTCGAATGAGGAATAATTCTTCGGAGAGAGGTGATAGTAATATTGGAGAAGCGAACGCTAGCTTCAGTGAAAGAGCTTATTATTAAGGCAGTTGATAAGTAATCATTTCGTGGTTGTAGTTCGCTCTTGTAAATAGTAAAACCCGCTGAAGTTTGTGGTGGTTGAAACAGAGGGAATGAGACTGATGCGAAGGAGCCAGAGACGAAATGTTATGGATATATCGGTTTGACTCAACTCTATACAGGCAACAGTATATAGGTTCAAAGATTGAATGTACTGTAACGATGTCGACGCTAATTATCAAATCTTGGGTTGTGTGCCTGCTTGGTAAGTCATATAGACTATACGAAAGAGTTTTATCCGTGAAAAGATTAATATCCTGTATAAGTCACAAGTTGTTGTTGTTGCCCGCGCTAATATGCTGTAGTTCAGGTGGGAGCGGAAAAAAGATTTATATAAAGAAAGTTTGACTTTTTACGGTTAATTATATCTGCGGCGCAACAAATAAAAAAAAAAAATAAAACCTACATTCAACTTGACAAGATGACATTGCCATCGCACTACATGTTTTCTTGAAAGTGCGCACTGAGTGATCTGAATGATTTCACTGCTTCAATTATTTGCGATTTGTGAAACAAATTCAGTTCTGTGGAGCGGGCTTTAATCTTCAGGAGGAAATGTGCAGGTTTAGATTTTGTCACATTTAATGAGAGGGTATCTGTGTCTAACAGTACTTCTGTTGCGATTGCCTTGCACGTTTAAATTCTAGCAGGTAATACCAAGTATAAGGATAGTAGTATTAGGTGCGTAAATAATAAAGTGAGCGTAAGTGTCATCACTAACAATATTATTAATATAGATAATAAAAAGCAAGGGATCAAGGATAATGCCTTGAAGGACATTGGTATTAACTGAACGTTGTTATGATACAAGTTACTATAGAATCACATTTTGTTTCCGGGATGATAAATAAGATTTAATGAGAAGTGAAGTTTGTCCTCGGATCCCGTATAACTGCAGCTCTTTAGAATATAACTGTATATAACTCTAGAATATTATACTAAATTTCTGCGGTATGCGAAAAACCTGCATTCATAAACACCCTCCCAATGAAAGAGGTGCTTGTGAAGATTTCCGGGGTATATATATGCGTTGTCGGCTGAAAATACAAGCCAATTATTGGCGAAAACTCATCGCTCTCATTTCATGCATCCTTCCTTACACACACATGTACAGCCTTGTTGTGATTTGGCGAATTACACTGCGCACGAATAAATCTCGACGGTGACATTTTTTATTCGAATAAAACGACATTTCCGACAGAGTCGCCTTCCATGTACTTTTGACGGCGCCTGTACATTTCGTTGTTGTTGTAGTTCGCGGCTCTTTCGTCGATTCGCCAAGCTGCAGCATCATGGATCAAAGCAAGCGAATCATATATGCCTCAACATAAAAATAATCGCCTCCTCGCCTGTCTCGACAGCAAGCGCTGCCCGTTAATTAAGTCTAGCCAAAGCTATGCGGTTATGCGGTTATGCGGTTGGTTGGTTGGTTGGTTGGTCGGTCGGTCGGTTCACAGGAAGGTGGGAGTGAAAGTGGAAAGAGAGAAAGAGGAGCCGTATTTGAGGGCTACGGAGTAATTTCGACCACCCGGGGATCTTTAACGTGCGCTGACATCGCACAGCACAAGGACGCCACATTGTTTCGCCTCCATCGAAACGCAGCCGCCGTGGTCGGGTTCGAACCCGGGTACTCCGGCACAGTGGTCGGGCGTCTTACCACTGTACCACCCCGGCGGGGCCCAAAGCTATGCGGTGTGCACCACTTTTGCTCCAGTTTCATGTTGGCTAGAATTACTCTAGATTTGACTGCTTTTCAGGACGGCGCGAAAACATAAGGGGGGGGGAGGGAGGGAGGGAGGGGGGGAGAGATATCTCCCCCCCCCCCTCCATGCGAAGTAAATACAAAAAAAAATATGTGCAGAACTGATCGATGACCGGCGCGGCGGAGAAAAAAAAAACAATAATTATGAAACGCTTCGCAGGCGTTAATTTTCTGTTGAACTTCCCGCTATACGCAGGCGCGGGAAGGTGGCTTTGCAGTTACATCTGCAATTTGGTCAGCCGCAGCCCTGCGTGTTTCTGTTCCCTATTCCTTCGCAGCGGAGGTCACTCACTCGGGCTAATCTCTTTTTCTCGCCCAATTTCGATTCTTCTGGCTCAGTACAAGTCTTCTCTGCTCCACAAAGCTATGCCCATTCCAATCAAAATGCAGCCAAGCGCCGACATTTGTGGGCACGCCGCCGCTTCATTTCATGCCGAATTGTCGACTTCCAACGTTCCCTGCATGCGTCTCCTCATATGTGCTCGCCTGAATAGCAAATACAATCAACGGGCCTGCAGCACTACGTAAGAGGGTGTAATCTCAGTAAGAATGCGGAGCATATTTATCAAACGATTACATATCGATACGCGCGTGTATCGATATACAATCAGCACCTTCGTTTCCGTTACTTTCGCCTCTCTTGTAGCATCTGCGAAGGGGAAAAGAAAGAAAACAATTAGTTGCTAAAGGAATTTCCCCGCAGGGAAATTCCCTCACGTGTCTTACACCGTGTACCTGACCTCGGTTCGATGATTCCGGGCAATGGAACACATGTTTACGCGCACGCGAAGGAGATCACGGATATTCCCGGAGTGGATCTATCGGTCTCTCATCTCCGGGCGAAGTAAAGAAGGCACCGAAGCTAGGGATAATGCGACTGCTTCTGCACATCTTAAGCAGGGCGCTCGCACGCTGCTCGGCATACTGAAGCCGCAGGCCTTCCGAGGTGCTTGAGCTCCTTAATAGGCTTCGATGGCAACTTTCACGGGGCAGGACATGACGGTTATATGTAAGCGCAGGCTGGCTTCTAAAATATAGCGGCCAAAGCTGATTCATTCCTTGACCCGCTTGTGCAGCGGTGTGTTCCCTGCTTCTCAAGGCCCGGCGACACATTCGGGCAAGCAACGAGTGAACAACTTCCGCTCGACAAGCATATGCCCAAAAAGGCTGAAAGTTTCGGGTTACTTTCATGCATCTGCCCACTTTTGGTCGCGTCACTGAGAAGGTGCAAGAATGAGTCTGCGTGAGGTACGTGCGTATGGCGCCAAGGAATTTACAATTTCAGTTTAGTAGGGACGCTAACACATTATGTATTGCAAACCAACCGTGAATGGTGGCTTCCTTAAGCTCAATAAATGTATACGACTTTGGTGCTTTTGCAGCATGAAACTTGTTCAAAAGATGGGGCAACATGTTTGCTAAGCTATATGTACCACTGATGTCGTATATTGTGCGGCATGTTGGAATATGCCACAGGCTACGGCCACTGCCAGGATGAGGCCACTGCCAGGTTACGGCCAGGATGAGGCCACTAGATTACATGACCTCCTTCGGCCAATCAGGAAATTGTGTTAAGGAGACACTAGCTTCCTGGAGCGACAACTCTAATGGCATCGCGTAAATTCTGCCTGCAATGCGGGCGTCTACTTTTGTGAAGAGACAGCTGAAAAAGGATTAGATCTCGACAGGGACACGAATTTATTTTCCATCATTATAATCCCTTCTTACAAAACTATCCCGCCGAGCTACCGAACCTGGTGATAGGCTTGGTTTATGACGTCACAATGACCCGTGACCTTCCTCTTTCCCAGACCCTTTTCTTCTCCAATGACAGGAATAGAGAAGCAGCAGAGTTAGTTAGCGACCGCTCTCGGTTGCGCACGCCAAGTGAGCTCACTTCATGTGGGGCTCGATATAATAAAATAAGTGGTATTGTCTAACATTGTCTACAACTGCCGTTCGCTTAAGCCTTGTAGCCTACCAGTAAAACCGCAGTGTCAGCCTAGTAGTTGGAGCCTTGCCTAGTTTTGAGGAAGTTCAAGAAACGATCTCCAGTGCCTCTGGTACATAGTGCCGGTTTTCCAGGGGTTACAGCCATTCTCACACCATGGGGCTCGGCTTTTTCCTGCTGATAAGCTTGGAAAATGAGGAGGGAGAAAATGGATAAAATGGTGTCACGAAATCGGTGCACATTTTTATCAAGCCGGCGCGGCGCCGCATGGACGGTTTCACAAAGTTCGAGAAAAGCCTCCTTCCCCGCGCGAGAGCGCGAGTAGCTTTGTACGCGTCGCCGTCACCCTCTTTCTCATTGCCCGGGGATGACGGTGACTCATCAGACTGGAATATGCCAGAGATCTCCAGAGTTTTCTACGGGTCGTGGCCAATGACGACGCGCGGCTCGACGGGAAGAAAAGGGAGCGCTCTAACCATCGAAGCTAAGTGTGTGTGCGCGCTAGCTTTGGCGCGTGTTAAGACAGACGCGGCGCGCCCTATTTAAAGATACCGCGCCGCTTGTGTTGTCAGTCAGTCAGTCAGTGGTTGCGGCGTGTTCGCCAGTGCTTCGGCTGGACTCCCGGGGATCACCTGCTGCTGGCAAGCCCATGGACCTGAAAAGGAGCGGCGCTCGTCTTGTATGGCGGCCACATAGTGACTCTTGAGGCGTCGGACTGCAACAGTGCCCGGTGAAGAATTTGGTGTTTGTTTATGTAACTCTCTCGTGTTTCATCTGTGTTGTAAAGCCTCTATGTTATAGAATACCTCTTTAATTGCATGCTTAGCGTTTGTTATTCTGTGAACCTCTCGTCTGTGCAATTTTAGTGTTTGTGTATTCCTCTGTATCGCCTCTTGCTGTGTATAAAGTTTGTTTCGTTTGTTACTTCTGACTCCGAACCTTACTCTGGCTTGAACCGGCGACCGCTGGTCACCAAACGGCCACCCCCTTCTGTCACTACAAGGTAGTTGAATTCCGGCTGAGCTTGCCACGCAGGTCGAGGGCATCTCCTTTCCGACCGGAACAGCTACCCCCACTCACTCTAAGGATGTCTGGGAGTGTGCGCCCCGTTATGCACTATGGTCGACCTGCCCTTGAGTCATTGAAATCAATCAGGGCAACAAGGAGCGCTGCCAGTAGGTATTACCATGTGTATACGCGCAGAAATAGCAGTGAATCAAACCTAAGCTCAAAGTTACGAATATAAAGTGTTGACTTAGACACCACATGTTTCATTTAAATTGTGTATCCTATATTCCACTGTTCAAAATCTTTGGTACGTTACAGCTAAACTTTTCACTGAAGAATACAGAAAAGTTTGTCTGGAAGAAATTCAGAAAATTGTCGGTAAATATAGAGCCTTGTACGAAAGATTTATACGCAACAACCCATACACTGCGAGTTTGTTTGCACCCGTAACTCTGCCCTTTGACTCGTTTGAGGTGCATAGAGATATACGAAATAATTATTTAGAGACCGCCAGGTTTGTTTATTCCAGTTACCGATCGAAATAAACTGGATAGCCTTCCTCTAAGCTAATTTCGAAGAGCATGGCGTCCTTGACACCGCGTGCAATGTAATTAGAAGTTGTTTTGGTGACCGAGCACGCGTGCATGAAAATTTTTTCTTTTTTCATTCTCGTTATGAAACAGCTTATTTTAAAGATCGATGCCAGATTCGAAGCCTCATGCGAGGCTGCAGTATATATAAATAAATCGGTTACTGTCTCAAGAACATTAACGCTCTTCAAGCATACGTCGATAAACTTGATTAATTAACTATGCGCATGATGAAAACGCATTTCTTGCTAATTACACGTCATGAATAAAGAATATAGTAAACTCTTTCTGGTACTCTACCAATGATTCTGGACCACGAAAAACAAAACAAAAAATCAATTGAATCACTTCGATACCAATAACGCCAATATAATAAATATTGTTACGGGGTAGTTCAGCTTCGGAGTGCAGAGAGCGGACACGGAAGACAAGGCTTTCAAACAACAGACGTTTCCTGCAGGCAGCAGCCGACACTGCTCGAACGTCGTCTTCTTCAAAACTCACGAGATTCTTCTTCCTTCCTTATGTGCATATCAGTGCATGCACCGCCTAATGTAACATTATTATATCCATATACAGAACAAAAGTATATATTCAAGCTATAAGTAAACAAAATTGTTTGTCTGCTGGTTAGATAAGAATTAGTCGTAACGTGTTCATATATGTAATTTCGCAACAGACTCGAGCTATCTGCCTGCTTCTATATAATTATGAAATTGTTAACCGGTTTTGTCTGAGTATCGTAATTATCTCGCCCAATATTACTCCGAAATGTCGTATCCTACGCGTGTTTAGGGAGCCACGTCGTTCGATAATTGCCAAATAGTTCAGACGGGGCTCTGCAAGCATTTGAGGGGGTGCCACTGAAAGCCATCTGGCGGACGTTTTCGAAAGTTCTTTCGGGATACGAGTAGCCGCTGCTCATGCGTGGCTGCGAGAATTGCCGACGTTCGCGGCAGCGATTTTTTTTTTCAGCTCCTGCCGATTTCTTCTGCGCTGGCCTGAAGCATAAAATTGAGACACCCGTTTGTGTAGAAGCGAAAACATTGATGATGATGCAGACATCTTGAAAAAACTAATGAGTACACGCTCCATATGCCTCCTAGAAATAAACACTAAACGACCCGTTACAATGTTGAGCCTCGCTTTATTGTGGGTATTTTTCTTCGGCTAATCAATTACTCCTACGGAATATTCGCTTCGTTTTATTTTCTTTCCAATTACCCTGTCTTTACTTTGCAAGCTCCCTTCATATGTGCGCATAGTGACGCGCCTCGACCTCGTATATGAGACATTCTGCGCCACCCGCCGTTAAATCGTACCAGCACTTCTCTCTTGTGAGTATATCGCTTCAATTCACAAGATTTTAACACGATGTCGCTAAGAGTCCTGCGTCAGAAAATCCGGCGTCATCGTCGTCGTCGCTGGCCGTTAACGAAAAATCCCGATGGAAAATTAAAATTCAGGAGCCGGTTGAAATGCCGATATTGGCGTTAAGTTACCAAGGAAATTCTATATCCAATGGACAATAACTGGGCGGAAATGAAAACTGAGTCAATTTTAGGAACGGGGGGGAGTGGAAGTCGAAGACAGTACTTTCGTGTTGCGAGACTGTCACGCTACGCTGCTCATTAGCTCATATGTCACGAAGTCTCGTTAATCCAAGGTAAGAAAAGGTAGACCTACTCAGTGCGACCTACTGGATCCGACAGCGGAATCGTGTTCTGCTCTTAAAGACTATGCTTAATTAAGCGCCACATGCTTAAAGCATCCTCCAAGGAATTAGCCGTGTCGAATGATTGGGTCGTGGTGATGACGCGTTTCATAGCGCATATAGTAGTATATGAATGAAACGAGACAAAACGAGCGCTTGCAACATTCAATAAATTCCACGCTTCGTAAAGCTCATGGACTTAAGTAAAAAAACAAAACTATTTAGAGATACGGCTCTCAGCAAGCGCTGCTCATAGGCGCCAACGCCAACTTTCCGGTTAAAGGTAGTGGTGGCGCCATCTGGCCAGTCGCAGGCATTGCAGCGCTCGCCTCTGCTACTCTCTGTTGTAACGCTATCATCTAGTGGTACCAGATGGTGCCACCACTGCCCTTAGCCAGAAAGTCGGAGTTTGCGTTTATAGTTCCATCAGTCTCGTCGCAGACGGTTCTGGTTTCTCATCGTGCGTGGCCGAACCAGGTAACCACTAGTATTGTCAAATTCACTATGCAATAACAAGGTCAAGAACGCGCAAGCGTTGTGCACGGTTTCACCGTACAGCCTACGGTTGACATCGAAGAACTTTTCAAATCGGTTCCGATAAATTTGCAGAACACTGTATAGCAAACCACCACATTTGGCCACAAATATATTGCAACCTGAAAAAAATCTGCTGCGTTTCCCTGCCGGAGCACATATATCCTAATCGTTTCTGTAAGGTAGCTCCGGACAGGTGTAGCCCTTAGCACAGATAGAGATACCAAAAACAAGCACAAACTGTAAAAACCTGAAGTTCAATGTTTTTGTTTTTTGATCTTCCGTGCTCTATTTATTTCCTTCTTGTGTAAAATTTAGCCTCATCATGAAAGCATACAAGCGTAAAATAAGCAGTGTTTATCACCTATTGATTTTCATTCATCGTGGCAAAGCTATAAACACCTTATTGTTTACTTATTCTTCATAGTCTCCTAATAGCATGGTTTCAGTTCCCTAATTGAACACCTGGTGCTGAGCAACGTCCATTTCCGGTCCCATAAAAAGCACTAATGGGATTGTTGTCTTCTCAACGGTTCAAACATTTGAAATGTTTATTTTATTGCTAAACGTATCTGAGTAGATTAATGGGGTTTTTCCATCTGTAGTGGAAGTCAAGGCTTCGCCAGGCTTAACAATATTTGTCGCTGTGTGCTCTATATATAGAAAAGCACTTGAAATTTCATATAAAGCACAAAAACTATGCAAGCCATGCATGCAATGCCGCTCTCAAGCTTGTTACGCATTTTATTCTCCGCAAATAAGGTTTGAACGCATATTTTACATGCAGGAAAAAAAGATGTGAAATAATGCAGATAATCGCATTCTCTGGATTGAACCCCAGTGCATTTTCATCAACCTGGATATTACTGAAGTCCAGCTTGCACAAGACGTACGGATGTACCTTAGGGACACTGCAGGTTTGCCTGTGACAAGTTTTGTGTGTGAAAAGGCACACGTACATTTTTGTTTTCTCTTTTATTTGCAAAACGACCATGGTTCCATTTTGAGTTCATATTCTGACCAAAACAAACGTTTTGCTTGTTTGGATCAATTTGCAGCATAATTTACAGTATCTACAAGTGCGATTTACGGAGCCGTCGCTGCAGAATTCATTTTCGTCTAAATAACTGCATTTCTGCAGTGTATCAAGAATACGACCTGATAAACATGCAGCCCAGCGTGCGTTTGACCAGTTTTCTGTAGATTGGTTGTAGGTTCGTGCATAATCTACAGCCACGGTCAGGGCGCATGAAAAAATTGAGAATGGTTCAACGCTGCTGAACCGAATGTGGAGCGAAAGCATTAGCTGCGGGTGACCGACCGTTCTTCCTCATCTTCTTCTCCTTCTTCGTCGTTTTCTTCTTCGTCTTCTTCTTCTTAGTGTTCTTCCTCTTCGTCTTCGTCTTAGTCTTCTTCGCGGCTGTTCAAGGTCATTCGTGACTGCGGCCACGTACTACGCGACGGGCTGAAATCTGACGTAATGTTGCTTTCACAACAAAACTGCTACATATCGTTGATGGTCGCCTGGCTGCCGCCGCTAAATTATCCTACTGAACTGTTGATACGTTTTGTAGAGAGCTAAGGCAAGGCGAAGCTTTTATCCGATTCTTTTTCGGCCGATTCTTTTCACAATTTGCACGTTGTGCGAGCCCGGTACGTCCAGCCTATCCCAGGTTTCGGTAGCTCGGCGAGATAGTTTTAGAGTTAGGAAATATAACTGACGCAATATTTTTATACCTGCAGCGGTTTAACCGCTTCTGAATTGTCTGTTCTGCAAGGGGGACGCCAGACCAGTGCTGGTTTTCCACTGGCATGAAGAGGAAGTGAGGCGTTACGAGCTCATCTATTCGTTCTCTGGCTAACGGGGAACGGAAAAGCGTCGTCAGAAACGCTGACGTGACAACAGGGAACAAAAATCCACCCGAATGCTCAGAGATATTAAAGTTGGGATTGCATGGAGAGGTTAATAAGTACGTCTACTGTAGAGGTATGCAAAGGACTAAGACAAGGATGTCCGCTCTTACGGCTGTTGTTCACTATTTATGTGAAGAATACAGAAAAGAGTCTCCGAGAAAGCAACCTTGGTTTTAATCTCTCGCATAAGCTAGGTGGAACGAACGTAGAACGAGCGCTTCCAGGATTAACGTACGTACGCGGGTGACATCGTTCTATTAGCCTATAGCCAAGAAGATTTACAAGCATTGGTTAATATATGTGGATACGAGGGAGATGCGGTCGATTTTAATTAGGTCGAGCCTGATGGTATTCAACAATTTAACTGATAAAAAAAAAACTTACAATACAAGGGAGTGAGATACAAAGACTGGCAGAATATAAATAGCTCGAGGTATGGACAAACGAAGGAGAAGAATGCATGGAGAAGCATGAACAGGCCACCATGGGCGAAGGGGCGAAGGGATGCCGCGATAATGAGGCACCGGGCAATACGGGTGTACAACAGTGTTATGAATTACTTAAGAGTATTTGGAAAGGAATAATGGTAGCAGGGCTTACCTTCGGGAACGCGGTTTTGTTCTTAAGGATTTAGAAATAAATCAGAGATATGTTGGAAGGTTAGAACTTAGCGCCAACGGCAAAGTTACAAATGAAGCAGTACAGGGAGACATAGTGTGGGCTTCCTTAGAGGCACGAGGCGCTCAGAGCAAAATATCGCACAAAGAACACCACAG